>NC_077232.1:26279029-26879029 GCF_027887165.1 Monodelphis domestica | reverse complement strand
CCTATTTAAGATTTTTGCATCTATATTCATTAGGGAGATTGGTCTATAGTTTTCTTTCTCTGTTTTTGACCTGCCTGGTTTTGGAATCAGTACCATGTTTGTGTCATAAAAGGAGTTTGGTAGAACTCCCTCTTTGCTTATTATGTCAAATAGTTTGTATAGTATTGGGATTAACTGTTCTCTGAATGTTTGATAGAATTCACTGGTGAATCCATCAGGCTCTGGGGATTTTTTCTTAGGAAGTTCTTTGATGGCTTGTTGGATTTCATTTTCTGATATGGGATTATTTAAGAATTCTATTTCCTCTTCTGTTAGTCTAGGCAGTTTGTATTTTTGTATATATTCATCCACATCTCCTAAATTGGTGTATTTATTGCCATATAATTGGGCAAAGTAATTTCTAATGATTGCCTTAATTTCCTCTTCATTGGAGGTGCTGTCCCCCTTTTCATCTTTAATGCTGTTAATTTGCTTTTCTTCCTTCCTTTTTTTAATTAGATTGACCAATACTTTGTCTATTTTGTTTGTTTTTTCAAAGTACCAGCTTCTTGTCTTATTTATTAAATCAATAGTTCTATCACTTTCGATTTTATTAATTTCTCCTTTAATTTTTAGGATTTCTAGTTTGGTTTTCTGCTGGGGGTTTTTAATTTGATTGCTTTCGAGTTTTTTCATTTGCATTTCCAATTGACTGATCTCTGCTCTCCCTAGTTTGTTAATATAAGCATTCAGGGATATGAATTTACCTCTGATTACCACTTTGACTGCATCCCAAAAGGTTTGGAAGGATGTCTCGCCATTGTCATTTTCCTCGATGAAATTATTAATTGTTTCTATGATTTCTTCTTTAACTAAATGGTTTTGGAGTATCATATTTTTAATTTCCAATTGGTTTTAGATTTGGTTTTCCATGTACCATTACTAATCATTATTTTTATTGCCTTGTGATCTGAGAAGGCTGCATTCATTATTTCTGCTTTTCTGCATTTGTGTGCTATGTTTCTGTGACCTAATGTATGGTCAATTTTTGTGAATGTGCCATGTGGTGCTGAGAAGAAGGTGTATTCCTTTTTATCCCTATTTATTTTTCTCCATATGTCTATTAATTCTAATTTTTCTAAGATTTCATTCACTTCTTTTACCTCTTTCTTATTTTTTTTATTTGATTTATCTAAATTTGATAATGGTTGGTTCAAGTCTCCCACTAATATGGTTTTACTGTCTATTTCTTCCTTCAATTCTCCTAGTTTCTCCATTAGAAATTTGGGTGCTATATTATTTGGTGCATACATGTTGATTAATGATATTTCCTCATTGTCTAAAGTCCCTTTTAACAAAATATAATTACCTTCCCTATCCCTTTTGATCAGGTCTATTTTTGCTTTGGCTTTATCAGATATCATGATTACCACTCCTGCCTTCTTTCTGTCAGTTGAGGCCCAGAAGGTCTTACTCTATCCTTTAATTCTGACCTTGTGGGTGTCAACCCACCTCATGTGTGTTTCTTGAAGACAACATATGGTAGGGTTTTGGATTCTAATCCATTCTGCTATTCGTCTACGTTTTATGGGTGAGTTCATCCCATTCACGTTCAAAGTTATGATTGTCATTTGTGGACTCCCTGGCATTTTGATAGCCTTCCCTAATTCTAACCTTTTCTTCTTTGGCTCTACCTTTTAGTCCAGTGATTTACTTTTAATCAGTCCCCCTTGTCCCCTCCCTTGATGTTTCCCTTTTTAGTCCCTTCCTTTTTGTTCCCTCCCCTGCCCCTCTCTTTCCCTCCCTTTTTGTTTTCCCTCTCTCCCTCCCCCCCTTGGTTTTCCCTTCTCCCTACCCTTGTTGGGTAAGATAGAATTCAAGATCCCAATGGATCTGGATGTTTTTCCCTCTCAGAGTTGATTTCCCTGAGATTAAGGTTTAAGTAAAAAACCCTCTCTTCCTCTCCTTCTTATAGGAGTTTTCTTCCCCTCCCCTTCCCATGTGAATCTTTGTGTGAGAAAGATTATTCTATTTGGTCTTTCTTTACCCCCTATTTATACATTACATTTCCCCCACATGTTAGTATACATAGATTGATATAAATGTTGTCCTTATAGAAGAGAGTTTGAGTAAAAGAAGAAGATAACATTTTTCCCCTTTCCTTAATATTTACCTTTTCAGGTATTCCTTGCTCTTTGTTTTTCAGTATCAAACTTTCCACAGAGCTCTGGTCTTTTCTTTGCAAAAAGTTGGAAGTCTTCTATTTTGTTGAATGCCCATACTTTCCCTTGGAAGTATATAGTCAGTTTTGCTGGGTAGCTGATTCTTGGTTGAAGACCCAGCTCTCTTGCCTTTCTGAAGATCATGTTCCATGCCTTACGATCATTCAGAGTAGAACTTGCAAGGTCTTGTGTGACCCTGATTGGCATTCCTTTATATCTAAATTGTCTTTTTCTGGCTTCCTGTAGGATTTTTTCTTTTGTTTGATAGCTTCGGGATTTGGCAATTACATTCCTGGGAGTTGTCTTTTGGGGATTTAGTGTAGAAGGTGTTCTGTGAGCTCTGTAAGTGGCTGTATTGCCCCCATGTTCTAGAATCTCTGGGCAATTTTCTTTGATTATATCTTGTATCATGATGTCGAGTTTGGTGTTTATTTCTGGCTTTTCTGGAAGTCCAATTATTCTTAAATTATCTCTTCTCCCTCTATTTTCCAGATCTGTCACCTTGTCGGTGAGATATTTTATGTTCTCTTCTAATTTCTTGGTATTTTGGCTTTGCTTTATTAATTCTTGCTCTTTTACATGATCGTTGTCTTCCAGCTGCCTGATTCTGGCCTTTAAAGCCTGGTTTTCCTTTTCAGTTTCATCACACCGGTTTTGTAGATGCATGAATTTCTTTTGCATTATTTCCAACTTTTCCTCCCAGAAGGCTTCCATCTTTTTGGCCATTTCTGATTCAAATTCTTCATGGGTTTGTGGTGAGTTTCCATTTCCTTTGGAAGATTTTGGAGCATTTTCTTGTATATCTTCAATCTCCTCTGTATTTTGTATTTTGGCTCCATAGAATGTGTCCAAAGTCGCCCCTTTCTTCTTATTTTTCTTGGTATTTTGGGGCTTCTGTGCTTCTGTGGAGTTTGCCATCTCTGAATGTGGAGGATTATTTTTTCTTATCTCTGTCTGGTGTTCAGAGGCTTTAGTCCTGGGCAGATTGTCGGTTCTATGAGCTTTCCCTGGGTTAAATTGAGTATGGGCAATGACTTTCACTGGAACTGGAATGGAAGGGTCGGACCAGGGGGCCACACTCTCCCCCAGCTCTATCTGCTTCCCTGCTGCTAAGGTTCCCCCTCGACTGGACTGGGTCGGGTTGCTTTCCGGAAGTTGCCTTCAGAATAGCTGGCTGTGAGGCTGTTTTGTCGGCCCTGAGGGTTGCTGTTGTTTCAGAGGACCCTGCTCTCTGCGAGGGGATGGGCCATGGCTTCCGGGAGCTCCGAGGGCAGTGACTTTCACTGGGACTCTGATAGAAGGATCCAGCCTGTGAGGCTGTCTTGCCTGCCCTGAGGGTTGCTGTTGTTTCAGACGACCCTGCTCTCTGAGCGGGGCGGGGCTGCGGCTTCCCGGAGCCTTGGACTCTGCGCTCCTACCCCTTAGGTCCGAGTGATCTCGGGTTCTGGCTTTTGAGGGGGGCTGTACCTTTTGATCCAGGTCGAGGTCCAGGAGGAGGATTCCCAGGGTCTGTGCTGTTGATCTTTTTGAATTTTGGCGCCTTAGGAGCTTATAGTTTGAGATCGGTTGGGAAGGGTTTTCCGGAGATCTGAACTTTAGCTTTCTCTAAGCCACCATCTTGACTGGAAGTCTCCAGAAACAATTTTTAACATTCATTTCCTTTAAAAATTTTAGTTTCATATTCTCTCCTACATTCCCACTCTTCCTTCCTGAGATGGTAAGCAATGTGATATAGACCTTACATGTGCAATCATGTAATACATTTTCTCATATTAGTCATTTTGTGGAAGAGATACATCTTAAACAAAAAAGGAGAAAGAAAGTGAAATATACTAAGTTTTAATCTGCATCCAGACTCCATTAGTTTTCTCTAAAGCAGATAATATTTTTCATCATAAGTCTCTGGAATTGTCTTGAGTCACTGCATTGATGGGAATTCATGATTATTCATAAAAAAAAACCATTGCTATAATTATCTGGTTCTGCTCACTTTATTTTGCTTCAGTTTATTTAAGCCTTTCTAGGTTTTTGTAAAATCATCTTATTGTCATTTCTTATAGAAAAGTAGTATTCAATCACAATCACATACCACAATGTGCAAGCCATTGCCCAGTTGATGGAGACCTCCTCAATTTCCAATTCTTTGCTACCACAAAAAAGCTGCAATAAGTATTTTTGTACAAATTAGTCCTTTGCCCTTTTTTTGATCTCTTTACAACCCAGTGATTTTAAATGAAAATCATTTCCAATAGTCTCTTCATAAAGACTATTAACAACTACTAAAAATGGATACTGTTATGGTATCTTTAATGGAATCTTCAGATCCTCATAGCTTAATTCTAAATCTAGGGAAAATGTGATAGCTTGAAAGAAACCACCAGACATTAGAGGGAATGGACCAAAAAAATTTAGTTCTGGAGAAGAATGAGCTTAATTCTTTTCAAAAGTTCTCTTTATGTTTCATTACAAGGTAAGGCATGGAAAGAAACACAAAGAGAATATTTGAAACATTTAAATTGGAATACTGAAAGAACTGAATGGTGGGAGTACTAAAACTGGTATGTTGGCATGTGGCAATAAAAAAGAAGAGGAGGAGGAGAGAAAGAAAGAAAGGATGAAGGAAGGAAAGAAAGGAAGTGAAATACAATGTGTTTGCATCTGTGCTTAGACTCCATCAATTCTTTCTTTTTGGCAGATGGAGTTCTCCATCATGAGTCTCTGGGATTGTCTTGGATCACTGCATTTCTGAGAATAACTAGAGCATTCCCAGTTGTTCATCAAAAATATTGCTGTTATTATGTACAATGATCTTCTGGTTCTGCTCACTTCACTTTGCTTCAGCTCATGTAAATATTTCCAGGTTTTTCTGAAATCATCCTACTTGTTATTTCTGAGAGAACAATAGTTATCAATTACAATTATATACCACAACTTATCCAGCCATCCCCCAATTGGAGAACCCTCAGCTTCCAATTCTTTACTGCCACAAAAAGAGCTGCAATCAACATTTTTGTACAAATAAGTCCCTTCCCCATTTTTGGTATTTTTTTGGGGGAGATACAAATGTAGTAGTGGTATTGCTGGATCAAAGGGGATGAACAGTTTTAGAGCTTGTTGAACATAGATCCAAATTGCGCTTTGTAATGGTTATATCCAAGCACAACCCCACCAACAGTGCATCAGGTCCCTAATTTCTCCACATTCCCTCTAGCATTCGATGCTTTCATTTTATGCCATATTTACCACAGTGTGTGAGGTGGTACCTCAGAGTCCTTTTAATTTGCATTTCTCTCATCAAGAGTGATTTTAAATTTTTTTTAAAAAGAGTGATTTAGAGCATTTTTTTTCATATGACTATAGATAGCTTGGATTTCCTTATGTGAGAACTGCATAGTCATATCCTTTGACCACATTTGAATTAGAGAATAGTATATTTTTATAAGTTTGGTTGAATTCTCTATATATATGAGAAATGAAACCTTTACCAGTCACTTGCTGTAAAAATTTCTCCCAGCTTTCTGATTTCCTTCTAACTTTGGCTGCATTTATTTTGTCACAAAAATATTTTTAATTAATATAATCAAGATAAGATCTTTGATTAAAAGTTATTCAATAGAATAGAGAAAGGGAGTTACCTCAGGGGCAAGGGGAAGGTAATCACTTGCATTTTAGACAAGGTAGGTTTAAGGGAACCACAGGATAATCCACTAGAGATTTCATATAAGCTTGGGAAGTATGGAGTAGAGCACAGATCTAGAATCAGGACCAGATATACAAAGTAGACTGGTATCCCAAGCCTAGCCATAGGCTAGGTCCTCTAAACTAGTGAAACAATCTATGTAGACTTTCCCTAGATACTTGCTCCTCTAAGTATAATGAAAAATAGACCATTTGTCTCCTAAATGCCCATAACTGGTCCTGAAAAATCAAGTAGAAGCCCATGTTTTCTATATGGAAGAGAGACAGAATGGAGAAGAAGAGAAGATTCCAAGCACTGCAACCCTGAATGTGAACTTCTCCTAACTACATATTAGCAAGGGAAAGGAAGAGACAGATGCGTGGGAGAGGGGAAAGAAGGACATCCTTTTTTCTGTATTTGACCATATTATGACAGTCAATTAAGATCATAAATAAAACATTTTGTCTATGAGCTCCACAGCTTCTTCATCTGTAAAATGAAGCTAAAAAGGAATATAGCAGCACCGGTGATTTTGCTGGTAGAGAGAGCTCTAAGCTAAAGAAACTCCCTCTAACATTAGACTACTGGCCTTTCACTACAATTCGTACAATTAGAGAGCTGCTTAGGGCACTGGAAGGTTCTGTAACTTGCCCAAGGTCATACAACCAGTGTGTGTCAGAGGCAGTACTCGAACCACAGTCTTTGGGGGCTTAATACGAGATCTTTACCAACTAAAATTTGCTGACTCCTCTGCAGAATTTGGAGGTAGTAAAGTCTGTAATACCCAAGTCTTAAAGGTATAGTGACACTCAAATGAGATATACATAAAGCATTTTTCAAACTGAGACATCACATACATCAATTGTTCTTTTTGGAGGGAAAAGTGGGAAAACCAATAATTGCACAAAATGGTTATTAGATGCAAAAAGAAGATTCTGTGGAGAATCTATAGAGAATAGTCTGATATCTTACTTGCTCCCATCTCTTCCTCCCCAATATCTTTATTAGCCTTTCCTTAAGCAAGTTATTTTAATGATGTTGGGGGATTAAAAGGAAGTATATTATCACACTATTCAAAATCAATATTAGATTAATATTTAAATTCTTCATTTTTGCACAGTATAGAATAAGATGGTGGCAATGGTCACAACTTTAAATATTAACCTCAACCTCTGTTTAATAATTGTATAAATTCTCAGCATGTAAACTATCAATAACTAGAGGTTATTTTTTAAAATAAAAATAAAAGCTTGGGCCTTCCCTCTTCTTTTTTAAACCTTTACCTTCCATTTTAGAATCAATACTAAGTATTTGTTTAGAGGGAAAAGAGTATAAGACCTAGGCAATGAGGATCAAGTGGCTTGCCCAGAGTTACACAGCTAAGAAGTGTCTGAGGACAGATTTGAACCCAGGACCTCACATATTTAGACATTTCACTGAGGCACCTCACTTCTACCAGCTTAGACCTTTTCACATGGATAGATGGATGGATGGGTGGGTGGGTGGATGGATGGACTATTGGAGCGATCATTGTATTGATGGGTAAATGAGTAGGTGGATGGGTGGATGTAGAGATGATTAAATGAGATATGTCAAACTTCTAAGTTGTTTTGGGCTAGAAAGTTGTTCACCCCATCCTTTTATGGTTTCTGCTGCTCTAGAATTCATTTTGAGGCATTATTTTAAAGTTGTTTGGATGGGAATTTGGGGAAGCTCAGGCAAACCTTTGCATTTTCTCCATCCTTTTGGATCTGCCCCTATTTGGAAGTTTTTAAGCTTAAACTTACTTCATAAAGCACTCCATATTCTTTTTACCTCTCGAAGTTTTATCACATATTATTGAATATTCTAGTTATTTGTATTTTGTGCTACCACTATTAGACAATGAGACCATATCTTGCTTAAGCTTCATATCTCCTCCAGCTCCCAGTACCTTGATCAGTAGGCAGGCTACTATACCCCTTATCCAACCTCACTCCTTGGCCCAGCTTCCCTGTTTCTTTTAAGGGTATCACCATCCTTCAGTAGCTCCAGTCCCCAGCCTTAGTATTACATTCGACTTCCTAACTTGATCTTCTTACATGTCATATCCTATTAATAGCAAGTATGATTGATCTTTGGTTCACAATGTTTCCTGCACCACTTCATATGTCTACCCTCATATTGTTACCCCCTACTTCAATCTCCCATCTCCATTACATAGAGATTTTTTTAGCTTCCTAATTCCTTTGGATCTCTCCAATCTTTCCTTTTCCCATTTATCCTCCACACAACTATCAAATATGTAATTTTAAAATGCAGATCTTACCAAGTCACTTCCCTACTCAAAAATCTACAGTGGCTCCCAAGTGCTTCTAGGATAAAATACAGAATGCTCATTTTTTATTTAAAGTCATCCACAATCTGCCTTCTACCTTCCTTTCCCATTTTGTTTCTTATTTCTCCCTTTTACACACTATATATTCCATTCAAATATTTTAGCATGATTCTCCATACCTGACACCCCATTAGTCATTCAATAAACACATTAAAAATAAAAGTATGTGGTAGGCAGTGAGGATACAAGGAAACAATCACTACTCTTAAGGAGCTTATATTCAGATGGAGGAGGATAGTATTCAACCTCCCATCTCTTGCAAAGGCTGTCCTTCCATTTCTTGACTATCTGACCTCATTTCTACCTTTTAGAATATTAGCTTCTTTCACATCACAGCTCAAGTTCTACCTTTTACCTGAGGCTTTTCCTGATCCCCTCATCCCCACTAATTAGAGCTTTCTAAATAGTGAAATTAGTTTTATACTTTCGTATATATTTAACATTTTGCCTGTCTATATGCCATAACCCCTAAGAGAATGAAAACTTCTTGAAGGCAGAAACTTTTCTTTTTCCTCTTCTTTGTAAGACTCTATGGCTTATAAGACTCATCCAGAGGGTCGGCCAGTCCTGTGACATCCTGTTTGGGGTAACAAAAAATGAAGAGTAACAAAAGAAGAGATGGACACTATATGAAAAGAGAGAAAGAGTGCCAATTTTATTTGCTTCACACAGAACTTTTATAGGCAAAGACTACTTAGACAAAACCCACAGGAATTTATGATTCTTTATTCCAGAAACCCTAACCTTGGTCCAGGGATAGGCAGGTGTTCAAAGGTTAACCCACATCCTTCGTTTATTACAAATACAAACAAGGGGAAGAGGGGCAGAGAAGGGGATAAGCGCCCACCTAATCATAAATTGCCTTTCATAAGTGTTATCCTGCTTCCTTCATGTTTACTGTTCCATCCTTGGTCCCAGGATGGGTAAAGATTAATCCTCATCTTTGTCTGAAGCAAAGACAAGCAAATCCACAACTTTATCTTAAGCAAATACAAATAAAGAAAAGAGGAGGTAATCCTCGACTACACTTCTTGTATTCTCAAACCCTTGGACACTGCCAGACACATGGTAAATGCTTCATAAATCTTTGTTTATTTGAATTGACAGGAGTGATTTACCCTTTTCATTAAATTTGGACTCAAGGTGTAAGAAAGGAACCTGCTTAGGTAATGGACAATGATGTCGTTAATTGCAAAGTGGGCCAAACAGAACATGCAGGCTAACTGGGTTTCTAAGTGCCCTAAAACTCTAGAGTAGACACTTGGCAATCCTCTTCCCAGTGGGCTTTTGCACCTGACCAGTGCAGTGAAAACTGAGCTGTTTCTTAGCCCAGAGCTTCCAGATATAAAAACTCTTGGGAACTCATTACTTTGGTCAGTGGTGGCAGGGACAATGCATTTCCAGTAGCTCCAGAGTCACCTGGGGATCCAGGGACCGGTCTCTCTGGCCCAAGGCATAGCACTTTAGTTTGAAGGGAATCACTATTCAATATGCCTGCTGACCTCAGAGCAAGAGGGAGCTGACTTGTGGGCCCTCCAATAGTTTTAATCAATCTGATATGGGACCCTATTAAGGATATAGTAATATAAGTCTCAGAGAACTTCTCTTGCTTTCTCACTAATACTTTCTAGTCTCTGTCCTCAGCAGAATTAGATTTCCTAAATTGGAGACAGAAAAGGAAAGATTTTTTTTTACTGGGAGACTGCTTTTCCTGAGCCACCAACACTGGGTGCACCAACATGCAGCTGATGCCATTTAAAGTAGAAGAAAATACAGGGATGTAAAAGGCAGGAGATGAATAAGAACCAGAAACACCTTAAAGACAATTGAAATTTTTCCAGTAAGTTAATGTCTTTGAACCTCCATCATTCTCTGTTGCATTTAGCCTCTTACTAATGCATGAATGCACATGTGCTAGAACATACTTGGCCCAAGTGAACTGATCCAGAAAAAGGGACCAACCTTCACAGCCTTCCCTCTATTTCTGAAAATCATTTGTTGTTCAGTCTCTTCCCTCACTTCATTCAGGGCTTTATTTTTTTTTGGCAAAGATCCTGGAATGGTTCACCATTTCCTTCTCTAATTCATTTTACTGAAAAGGAAACTGGGGCAAATACAAGTTAAGTGATTTGCCCGGGGTCACACAGCTAGTAAATGTCCGATGCCATATTTGAAGTTAGGTCTTCATGACTCCTTTCCCCAAACTCTATCCCCCTTGCCTCCTAGATGCTTTTTTCCCAATAATTGTTGACAATAATGAGCTTAGAAAAATGACTGGGCCTGGGATTTCAGTGATTTCGGGAATATTCACAAAGATAGGAAACTATCAGTGAAGGCTGATACTTTCTATGCTTTTTATGCTTTTAGAAAACTAGTTGCCCAGATCTCTGAGAGGATGGGACTTATTAGGAGGTTATGCAGCCAGTGTGTCAAATGAAGGATTTGAACAGAAGCTTTCCTAGCACAAGACTGACTCTCTTTCCTCTACATCACACTGACCATCATTATTATCAGAGGCCAGTCATATAATATTTAAGGTCCACAAAGTACATGAAATACATGATCCCATTTGATCTTCATGTCTGCTGTTATTATTCTACATATCTTATATATTAAAAAAATAAGGGTGAGGGGAGATAAAATGACTTGCTCAGTCACACAGGAAGGTAAAAGGAAATATAAAGGTGGTATTGGAACCTGATCTTCCTGATTCCAAATGCAGAGCCTTAGTCAATTTTTCACTTGTTGACCAAGGATTCTTCTACTTTGTACCCCAATTCTATCTCTTTTTTAAACTAAACCTACATATTAGAACCTGTAAATTATCATCTTAGCATGTTGTCTGGGGTTAATGAGAAGTTCATTTTCTCAGGGTTATAGTCAGGATATGTCAGATATGAGACTTGAACCAAGGTCTTCCTGATGCTGAAGCTAGCTCACTCTCTATGATGTCACTCGACTTCTCACTGAACCCTATTGACCTCATATCTCAGTCCCTAAAGAAAGTCTGTAAGTCTTTTCCTGTATCTCAAGTTCATTTGTCCCCACTATACATATATCATGAATGATTTAGCCTCCTACTTTAGTAAGAAGAGGGATGTTAACATGAGTTCTTTCTTCCCACCCACTCCCCTTTCTTGTCACTTTCCTATATTATTATACATCATCTTTTCTTTGCCTCCCAACCTGGAATAAGTACTATCACTTCTATTCCTTAATCCTAACCCCTCTCTTTGTGACTTTGATCACATTCCCTCCTGCCTATTCCAAGATATTGCTCCAGTCATTATTTCCTGCATCCTCTACCTACCTCCCATCAGTCAGTCTTTCCATCACTAATGGCTCCTTGAATAAACGAATAAATAATCAAAGCTCAGGGCTCCCTACTCCACTTTATTATTTTCTTTATTTTTATTTTTTTATTTTTATCTTTTTATCTTTTTATTATTTTTATTTATTATTATCTTTTCCTATCTTTATTATCTATTAATTTTCTTTTTTATTATTATCTTTTTTCCTTTTTTATTTTATTTTATTATCTTTTTTTATTATTATCATCTTTTTTCCTATCTTTCACTGCTAAATGTCTTTAAAGCTCTATCTCCACTCTAGGGAAATGCTGGAGCTCTCAAATAAGTTCCAGAAAGCCAGTTGTAAAATTTTCCTTGGGAGCTTTTAGTCTTCAAAAATTGACAAACACTGCCAATCAAGGCTTGGTTGACTATTTTGTCAATTGTCCAGATTTAAGAGAGTTGTGGAGAAATGATCATGTAGATCATTCATATTTAAAAGTGTGTCATGCATACATTTTGGAGGATCAATTGTTAAATATTAACCAGTATGCCTCTTCCTTGTTTCTCCTCACTCTTCAACTACCTATATAGATAAGTCTTCCACAGTGACTTTAAAGAAACATTTCCCAAAATTTTACCAATTGTCCTGTAACCAATAAATCTCTAAGTTTTTTCTTTATTTATCCTCCGGTATCCCTCTGTAGCATGTGGCATTGCTGGTTACTCTTAATTATGGAAATTCTCAATTGGATTTCAGAAACATCATTTGCCTTTTTTTATTGTTGTGTTTTATTTTTGCAACATCTGATTTTCTCTATATCTCTGCCATTATGACAGAGTTTTTACAGAATGAAAAAGAAAGGACACTAAACCAAATTACATTGAAAAAGTATGACATTTTATGCAATGTTTCACTCTTATAGACTCCACCCTCAACAAAGCAGCAGGGGAAAATAAATCCATTTTAATCTGGTTTTCTTCCCACTTCTTTAAATAATATTTCCTGTTTCCACTGCTAGATCCTCAATCTTCTCCTGACTCCTTAATATGGGTGTTCCCTATGAGTTTGCTCTTGACTTCTCCCACCCTCTGCTTCTCTCCACATTATTTCTCTCTCAACAACCTCACTTATACTCCTGGTTTCAACTATTACTTTAATGTGGATTATTTCCAAATCTATATCTTTGCCCTGGATTTCAGACTCATATTTCCAGCTGCCTAAAATGCAACTCTACCTTGATGTCCTGCTATTTCCTCAAACTTTATTTGTCCAAAAATAAGTTGTTTCTGCTTTTTCTTTTCTTCTTTCTTCCATCCCAAGTCAGTGCTTCCTTCCACCTTTCCTTGAATATAGTAGATTAACAGATGCTTGTTGCTTGACTGACTGCATTAGGTTTTTCAGTGGTACCATCCTCCAGCTCATTTTGTAGATCAAAAACTTGGGTGTTATCTTTGATTCTTGCCCTTGTCTCTCAATCCAATCATTTACCCACTTCCATTGGCTTCACATCCTTAATATCTCTTACATACTTCCCCTGCCCAATATTCTCACTACAATCACCTTAATAAGGTTGTCATTATCATCAACCTGAACTACTATTTATGTTATCTAATGGGTCTTTCTATTTTCACTTTTTCTCCCCTCCAATCCTTCTTTCTTATAAAATGGCATAGCAGATAGAATACTGGAGTTGGAGATAGAAGGCTGAAATTCAAATGTTATTTCAGACATTTACTAATGATGTGAGTCTAAACAAGCCATTTAAACCTTTTAAATCTTAAAGGGGGAGGAATTCATCATTAAAATTGGTGAAATGCTCTATTAAACTTATATAGTTGTTGAGAGAAAAGTGTCTTTCAAAAGTTAAAGAACTATGGAAATTTGAGTTATAAACAAATAAAAGATAATATAAAGAGACAAGGAGAACTAAAAATAGGGGAACCAGGAAGTATTTTTCCAAAGGAGAATGTAGCACTTGACATGAATTTTGAAGTGAGCTCAGTGGGGATTAGAAAGGAATTCTTTCTAGGGACATGAGTTCGGTTCCCTTGTTCACTATCTTTAAAACATGAGTTGGACTAAATGGTCTTATAGTTCTGAAATTCTGTGATTCTGGCAATTGATATAACTTCTAGGATAATTTGTCATATTATATGAATTTTATTTGGATATGGAGATGTATGCTTATTTTGTGTATGTTTGCAAAATTATCCATATCAATTATAAAGTAATATTACAAAATGAGCTTCCTTCAAGGCAACTGGAAATATGAGTCTCAAACTCAGGGGCACAGATACAAATTTGGAAGTAAATCACATTAAAGTGGTAGTTCATACCATGGGAATAGGTGGGGTTGTTGAGAGAGAAAGAATGTGGAGAGAGACAGAAAAGCAGGGGAAGCTAAGAGCAAACTCTTGGGGAACTCCCATATTAAGGAGTCAGGAAAAGATTAAAGATTCAGGAGCAGAAACAGGAAATTATGAATCCAGGCAACTACTGTGTTATGGTAGGTAATAAATATTAATAGACTGGGTGGAGTTCTAGGGATCAGGTCTATTCAGAAAGTAGGAAAGAATGGAGAGTAAATTCCAAGGTGGCAAGTGTGGGCTGCTATACACCACCTGTCCATGGTCCTGAAGGCAAAGAAACATGTATTTCAGTACATATGTAACTATTTCTGAGCACTGGGATACAAAGAAAGATAAGAAGCAGTCCCTTCACTCAAGTACACAGTCTAATGGGCAACATGGAAATAGCTGTGTGCATACAAGATACACATACAGTGAAAATTGGAGATAATGGCCAGAGAGAAGGCATGAACTTTGACAAATACATTCCGAGTTCATTAGCCAAGGGTCTAAGAAAATCATTTTGTCACTTTGAGATTTTATCAAGCAGTTCATTCTAGGACTTTGAAGAAGAGTGTCAAGTGACTTCGATAACTAGAGGTTTCTTTATTGGGATTCACTTTGTGGGCAAAAGAATCCTGTCTTCCAAAGTATGTTTTGTATCAATGAATCTGTCTACCATGAAATCAAGGAGTATCTCAGCTCTCTTGCTTTGGGGTTCTGAACCTGAAATTGCCAAAAATTGAGAGACAAGAGGAAATATAACTATATTATGAAGAGCACTGACCTAGGAGCTATGGAACTTGGGGTCTAGTCCTCATTCCACTCCAGTTAGCTATGACACTTTAAACAAATCACTTCTCTCTGGGTGTCATTTTCTTTACCTGTAAAAGGAGAATGTGAGAGTATATGGTCCCTAAACATCCTTCCAACTCAGTATATAGATTCAGCATCCTAAGTTTCCTTCCAGCTCTCAAATTTTATGTTCTAGCTTCCTTTATAAAATTACATATTATTACACAAATTTACATAAAATTATTTATTACATAATAATTTAACAAAATAAATAATAATAATGAAATAATAAAATTAATAAAATAATTTTGTCACACAAAATTACAAACATACCTTTTGTCTACTCATCACAGTCATTTCCTGCTCCACACTAGATAAAATCTTCCCTATAAGTTTCCTTTCAGGTATAACATTCTATGTCTCTGGTTATTCTAACCTTTGTATTTTATTCTCCATGTTCACAAAATCACAAAGTCTCTAGATCTTAGAGATGAACCAGTGATCATACCTGAATAAGAATTCCTCTTGATGTTTTCTTCCACAACAACATATATGATGAAGAGAAATCTACTATTTTGCACATGCCATTTCATTTTTGGACAGCTGTGATTGTTAGGAAAAATTTTCTAAACATTAAGCCTAAATCTACATCTGTTCAACTTTCACTCATTGTTCGTATTTCTGCCTTATAGGATCAAAAAGAATAAATCTAATCCTGGCTTTACAAGAGAGCTTTTCCAAAGCTGGAAGATACTTCCCACATTTTCTTGAACTCTTCTTGGCAAAAATTGTCCCATTTCAGTTTGACTGCTGAGTGGAAGATGGATTGGAATTTGGAGAAAGAATATTGGGAGATCAATCAGGATATTACAGCAATAGTCTTGGCATGAAGTCGTGTACAAGAGTGGTTTCAGTGTCAGAGGTGAGAATGGAGCATACATGAGACATTTTATGATGATAGAAATAATAAGACTGGAAAACTGATTGGATAAAGGAGAAGTTGAGGATAACAGCTAAGTTTTGGGCCTACATGACCAGGAAAATGGGGCTAGGGAAGTTAGGAAGAGGGGAGGGTTTGAGGGGGAAATCATGATTTCCATTTTGGGTCAGGTCATTCACAAGATTCTTAATCTAGTTAACTTTTTTATCATCTAGTCAATATCTCTTCTCCTTCTCCACACACAAAACTGTCCAAAGATTGTTTAAATGCTTTGACAAAATCTAAGTATTCTATGTGTACAACAGCCCTCTGATTAAGGTTAGTCTGGTAATACTGTGAGGAAAAGGAATGAAAAGGAATATGGTATGCCCTGTTCCTGCAGAAAACATGCTGACATTTGGCAATTGCTCTTTCCTCTTCTAAATGCTTAAAGAAAACTTCCCCTTAATCATATCTTTGAAAATTATTCCAGAAATGAAAGTCGAATTTGCTTGGTAATGTTTTTTCTGATTACACTCCAATCACTCTTTAATGAGAATTTGGACATTTGCCCTTCTCCAGTCCTATCACACATCTCCCATTTTCTAAAATAATAATGACAGTAACAATAATAGATGCAATTTATATCATGCTTAAAGTTTTTCAAAGCACATTGCATAGCACATTGTAGATGCTCTGTGCTTATTGTCAGATTCATGACTAATTTTACATTCCTGATCTCATTTGGTCTTTGGAAGATCACCAATAGTCACTTAGTAATCAGATCAGACCTGCCACTTCTCAAATACCAATTTAGGCAGGCAGACTCCCACTTCCCCCTGCTGCTGCTGCTGCTGCTGCTTAAGCCTTCTCCCCTCAGATTACCTTCTTTCTAATCTGGACATAGCTTGCATATACAAATTTAAGTACATGTTGTCTCCCCAACTAGGATATAACCTCTTAGGTGTCGGGGACTATTTTTGTCTAGATTCTCAGAATTTAACACAGTGCTTGGCACATAGCAATCATTTACTAAATGCTTATTGATGGATTATTTTCTCTAGACTTAGGATGCATTAGATCTAGTCTGGGTGAGTTAAACTCCTTCAGGGCAAATGGATTCTAATTCATCACTTATCCAGGGCTTCACCTCCCAGCTAAGTTTTTTTCTCTCTGTATTCTGTGTTCTATAGTGTCTTCTACCTGGAATGTTCTGTGATCTGTGTTCTAAAATCCCTTTTAGAGCTAACAATTTCTGAGTTTATCAGATACATTTATAAAGGATCAGCTATGCTGGGCAGTGACAGGAGTGAGGGAAATGAGGTGAAGAGTTACTATGGTGGTGACAAAATTAAGTTGATGAAAAGCACTGCTCAGTCACCTCCATGTTTGAATTTGTTTCCATGGAAACTGTCATGGAACCTCTTTCCACCTTCCCTCCTGAGGCTAAGTGTGGCCAAGGAATAAAATCTTATATAATATCAGAGCTGGAAGGAACTTCAGAGATTCTTTAGCCTGACCTCCTCATTTTACAGGTGAAGAAACCGAGACCCAGGGAAGGAAAGGGAAATATCCAGAGTCACCTAAGTGCATTGCAGGGCTAATATTTGAACTCAAATTGCTTGACTCTTAGTCCTTTGCTCTTTCTATGACATCAAAATGTATCAGTGAGAAATAAAAGCTAATTCTGAGTACCTTTCCTATTGATATTGCTTCTTCAGTCAATTAATTAATTACTACTCCTTTCTCCAACAAGAGATATTGTTTCCCCTACAAAAAGTGAATCAAGGGCCAACAAGGTAGCACAATGGATAGAGCACCAGGCCTACAGTCAAGAGGACTTGAGTTCCAATCTGGCCTCAGATACTTCCCAAACATGTAACCCTGGGCAAGTCACTTCATCCCAACTGCCTCACCCCTACCATTCTTCTGTTTTAGGATTGATACTTAGTACCAATTCCAAGACAGACAGCAGGGTTTTAAAAAAAGAAAGTCAATCAGATATCTCCTTTTTCCTTGCTTATTAATTTTGGAAAGAGGCAATGTAGCATAAGATACAGAAAGACCTATGTTTAAATCCTGCTCATATTACTAACTGTGTTACCTTTATCAATCACTTAACCCTTTTGGACCTCAGATATCTCCCTACTAATTTATAGAGGGATTGTTATCTCTTTTTTTTCATTTTTGGAGACATGCTTATTTCCCACAGTGGAAATTTTCCAGAAGGAATTATAAAGGACTAAGATACCACTTTTCCACAGGCTTCCTATATGACTTTGAGAGAATCACCCTCTGGGTCTCAGTTTCTTCATGTGAAATTGAGGGAGTCAACTAGATGGCCTCTGGAGTCTCTCCCAAGAATAGATCAATGGTTCTATGATCTTTCATACATTAAAAGAGTAATTTTAAATTTTTGACTGCATTTATTTCACCACACAAACACATCCAGTGCATCACTGAGCTAGAACTTCAGAAAAGAAGCATTAGTAAAAAATGGCATTGACTTCACATATGACCCCAGACTAATGATGTTCTTGTTGCTTCATACCCTCAGGTAAATTGGCGTGGTTTGCCTCACTTGAAACCTGTCAAGATCTCATGGAAAATAATGTTACAGAATTTATTCTGACAGGACTTTCCCAGATTGAGGAGGTAGAGCAAGTATGCTTTTATCTCTTCCTTCTTTTTTACACAATCATCATCTTTGGGAACTTTCTTATTATCATGACCATCAGGGTTAGCCCAAATCTCAACTCTCCCATGTACTTCTTTCTCAGTTTCTTATCTTTTGTTGACATTTGCTACTCTTCTGTCACTGCTCCCAAGTTGATTGTGGACTTCCAAGTCAAAGTCAAGACTATCTCCTTTGTAGGTTGCATGACTCAGCTCTTTGTGGGTCATTTCTTTGGCTGCACAGAAATCTTCATCCTCACAGTAATGGCCTATGACAGGTACGTGGCCATTTGTAAGCCACTACACTATGCAACCATTATGGATCAAAGGGTCTGTACCATATTGATGGTGAGTTCATGGGTAGGGGCCTTTACTCATTCTATTATTCAGACCCTTCTCACTGTCCGGTTGCCTTTCTGTGGTCCCAACATGATTGATCATTTCTGTTGTGATGTTCATCCCCTCTTGAAGCTGGCCTGCACAGACACTTATGTGGTAGGGGTCATTGTGATGGCCAACACTGGAATGATATCCTTGACCTGCTTCATCATTCTTGTTGGCTCTTATGCTGTCATACTTCTCTATCTCAGGACTCATTCTGCAGAGGGGAGGCGTAAGGCCCTCTCCACCTGTGCTTCCCATGTCATTGTGGTAATTTTGTTCCTTGTACCCTGCATCTTCATCTACATGCGACCCTCAACCACCTTCACAGAAGATAAGATGGTAGCTGTATTCTATACCATCATAACCCCTATGTTGAACCCATTGATCTATACTCTGAGGAATGCAGAAGTGAAGAATTCCTTGAAAAAGCTATGGAGCAAGAAACTGATGGGAGAGGCAAGGAAAGACCTTAAATGAGTCTTGAATATGGGTATACCAGCTAATAGAGGGTTGGTAGAAGAGCTTTCTACCAATTTTCTTTTAAACTTGTCACTCAAATGACCTAGTAAAGACCACATCATTCTTAACACTAAAATCAGCCCTCTCTTATTTGTGATTTCTTTCATTTTGTCCTTTGTTCATTTAAACAACAGGTGCCACTGATAATGCCTCACTTGGTCCTATTCAACAAAGAGCCTCTGGTTTTCATAAGTGCTATATTCACACACTACACATACACATACACACACACACTGCCCTTTTAGATCATGGCTACATCTAGAGTTTTAATGTTGATATTAACTTAGACTATCTTTTTAATTTAGCTAATATTTTATTTTCCCCTAATTCTATGTATATACAATGTTTAACATTTGTTTTTATTATAAATATTATCTTAAAAATTATAAACATTTGTCTCACTTGATCCTTTCAACAAACCTGGAAGATAGCTGATAGAAACTTTCTTCTCTGAGCTCCTGAAATCTCTTCCTTCACTCTTTTTCAGAGTGTGTTACTGTTGATAAACTCTTTTTATTCTGTCCTCTAGTTCCATCATCTTCACTTGTAAAGCTATCAAAATTTATGTTAAATGAGTTGTTATTTTAATTTATTGTGCTTTCTATTTTGGACATTTGACTTGAAGCAAAACAATTCAAATTCAGAGAAAATCCATATTCTTATTAAAATTTTCCATACTTCTCTCCAGGCTGTGGGATTATTTTTTTCCATGGAATTATTTCTGATCATGTATTTTTTTAAAGAATTAATGACATATATTTTAATAAAAATATCCTCAAAATGTTTATTACATAATTTGACCTTTCATTAAAATTTTCATTTTCATTCTGGGGTTACTGTTCATTGATTTTTCCCCTCTTAATGTCTTCTCTTTGGATTCTTTTAATATATAATATTTACTAATTATTAGAATTCCACTCTCTCATTTTTGCTAATTTTCTTGTCAGTTTCTTTTTTAAACTCTTGCCTTCTGTTTTAGAATCAATACTGGGTATTGGTTCCAAGGCAGGAGAGTGTTAAGGACTAGGCATGGGATGCAGCCAAAGAGGTAATCAGAGGTAAATTCATATCCCTGAATGTTTATATTAACAAACTAGGGAGAGCAGAGATCAATGAATTGGAAATGAAAATGAAAAAACTCGAAAGCAAACAAAATAAACCCCCCCAGAAGAAAACCAAAATAGAGATCCTAAAAATTAAGGGAGAAATTAATAAAATTGAAAGTGACAGAACTATTGAGGTAATGAACAAGACTATAAGCTGGTACTTTGAAAAAACAGACAAAATAGACAAAGTACTTGTCAATCTAATTAAAAAAAGGAAAGAAGAAAGGCAAATTAACAGCATCAAGGATGAAAAGGGGGATCTCACCTCCAATGAAGAGGAAATTAAGGCAATCATTAAAAACTACTTTTCCCAACTATAGGGCAAAAAATATAACAACCTAGGAAATATGGATGAATATTTACAAAAATATAAATTGCCTAGACTAACAGTAGAAGAAATAGATTTCTTAAGTAATCCCATATCAGAAAAAGAAATCCAACAGGCCATCAAAGAACTTCCTAAGAAAAAATCCCCAGGGCCTGATGGATTCACCAGTGAATTCTATCAAACATTCAAAGAACAGCTAACTCCAATACTATACAAACTATTTGACATAATAAGCAAAGAGCGAGTTCTACCAAACTCCTTTTATGACACAAACATGGTACATTCCAAAGCCAGGCAGGCCAAAAGCAGAGAAAGAAAATTATAGACCAATCTTCCTAATGAATATAGATGCAAAAATCTTAAATAGAATACTAGCAAAAAGACTCCAGCAAGTGATCAGAAGGGTTATCCACCATGATCAAGTAGGATTTATACCAGGGATGCAGGGCTGGTTCAATATCAGGAAAACCATCCACATAATTGACCACATCAACAAGCAAACCATCAAGAACCACATGATTATCTCAATAGATGCAGAAAAAGCATAGGAATAGAAGGGTCTTTCCTAAAAACAATAAACAGTATATATCTAAAACCATCAACTAATATCATCTGCAATGGGGACAAACTACATCCATTCCCATTAAGATCAGGAGTGAAACAAGGATGCCCATTATCACCTCTATTATTTGACATTGTATTAGAAACACTAGCAGTAGCAATTAGAGAAGAAAAAGAAATTGAAGGCATCAAAATAGGCAAGGAGGAGACCAAATTATCGCTCTTTGCAGATGACATGGTGGTCTACTTAAAGAATCCTAGAGATTCAACCAAAAAGCTAATTGAAATAATCAACAAATTTAGCAAAGTTGCAGGATACAAAATAAACCCGCATAAGTCATCAGCATTTCTATATATTTCCAACACAGCTCAGCAGCAAGAACTAGAAAGAGAAATCCCATTCAAAATTACCTTAGACAAATAAAATACTTAGGAATCTATCTCCCGAGACAAACACAATAACTATATGAACACAACTACAAAACACTTTCCACACAACTAAAACTAGATTTGAACAATTGGAAGAGCATTAACTGCTCATGGGTAGGATGAGCCAATATAATAAAAATGACCATCCTACCCAAACTCATCTATCTATTTAGTGCCATACCCATGGAACTTCCAAAAATTTTTTTTACTGATTTAGAAAAAACCATAACAAAGTTCATTTGGAAGAACAAAAGATCAAGGATATCCAGGGAAATCATGAAAAAAATACAAAGAAAGGGGGCCTTGCAGTTCCAGATCTCAGGCTATATTATAAAGCAGTGGTCATCAAAACAATTTGGTACTGGCTAAGAGACAGAAAGGAGGATCAGTGGAATAGACTGGGGGCAAGCGACCTCAGTAAGACAGTATATGACAAACCCAAAGATCCCAGCTTTTGGGACAAAAATTCACTATTTCATAAAAACTGCTGGGAAAATTGGAGGACAGTGTGGGAAAGATTAGGTTTAGATCAACACCTCACACCCTACACCAAGATAAATTCAGAATGGGTGAATGACTTGAACATAAAGAAGGAAACTATAAGTAAATTAGGTGAACACAGAATAGCATACATGTCAGACCTTTGGGAAGGGAAAGACTTCAAAACCAAGCAAGACTTAGAAAGAGTTACAAAATGCAAAATAAATAATCTGGAATACATCAAATTAAAAAGGTTTTGTACAAACAAAAACAATGTAACCAAAATCATATGGGTAGCAACAAATTGGGGAAAAATCTTCATAAAAACCTCTGACAAAGGTTTAATTACTCAAATTTACAAAGAACTAAATCAATTGTACAAAAAATCAAGCCATTCTCCAATTGATAAATGGGCAAGGGACATGAACAGGCAGTTCTCAGCCAAAGAAATCAAAACTATTAATAAGCACATGAAAAAATGCTCTACATCTCTTATAATCAGAGAGATGGAAATCAAAACAACTCTGAGGTATCACCTCACACCTAGCAGATTGACTAACATGACAGCTATGGAAAGTAATGAATGCTGGAGGGGATGTGGCAAAGTGGGGATACTAATTCATTGCTGGTGGAGTTGTGAATTGATCCAGCCATTCTGGAGAGCAATTTGGAACTATGCCCAAAGGGTGATAAAAGACTGTCTACCCTTTGATCCAGCTATAGCACTGCTGGGTTTGTACCCCAAAGAGACAATAAGTAAAAAAGACTTGTTCAAGAATATTCATAGCTATGCTCTTTGAGGTGGCCAAAAATGGAAAATGAGGGGATGCCCTTCAATTGGGGAATGGCTGAACAAATTGTGGTATATGTTGTTGATGGAATACTAGTGTGCTAAAAGGAATAATAAAGAAGAGGAATTCCATGGGGACTGGAACAACCTCCAGGAAGTGATGCAGAGCGAAAGGAGCAGAACCAGGAAAACATTGTACACAGAGACTGATACATTGTGGTATAATTGAAGGTGATGGACTTCTCTATTAGTGTCAATGCAATGTCCCTGAACAATCTGCAGGGATCTAAAAAATACTATCCACAAGCAGAGGATAAACTGTGGGAGTAAAAACACCGATGAAAAGCAACTGCTTGACTACAGATTTGGAGGGGATATGACTGAGGAGAGACTCTAAATGAACACTCTAATGCAAATACCAACAACAGGGAAATGGGTTCGAGTCAAGAACACATGTGATAACCAGTGGAATTGTGTGTCGGCTATGGGAGAGGGAAAGTGGTGGGAGGGGGGGTGGGGAGGAAAAGAAAACGACCTTTGTTTCCAGTGAATAATGTTTGGAAATGACCAAATAGAATAATTTTTAAAATTAAAAAAATAAGTTTTTTGGTAGTTCCTTGATACTGTACTAAATAAATAATTAATTTGGGTAGGATTGTCATTTTCTTGTACAATTCTTTCTCCTTATTATCTCTTTGGGGTACAAACCCATCCTACCATTGAGCAGTTGATTTTTTTCCAATTATTTAGATCTAGTTTTAATTGTGTGGAGAGTGTTTTGTAGTTGTGTTCATTTAGTTCCTGTGTTTGTTTCAGCAGACAAATTCCTAAGTATTTTACATTGTCTAGGGTTATTTTAAATGGAATTTCTCTTTCTAATTCTTGCTGCTGAACTGGTTTGGAGATATATAGAAATGCTGATGACTTATATAGGTTTATTTTCTATCCTGCAACTTTGCTAAATTTGTTGATTATTTCCACTAGATTTTGGTTGATTCTCTCTGGTTCTTTAAGTAGACCATCATTTCATCTGCAAAGAGTGATAGCTTGGTCTCCTCATTGCCTATTTTAATACCTTCAATTTCTTTTTCTTCTCTAATTGCTACAGCTAGTGTTTCTAGTACAATGTTAAATAATAGAGGTGATAATGGTCATCCTTGTTTCACTCCTGATCTTATTGGGAAGGCTTCTAGTTTATTCCCATTGCAGATGATGCTGGCTGATGGTTTTAGATATATACTGTTTATTGTTTTTAGGAAAACCCCTCCTATTCCTATACTTTCTAGTGTTTTCAATAGGAATGAGTGCTGTATTTTGTCAAAGGCTTTTTCTGCATCTATTGAGATAATCATGTGATTTTTGTCGGTTTGCTTGTTAATACGGTCAATTATGTGGATGGTTTTCGTAATATTGAACCATTCTTGCATTCCTGGTGTGAATCCTACCTGGTCATAGTGGATAACCCTTGTGATCACTTGCTGGAGTCTTTTTTTAGTATTCTATTTAAGATTTTTCCATCTAAATTCATCAAGGAGATTGGTCTATGGTTTTCTTTCTCTGTTTTTGACCTGCCTGGCTTTGGAATCAGTACCATATTTGTGTCATAAAATGAATTTGGTAGAACTCCTTCTTTGCTTATTCTGTCAAATAGTTTGTATAGTATTGGGATTAGTTGTTCTTTGAATGTTTGATAGAATTCATTTGTGAATCCATCTGGACCTGGGGATTTTTTCTTAGGGAGTTCTATGATGACTTGTTCAATATCTTTTTCTGATATGGGGTTGTTTAGGTCGTCTATTTCTTCTTCTGTTAGATAAGGCAATTTATATTTTTGTAAATATTCATCTATATCACATAGATTGCCTTATTTATTGCCATATAATTAGGCATAAGTGTTTAATGATTGCCTTAATTTCCTCTTCATTAGAGGTGAGGTCTCCCTTTTCATTTTGGATACTGTCAATTTGGTTTTCTTGTTTCCTTTTTAAAATTAGATTGACTAGTACTTTGTCTATTTTATTTGTTTTTTTCCAAGTATCAGCTTCTAGTCTTATTTATTAAATCAATAATTCTTTGGTTTCAATTTTTAAAATTTCTCCTTTTCTAATTTAGTCTTCATCTGAGGATTTTTAATTAGTTCACTTTCTAGTTTTTTAAATTTGCATGTCCAATTCATTAACCTCTGCCCTTTCTAGTATGTTAATATATGAACTCCCTTAAGGATAAATTTCCCCCTGAGTACTGCTATGACTGCATCCCATAGATCTTGAAAGGATGTCTCACCATTGTCATTTTCTTCTGTGAAGTTATTAATTGTTTCTATGATTTATTCTTTAACTAACCGATTTTGGAGAATTGTATTGTTTAATTTCCAATTAATTTTTGATTTTCCTCTCCATTTATCCTTACAAAATATTATTTTCATTGCATTGTGATCTGAGAAGGTTGTATTTATTATTTCTGCTCTTTTGCACTTATTTGCAATGTTTTTATGCCCTAGTAAATGGTTGATCTTTGTGAATGTACCATGTGCTGCTGAAAAGGTGTATTCCTTTTTGTCCCTATTTATTTTTCTTCACATATCTACTAACTCTAACTTTTCTAAGATTTCATTCACTTCTCTGACCTCTTTCTTATTTATTTTTTGGTTTTATTTATCTAGTTCTTATAGAGAAAGGTTCAAGTCTCCCACTTGAATAGTTTTTCTATATATTTCATCCTTGAACTCCACTAGTTCCTCCTTTAGAAATGTGGATGCTATGCCATTTCATGCATACATATTGAGTACTGATATTTCCTCATTGTCTATGCTGCCTTTTTCATGATGTAATACCTTCCCCATCTCTCTTTTAACTAGATATATTTTTTCTTTGGCTTTGTCAGATATCATGATTGAGACTCCTGCCTTATTTTTTATTAGTTGATGCCCAAAAGTTTTGGCTCCATCCTCTTACTTTTACCCTATGTATGTTTACCTTCCTCATGTGTGTTTCTTGTAGATAGCATATGGTAGGTTTTTGTTTTCTAATCCACTATGCTGTTAGCTTTTGTTTTATGGGTAAGTTCATTCCATTCATATTTAGAGTTATGATTACCAGCTGTGTATTTCCCAGCATTTTGATTTCACTCCTAGTCCTGCCTTTTCTTCTTTTACTATTTCTGTCTACAACAATGTTTTGTTTTTAATCAGTTCCCCTAATTCCCACCCATATTTTATTTCCCTTTCTACCCTTCTCCCTTCTTATTCCCCTCTTATTTTCTTTACAGTCTTTTTATACTATCCCCACCCTCCCTCTCACCTGTACTGCTTCCCTCCCCACCAGTCAGTTTGTTACCCTTCTACTTCCCTATAGGGCTCAAATCAGTTCTCTTCCCCAATGGATTGGATAGTTCTTCCCCCTTTGAGTCAATTTCAATGTGCATAAGAGTTGAATATTTCCTATCTCTGACTTCTTTACCCTTCCAGTGTATTGATGTTCTACCCCTTCCTTCATAAGGTTCTTTGTGACATATAAACTTACCCCCTTTTCTTTCTTTTTCCATTTTTTTAGTATTAACCTCTTTTTAGCTCTAGTTGTATATATATATATATATATATATATACATATACATATATATACATATATACATACACATATGTATGTATTTATGTATACATATATCTATTTATGTATTTATGTCTTGGCATTTCATTCTATACAGTTTGTCACTGTTCCCTCTAAGTGTAATTTGTCTCACTGCCCAGTTGATAATAGCATTTTTTAAGGGTTACCAGTGACTGCTTTTCTTATAGGGATACATATCATTTGAACTTATTGGGTCTCTTAAAAACAGTTTTTTTTCTTTTTTCCCTCTTCCTTAATTGCCTTTTGATAATTCTCTTGAGTTCTGTGCTTGGGTATCAAATTTTCTGTTCAGGTCTGGTCTTTTCTTTACAAATGCTTGGAATTCTTCTATTTTGTTAAATGTCCATACTTTTCCCTATAAGAATATAGTCAGTTTTTCTGGGTAATTGATTCTTGGTTGTAGACCTGATTCCCTTGGTTTCTGCAATATCATATTCCATGCCTTTTGGTCCTTCAGTGTAGATGCAGCCAGATCCTGTATTATCCTCACTGTGGTTCCATGGTATCTAAATGACTTCTTCTTAGCAGCTTGTAATATTTTTTCATTGGTCTGATAGTTCTTGAATTTTGCTATAACATTCCTGGGTGTTGTCAGTTGGGGATTAAGTACAGGAGGTGATCTGTGGATTCTTTCAATCTCCACTTTTCCCTCTTGTTCTAGAATATCAGGGCAGTTTTCTTGGATAATTCCCTGTAATTTGATGTCTAGGCTTTTGCTTTTGTCATGGTCTTCTGCTAGGACAATGTTTCCTAAGTTGTCTCTGCTGGAATGATTTTCTAAATCTTCTGTTTTGTGAATGAGGTGGTTCATATTTTCCTCAAATTTTTTTATTCTTTTGGTTTTGTTTTATAGTGTCCTGCTGCCTTGTGAAGTCACTTGTTTCTAGTTGTTGTATTCTGGATATTAAAGACTGGATTTCTTCCCTGGCTTTTTGGTCATCCTCCTTCTGGTCTGATTTTCTTTGGAGGTCATCTATCATCTTCTCTGCCTCATATTTCATTTTCCTTGCCTTGTTTTTTATCTTCTTTGCCTCATCTTTTGTCTCCTTTGCCTCATTTTCAAGCTGATTAATTTTGGCTTTCAAGTCACTGTTTTCTGGTTCCCCGTGACTTATCTTACTTTTTAAGTTCTTTTTCCAGTTGTCTTCAGCCTCTCTTAATTGTGTTTTGAATTTTATTTTGAGTTCTTCCAAACTGTATCTAATTTGCTATAGTTTCTGTGTTTTTACTTGGTGTTCTTTCATCCTTCTCTGTTCCATTTGCTCTTTGTTCATTGACTGTATAGAAGCTATCGATTGTATTTTCTTTTTTCTTTTTCTGTTGTTTGCTCATATTTATCCCCTTTACTCCATGCAGTTGCCTGCATTTTGCTCCTCTAGTTTTTATTATTTTTTTTGTGGGTTTGGACTTTTCTGTCAGCCTTCACCCTTGGAGTTTTGTCAGCAAATCTGTCAGCACAGTCTCTGGGGGAGGGGTGTTGGAGCTTGAGCTTCACTGCCCTCTGAAAACTTTGATGAGATTAAGCCCAGCTGTGTTGCAGAGCATGGATGTGCCCTGAGGTCAAAACCTTGGGAGGGAATGGAAATATGGAGTGTCTCCACTGCTGCAACTAGTCTGCCCACTCTGTGCCCTGTGCTTCTTCTCTAACTGCTTTCCCACCACCTGTTTTACTCTCTGAACCTGATGCAGCTTTGCTCATAAGATATTCCCTCCAGACCAGTGCCTTTGCCCGCTGAGAAGTTCCAGCTGCTGCTGGAGGCTTAGCACTCTAGGTGGGGGAGGGGTTCCGGGACCTTCCTTCTTCCTTCCCCTTAGACCTGAGTATTCTCAAATCCAGGCTTTTGGGGGTGTGCATTTTAAGTTGAGTCCAGCAGGAGGGTTACTTTGCTCTGTCTTTTTATTAGGTTTGATTTTCAGTCCTCTGGGAGCATTTAGTTTGTAATTGGTAAGGATGTCTGAATTAAAAGGATGTCTGAAATAAAAATTTCAGATGTCTGAAATTTTGCTGCCTCTAAGCCACCATCTTGACTCTGCCTCTTGAATCAGTTTTTAAAGATGGATGTAAAAGGACTCTCATAGGAGTTTCAGCTTTTGTTGGTACTAAGCTGCCACCTTGGCTCTGCCTCTCCCAGGTTGACCTGTATTTGTTCTTACTAAAATGTAACAATTAGATTTTTAAAGTCAATTTAAATTGTCTCCCCTAGTCTTGAACTACAAAGAAGATCCTTAGGCATGTCCTAGTGTTAGCATTGGTTAATTCTAGGAGCATGTCCAGCTGCATTTGTTTTGGGGGAAATATAGGTTAATAGTCATAGAAATTTTATACTATGGGCAATGAGTGTGTGTGTGTGCCTGAATATGTCCATGCATCTGTGATGAAAAAGCAAATTAGAGTCCATGTGGTAGGCCCAGTAATCATGATAACTTTTTAGGGAGGAGGAAGAGGCTAACCAAATAGTTCTCTGGTAGAGGTCCAGGATTTCTGATTGGATTAATTAATCTCTCAGTTTACCTTATTCTTCTGGGGAAAGGCTCTTGACAGGGAATGCTCGAAAACCTCAGGGACTTCAATTCCCTGATTTCAGTTTTCTATCTCATAAACTTAAGGCTTCTTCAGAGTAGAAATAGCTACTTCTGATCTTCCTAAAGGTTAGTAGCTTTTAGAATAGATTGGGCTAAAGGGTGGCATTAAAGTGAATGTAGGCAAGGTCTCATCAGGCATTAATCCTTAGTTAACTGACACCCTCAGATTGCTATGTCAGACTTCCTTGCTGCTCACTGAGAGAGAAGGGGGGAATGTTTTCAGCTGAAGCCCTCCTCGAGAAAATGTCCAATAAAGCGAAGGCTAGAGAAGCTCCCATTTTTTAAAGTATAAAAAGCCTTTACCTTGGAGTCAGTACTGCATATTGATTCCAAGGCAGAAAAGTTCTAAGTGCCTGGCAACAGGGGGTAAATGATTTTCCCAGAGTCACATAGCTAGGAAGTGTCTGAGGCCCTATTTGAACACAGGATCATCCCTAGGCCCAGCTCCCTTTGCACTGAACCTCCTATCTGCTCCAAGAGGGTACTGGTTAGCCATTTGTTGTCCTCAAGATCCTTCTTCCAAGGAAATCAATGAACTTGAGTAATTGTTCTTATATCAGGCATGCCTGGGAGGGGGAAAAAGATCAGCCTGGTCAAGTTCATCTGACTTTAGAAAATGAAGGAATTCACTTTATTGCCATGATTGGTTAGTGACAATGGTCAAGATGTTAAAGAGCATTTGAAAAAATTCATTAGTTTATTGAAAAACTAACAGCCATGAGAGCTTGTTTCTTTGTGATATTACCATTTTTAAGTGGGATTTCAGTGAAGAAATCTTTTCCTGATTTCCATTTGTTGATGTTTCTCAACAATGCTTAACTTGTAATGCTTTGTACACAGAAGAAAGGTGTCTATTTTGTAAACATCAAGTTGAGAGAACTCTTCATTTGCAGTTAGAAGATGTGATTTCAAATCCTGACTTTGGTGTTTATTACTTGTGGGACTTCCGGTAAGTAATTTTACTTTTCTATGCAGTTACTCCCTTACTAGAACTTGTTAGCAAGTTCTAAAGAGAGTTTGTTTTGTCTTAATATCTCCAGAGTCTAGCAAAACATACATTACCCATAGCATGTTACTAATAAGTGTTCCTGGGATGAATCAAGTGAAGACCTGTGTGAGATAATTTCTAAGTAGGTCTCTGAGTATTAATCTTATTGCACATGTTAATAAATTCATGGCCTCAGAGTTGGACTCAATATCACTCATTTATTTACATTTCCTGATAGTTTATTTTTGTGTTAAACCCTTACCTTTTGTCTTAGATGCAATATTGTACATTTGTTCCAAGGCAGAAGACTAGTAAGGTCTAGGCAATGGATTTAAATGACTTGCTTAGGGATACACAGCTAGGTAGTGTCCAAGTTCAGATTTGAACCCAGAACTTCCTGATGACAGTTTCTTAAGTTATTTTTTCCTAAAATATGAATAAGGAAATATGGCATAGTAGAGGGTTGACCTCCTTGCTTAGAATAACTATATTTGAGCTCTCCCCCCAAAATGGCCTTTCCTCATCCACACTGAATACAATGATGATTATTAGGTTATTCATTGAATGGGCCATTTACATTTTCCAGCATGGGGCAAGGTCCATGTTGTACCACCCTAGTTATATTTGTTCTGGCAAGTAGTCATCTAGGGACTCTGCCTGCAGAAACTGACTATGACTCTTCAGGTGAAAGTGTTATATCTGTTAACCACAAACAAAAAAATCTGGGTATATTTTGGAGAAGGCAACATGATGCAGTATATCTACAGAGCATTGTAATAAGAAGGCATTGTAATGTAATGGCAAGACTTAAACTGAAAAGTTCTATTGAGGAAACATGATAAATTCAAAGCTAGGCAAAATCATAACAATTTAAGCCATCTCCCTAAAAAATGACATATTTTATAAAAGTAGTTCCTGACGTTCACGTATTAATGGCATGTTGGACAATTTAAATTAAGAATCATTATCCACATGAACAACAAATACATTAGGGTTTTCAGGTACCTCAGTCTGTTTTATATATTTACAATCCAGGAAAAGTCATGAGGATGGAACTGAGTCACAGGCTTTGGAATAATTAAGTAAACAAAAAATGTTATGGCACTAGCTGGTAGCGTGTTTATTAATCAACAGATTGAGAAGGTGCTTTTTCTACCCTCGGGACTTCTTTTTGGCATCCCCTTCTGATCGTCCACTAATAAATTGTTTTCCTGTGTTCATAGATGTCATTAGTGAGACAAAGTAGGAATACTTTATAAAAAGTACCTAAGCTCATCATCATCATAATGATATCTGAAAAAGAGAAGGTAACTCATTCATTGAGGGTTTGAGGAGAGCATCATTGAAAGAAATGATATAGTCAGATGATAAACTTGTTGAGAAAGGAGAGGAGCAATGAGGTCATGAATGACAAGGGAGATGCGTGTTAAGAAAAGACTGGAACATGTCAAGTAGTGAAACAGAATGTTAAGATATAAACCAGAAGAATAAAGGAACATAAAAAGATCAGGAGCAAATACTACAGATTGGAAACACTACAAAATGGAAAAGTTGAAAAGTTAACCATGTGATGCTAGCCATATCCCTTCACTTTCCTGGCCCCTAACTTCTCTGTAGAATGGGGGACTTAAATGAGGCTATCTCCAAAGGCTCTTTTATTTCTAAATACTCCATTTTCCTGACAACATTATTTATTTATTGGAATTATTGTAGATGTCTCTTCACCAAGCCTGTCCAAGATCTATTGCTGCACAAGAAAAAGAGCTCCATCTGAAAGATCAGAAGAACAGAATGAAAAATTAGAGAAAGTGTGGCACTCTAAGAGTTTTCTATCCTTTCTAGCTCACTTACTTGACACATCATGCTCAAGAGTCTTATTTTTCAAAGTTTGATCATCCATTCCAAAAGCCCAACTCCTTAGCCCTTATCTTGGTTCATTGATCTGAAAGCTACAAGGTCACATCATAGTTTCTTGTTCACTAACCTTTGCTTTCCTTCACTGTCTGTGTGATCCTTGGGAATCTATTTTGCTACCGTACTAGTTTTTCCTCTGGAATTTTAAGTAGAAGAGTTTAGCATCCAAAGTCCCATAAAAAATTGTGTGCTGTGGTAAAGATTGCTGAGTCATGATGCAGTCTGGAAACGTCACAGAATTCATTTTTCTAGGACTCTCCCCTAATCCAGAAATTCAGAGAGTGTGCTTTGTGATATTTTTGTTCTTGTACATGGCTATTATTCTGGGGAATTCTCTCATTGTGTTGACTGTCAGCTTCAGCAAGAGCCTTGGTTCCCCCATGTATTTCTTCCTCAGCCACCTCTCCTTTGTGGAGATTTGTTATTCCTCTACCACTTCTCCCAAACTCATTGTGGATTTACTTTCTGAAAGGAAATCAATCTCCCTAGAGGGCTGCATTACACAAACATTCTTCTTCCATGTCTTTGGTGCCATTGAGATGTTTCTCCTCACAATAATGGCTTATGACCGATACTTGGCCATCTGTAGACCTCTACATTATGTAACCATTATAAACCCACAGATCTGTGCCATTCTGGTTGGGATGGCCTGGTTGGGTGGCTTTTTGCACTCAATTGCTCAAATTGTCTTTGTGTTCCACTTACCCTTTTGTGGACCTAATGTGATTGACCATTATTTCTGTGATGTGCTCCCTCTATTAGAGCTTGCATGTACTGATACCTTCTTCATTGGGTTGCTTATTGTGGCTAATGGGGGAAGCTTATCAATGGTCAGCTTCATAATTCTATTGATCTCTTATAGTGTTATCTTATTTCACTTAAGGGGGCATAGCAAGTTAGGACGTCGAAAAGCCCTCTCCACTTGTGCTTCTCACATCATTGTAGTTATCTTGTTCTTTGGACCCTGTGCCATCATCTACCTGCGGCCCTCCACCACAAACTCCATGGACAAAATGGTGGCCATATTCTATACAGTGATGACTCCCCTCCTCAACCCATTCATCTATTCCTTGCGGAATGTTGAAATGAAGGATTCCATGAGGAAGCTGTGGTTCAGGGCAATGAATCAAGAATAGACAGGAAGAGGGTAATGTAAGACCCCTAACAATTTATCTTGAAGCAGAATGGGGAAAAATTAGGACAATTTTTATACTTCTCTAATAATAATATATATGATAAATATAATAATAAAAATGATAAAAATTAGGAGACTATAGAATTATAGAAGCTGTTATCAGCAATAGTCCTCCCAGAGATGTTTAAAAAATCTTTCTCTGACTACAGAGTCATGGAGAGTTTCTTTATTGTATTCATAAAAAATTTGCTTTGGATTTAACTTACACACATATGTATGAAAGTTTGTGCATAAATGCATATGATTGTGTGTGTGTGTGTAATAAAGTTTTTTTCTATTTTGCATATTTCTCATTGGAAGTGTGGTATAGTAGACAGAACAGTGACATGGGTTCCAGTCTTGGCTCAGTTACTTCGTTGTTCTGTAACTTTAGGCAAACAACACAAACAATAACTACCATTTGTGTAACATTGAAGTTGTTAGGATAGGATTTTGGATAAGGGAAACACAAGAGGAAAAAAAAACATATAAAAATCTACTTTATTGTTTTGGAAGGGAAAGGAATAAAGCCTTAGGGATTTACTTATTCTTATTTTAAAAAAAACTAACTAACTATGCTAACTAGGTTACTAAACTAAAACTTAACCAAGTTCCCAAATCTTACTCAGCAGGGATACAAAAAAACAAAACAAAACCAAAAACAGTTAAAGCCAGGATCTGTTGTTAGATGTCCAAGCAAGTCCTGATGTCCAAGCGAGACTGAATGCAGCCAGCAGCTAGATACAGGAACCCTTCCTCACTTCAACACAGGGAAAATCCTCTTCAGACCTTCCTCTTGACTTCCTCAGGAGATCAGAAGAAAAGTCTGTTGGGGCAAGATGGAGTCTTTCCAGATCCTCCAGCTCCGGCTTCCATGTAACCCTTGGTTTGCACTTTTCAGTTCTTGCACAGTTTTGCAAATTGCAAACCTTTCCATCCTTTATCATAAAGTGGGTTAAATATTTTTCATGCATCATCTAATTTGATGTTCACAACAATCCTATGAGGTGGGTTCTAATATTAACTGTATAGATGAGGAAACTGAGGCAGAGAAAGGCAAAGGAACTTTCCCTTAGTCACATAACTAATAAGTATCTGAGGCAAGATTTGCCCTTGGATATTCCTGACTACAGATTCAGGACTCTCTCCACTATCTATCCAGCTGTTTCCTCCTTTGGGATTCATTTTCCTAAGTCTTCTTCTCATTCTAATCTTGTAAGACCATCAAAGAAAATATGAAGATAATTTCTTTTCTTCACTTTGACTCTCTTCCATCTTGATGACATTAGGCTCTGCATTATATTTATTTGTTTACGTATTGTGTTCTGCCTTTAAATTATGAACTCATTGAGGGCAGGGACTGAATGCTTTTATACCTTTATAACCCCAGGCTTGAGTTCTGATTTTGAACTTAAAAAGTGTTTTTGGAATAGAATTTGCTTTCGACCCCCTAGTGGGAGCTGGACATCTCCTGTATAGGGATAGTACACACCAGACATATAGTAAATGTCAGGTTGATCTTTTCTATCACCTAGTATGTAGGAAAAACACATATGAAGTAGTTTGTCTTTAAGGGAGAGAGCAATATTCACTGAAGAATATTAAATGAAAAACATATACAGCAAAGTAGAATTCATACGAAACAAACTGGTTAGGCAGCTGAGGCTGAACATCCTTCCAAGTGGAACAATAAAAAGATTTCTGGATGTAGAGTTATAAAACTTGAGCTCAAATCCACTTTGGTCGGCCCTTGGTGGTTGTGCGGTATTGACCAAGTTACTTAACCTCTGCCTCAGTTTCCTCATCTGTAAAATGGACATCATAATAGCCCCTAGCTCATAGGATTGTTTTGAGAATCAAAGAAGAGATCACTTGCAAAGTGTTTTGCAAATCTTAAAACTCTAAATAAATGTTAGTTATAACTATTAAACCAAAACTCAACACCTTCACCTAATCCTTATTTTTTACTCCTAAGGGGGAGAATAAATGGCCTTTGGATTATTGAGGGCATCAGATAATCTTAATTCATTGACATGATTGGTCTGAAAAGTTTGTGAAAATAGAGCCTGAAGAATGTCAGCCCTTATGAAAGAACATAGAAGTGGAGGATATGGATTCTAGGACTTGGTGTGCCAATAATAATAATGATGATGATCATAATAACTTGCTCTTTTAGGTTTTCAGAATGCATTACATGTGTTATGTCATTTGATTTTTTACTACAATCCTGGGAGATGTGATATTATTATCCCCACTTTACAAATGAGGAAACTGATCAAGAGAGAGATCAAGTGACTTGTTAAAGGTTGGGAAGACTTAGGGAGTCTTTGAGCCACAATTTGAACTCAGATCTTCAAATTCATCCATCTCAAACATTCTCCTTTTTATGCTACCTTCTTGCCTTGTTGACTCCAAAGATTAGGGACAAATCATGTTATATTAATTGATTTGTGAAAGGGAGGAGGCAGCAAGTCACTCATTCAGAGTAAATAACTTCAAGTTTATCATTATCCATACAGTAGTGAGATACAATGGATAGAGTGCAAGACTCTAGCAAGTCCCAAAAGGCCTGGTTTCAACCTTACTCCTGATACCCGTTACCATGATGACCAAGTTACTGAGTCTTAAAGACACTTTCGGCCACCTGAGGAAAAGCAGCAAAATAGACAGGCCTGAACTGCTTGGAAATCCTTTGGCAAGGGCAGATTTTGAGACCACTATGGCCCTTTGTTAGGAGCCAAGGTTAGCTCCAACATAACAAGTTAAATCATTCCTCAAGTGGGCCCCAGTTGTCTGGCTAAACTCTTCAGAGAAGCAATATGTGCAAGGCCTAGCACTGTTTCAGGAAAGAGACCTTGAAGCTGTATCTTAATAGACACATGTATACTAAGACCAAAAACCCTTTGTATTTTGTGTATAACCTAATGACGCCTGTGCGCTATCCCCAAACTCATGATTGGCTCAGTCTGATGTAACCCTTGTGAGTCCTGATTGGCTTTCAATGATATAATGCTTCTTTTGTAAGATCATGTATATATTGGACCTATATGCTCAATAAAATGAAAACCTGTTGATTGAAAGGCCTGGTTATCCCCTCAAGCCCATATAACGCAGTGATTGGGACTCCTGCACTCGACTGTCTATCTTTGTTTCTCTGTCTCTCTGTCTCTCTGTCTCTGTCTCTCTGTGTCTCTCTGTCTCTCTCTCTCTCTGTCTGTCTCTCTCTCTCTCGTTGTGTCTGTCCTCTTTAGCTTCTCTGAGCTGGTTCTCAAAGAATCCAGCAATTTCCTCCCTTTGGTCTTGCTTATAGGCAGCTGCCCACAATATCTTCCAGCCTCAGTTTCCTTATCTTTAAAATGGGGTGAATATGGCCCATATTATTTGACTTAGAACCTTGTTCTTTTACAAGGCTCAAGTAAGATCATTTCTGTCAAATGTTCCCCAAACTTTCAAGTACTAAATAAATATAATTCAGTATAATTGCAAGGAGTTGTCCACAAAATCTTGGATATGACATACTTCTTTATGAACAAATGTAGACAATACTCAAAATGTTTTCTCAAAGGATAACTTGGCAGGGAGACCACGAGGATGTTGTTGGCTTGGGAGTTTTAAAACAGCCCCAAATTAAAGGCATTCGAGAGTAAGGGGAGGACAGTTCTGAGCAATTTCTTTAGTTAGGTCTTAGAAAGGAAGGGAATGTGCATTTATTACATTTCCCCCCTTTAAGTGATTTATAAATAGTATCTCTTTTTATCCTCACTAGAACCTTTCAAAGTAAGTACCATTATTATTCCCATTTTACAATTGAGGAAAGTGAGGTAAACAGAAGGCAAGTGACTTGCCTGTGGACCAATAGCTAATATGTGTCTGAGGTTGGAGTTGAACTCAAGCCTTTCTAACTGTAGGCTCAGAGCTCTATCCATCATCCAACTAGTTGCCTCTAGCTGCCTCCTCCTTGGGTTAGAGGTAGAGGAGATAAACCAAGTGCTGAGTCTAGAACAAGTTTAGGATTGCTGTTTGGACTAATTAGTCTAATGGTTCTTTAACCTATCTTCTTGAAAACTCCCATGGTAGGGGGGCTTAGAAAACACTAGGGACAGCCATTCCCTTTCTCTTTTCTTTTTTTAAAAATTATATTAGGGACTTCCTTGTCTAGAAACTGCTTTACCCTATTAATCCTCCAGTTTTGGTGGGTTTCAGAACAGTTAGGCTGGAAGCTTGGATCATTATTCTTTTGAAGTTTTGGCTTCTTTTTGATATTTGTGGGAGTCGTGGGGGAGAGATAGCTGCAACTGGGCCTACTCTCTGAGTTGAGACCACTTTGGCATCTGCAGAACAAGGCACTAGGTTTTATTACACTCATGAAGAGAGAGGGGGAGATGGCTCTTGGTTGAGCTTCTCTCTGTTAGCATAATGAACAAGAAATAAGTCGGTAAGGTACTTTCTTCAGCTGTTATCTCTTTCTCAGGAGACTCAGTAAAATCAAAGAAATTGAACAGTGTGAAGACTGGATTTAGCTCTCCACTGATTGTAACAATGAAGGTATTTAGCTCTTCCTTTATTGTGAAGATTAAATTGTAATCCCCTCTCTATTTTTAGGTCTTAATCCCCAAAGTGTAAACCCAGTACTTAAAATAAATCTACCCATTTTAAGGGCAAAAAGGTGTGAACTAACCACAAAAGGTGTGAACACCCAGTTCATACATTGAGTGAGTGGGAGGTCTGTGACCCTTGTGAGAAAGAATGGGAAGTCCTGGAGAAAAGCATCTGCTGTGATTGGTAGACATAAATTTAGGGGAGGTGACACAGGAGAAAAAGGTCTTTAAATATTGGTAACAGAGACACATGAAGAATTCATTCAGTCACTCAAAGTTGGACTGGAAGAATTAGTCACTTCAGGCCTGGACTGGAATCAGTAGTTACTCAGAGTTGTACTGGAAGACAGAAACTTGAGGAGAGACTTGAAGACAGACACTCAGACTTGGAGTGAAGATACTTGGCTGTGGAACTGGACCCCTGGAGGAGCTCTTATAGGAGACCTCAGACTGCTTTCCTTTTAGAAGCTCACCATGGTGAGTTAAAGGCTGACTTCCCAGTTTACTCTTTCTGTGTGAACCCTTGAGAAAGGTCCATTGTCTTGAGATTCCTTTCTCAATAATATTTCAAGTATTATCAAGGATAGGAAAAAAAGAAAGAAAAAAATCAAATATCCCATTACAAACATAAAGAGAGAAAGAGAAAAAATAATTTAAAAAATTATAATTTCACAGTTCATATTCCATGTGACAATGTGTTAGCCATGCAGAAGCATAACACAAAAGGTGCTCACTCAAAAATGATCTTTATATCTCTCTTAAACTGTCCAGAATCCACAGTGTGAGTATACATGATTTTTTTCACCAGGTAAAAACCTTTTAAAAACAGTAGTTCAATAAGGAATACAGATTCTAAGAAGTACCCAAATCCCCCAAATTATAAAAGTCCACTTAATGACAATAGTAAACAAACCCAGTATCATTAGGATTCATATGACTTGCTGTGCGACCTTTAAAAAACTTTTGAAATCATGAATATACAAGTTCTACAACCGTAGCCAATCTTTCAACCTTGGAAGAGATTTTTAACAAAGTCTATTTTTACCATCATTCCAAAAATTCCTGGGAGAAAAACCAGAAAATTTCTGTACCATTGATGAAAACCTTGTGGGTCCAAAAATGTCACCAAGAATCTAGATTATTCTGGTGAAATGGTAGAATAAACTGAAGAGTTACAAATATAATAAGTCCATGTTGAAGGTATTAGGCTTCACAGGGAAAATCATTCCCACTTCCTGGATGAGATTATAACACATCACAGGGTAACTAAGACACTTGGGCACCTCCCTCCCTCTTGGTATGAGACTGTAACAGTGCAACAGAAATGTGTCCAATATGTCCTAACCATTTTCACGTAATGCCAAGGAGTAAAAGTGAAAATCACTTCACATGTGTCACCTACTAAATTTTCAATAAAGGACGAGATGGGAAAATATAACTATGCCATTGCACTCTACTTCAACTATAAATGGACCCTTACCTCTTCATAAAACCAACTTAGAGGTAGGCACATGATTAGTCAGAGGCTACCGCCCTGGGCCTGGCCATGTTTAACGTGTCGGTGAGGTGCTGCACCTCTTGGCTTCGGCAGCGGACACTTCCGCGAGCTCAGGAGGATCCCCCACCTGGTCAGGTCCCTGTTTCCTCCTTTGGCTCTGCCCTGAAGACACTGCTGCCCAGCGTGAAGGTTTGGTTGGGATGGATGCTGATCTCCCGACCTCTGTGGAGCGCTCCTCCTCCCTCCTCCTGGAATCCCTACCCAGACGTTACCCAGGAGGTGCAGGAGACCCTCAGTCAGTTCTGGAAAAGCCTGGCGGTGGTGAAGACTTCAGAGGTGCTCTTGTACAAGGAACCAGGCATTGGACTTGCCCCTCTTGTCCTGGAAGAGGATCAGCTCTTCGCTGGCTTTGGCCCATTGCCGGCTAGTCCCCAAGACCACTGCTACATGGAGAGGAACTCAGACCCGGTCATCGCAGCTGACTGTAGAAGGGTTGATGTGCTGAGAGATTTGCTGGTGGCTTTGGGAGCACATAAGTGGGACATCGGAGACCTGAAGGCTAGGCGACAGGTCCTGGCCCAACAGATAGCAGAAGGGCATCAAGTTCAAGAGAAGATCAAAGCTATTCTGAAGGCCCAGGCTCAGAAGGTGCAGGTGGAAGAAGAGAGGCAACCTAGGTTCCTGCTAGTAGACACCAACTGTTTTATCAAGCACTTGGAGCACCTCAGCAAGCTGTTAGAGAGCCGGAGATATGTCATTCTGGTGCCCCTGATTGTGGTCCATGAGCTGAGGGGCCTGTCCAAGGGGCGTCAGGGAGAGCAGAAGGCTGGGGGGCTTCAGCAGAGGGCCCAAGATTCCATTGTCTTCCTTGAGAAAGAGTTTGAACTCTCCAACAGGCACCTCAGGGCCCTCAGCTCCTGTGGGAAGGAGCTTGCAACCATTGCCTATGAGGAGAAGAATCTCATCAGGCAGCCTGGAAATAATGATGACAACATCTTAGCATGTGGCCTCAAGTACAGGCCAGTAAAAACCGTAAATAAAGGTCGTTCTCGTAAAAAGCAGCAAATTCCTCTTCGTCTGTGTGCTGGGGACCTGGTCCTCCTCTCGGAGGATAGGACCCTTCGGGTCAAGGCACTGGCCTCCGATGTGCCAGTGTGGGACAAAGAAAAGTTCCTCCAAGTGATGGAGATGCTTCAGCGACAGCATGGGCGTGGGCATCGCAGACGTCACTGTCACAGTCAGCATCACCATCACCATCAGCATCTTGGTGTGAGTGAGTGCCAGACTTAGGAGAGATCCCACCCAGGTGGCTGTCCTAGTTAGTAGTAGTAGTGAATTTCTTTTTCCTTCCCCCACTGTAACCAGTCCTTGATAACAGGGAAAGTAATTAGCAATTTCTTCTCCTTTCTTCATCCCATAGAACTCTTTTATTATGAACTATGAAGTTATATCTGCAGCAGTGGAATTATAATCCTCATATAGAGGGACACACACACACAAACATATAGGTATATGTGTATATATGGGTGTGTGGGTATACACACACACACACACACACACACACACACACACACACACATATATACAGTACTTGTCCAACATTATTTTTTTTTTGAGAGTTTTGAGTCAATTACCAGGTATTGACTCTTTATGGAATTCCAGAATACAATTGATTTTTTATTTCTAGTGATAGATTTTGTAGCTTTGCCTTGGAATTATCTTCTTTTCCTTGTCAGAAGCCTGAAAGAGGGAAGGTAGGTCTGTGGTGTTTATGTGTCGAGTACTTCAAAGGGTTTGTACATATTTGTATGTGTAGATAGATAGACGACTAGTAGATAGATAGATAGATAGATAGATAGATAGATAGATAGATAGATAGATAGATATTCCCCCTCTCCCTTTTTCTCAAGGTTGACTTATTTGTCCAACATTATTTTTTTTTTGGAGAGTTTTAAGTCAACTACTAGGTATTGATTCTTTCTGTGTAATTCCAGAATATAATTAATTTTTGATTTCTAGTGATAGATTTTGTAGCAGGATGAGTTTAACTTCTCAGAGAATTATGTGAGTAACATTTTAAGGTTTGGTCAACTTTATTAATTTAACACCAGGAGAGAAATCCAAAATTGGCTCTGACTTGTGGTTAGTGAAAGTTTCTCCTGGAAGTGAAATTTTATGGAAGTGTAATTGATTTCACTGAGTCTGATTCCAGGTATGATCATCAAGAAGTGACATTTGCATTTTGTGTGTGTGTGTGTGTGTGTATGTGTGTGTGTTTTTAATACCAGCTCTTGTTTTATTTATTTGTTCAATAGTTCTTTTATTTTCAATTTTATTAATTTCTCAATTGATCTTTAGGATTTCCACTTTGGTCTTTATCTGAGGGTTTTTGAATTTTTTTTCTAGTTTTTTAGTTGCATGCCCAATTTATTAATCTCCTCATTCTCTTTTTTTGTTAATATAGGCACCCAGGGATATAAATTTTCCCTTGCGTATGACTTTGGCTGAATCCCATGAATTTTGACATGTTGCCTCCTCACTGTCATGCTTTTCAATGAAATCTGTAATTGTTTCTATGATTTGTGTTTTGACCCACCAATTTTGAAGAATTGGATTATTTAGTTCCCCAATTAATTTTAAATTTGCCTTTCCATGGACTCTTGTAAATTTAATTTTTTATCACATTATGACCTGAAAAAGTTGCTTTCATTATTTCAGCTTTTTGGCATTTTTATGTAATGTTTGTATGCCCTAGTATATGGGGAGTTTTTGTAAATGTACAATGTGCTACTGAAAAAAAAAATATATTCCTGGGGGCAGCTGGCTGGCTCAGTGGATTGAGAGCCAGGCTTAGAGATGGGAGGTCTTGAGTTTAAATCTGGTCTGAGATACTTCCTAGCTGTGTGAATCTGAGCAAGTCACTTAACCTCCATTGTCTAGCCTTTTTCACTCTTTTGCCTTGGAACCAATATATTTATTAGAGATTCTAAGATGAATGGTAAAGTTTTAAAAAAAGTTATATTCTTTTTCTCCCTATTTACTATTCTCCATATATGTATTAACTCTATCTTTTTACTAAAATTTTATTCATATCTCTTACTTCTTTCTTATTTATTTTTAAATTTGATTTATCTAGAACTGCCAGAGGAAGGTTGAGGTCGCTCACTAGCACAGTATTACTATCTATTTCCTCCTCATGCTCCAAAACTTTATCCTTTCAAAATCTGTCCCCAATGGTGGGATTTTTGGATTTATCAAACAGTATCATGCTGAGGTAATTTATCGCTAGTTTATTCCATTGGTCAACCCTTCTATTTCTTAGCTAATACCAGATTGTTTTGATGATTACTGCTTTATAATGCAGCTTAAGATCTGATACTGCTAGGCCACTATCCTTCACATTTTTTTAATGAATTCCCTTTATATTCTAGACCTCTTATTTATTTAGATTAGATTTGTTATTTTTTTCTAGTCCTATAAAATAAATTTTGGTAGTTTGATAGGTATGGCACTGAATAAGTAAATTAATTTAGTTAGGGTTGTCATTTTTATTATATCAGTTGGCCTGCCCATGAGCAATTAATATTTTTGTAATTGTTTAGATCTAATTTTGTAACCATGTTCATATATTTCCTGTGTTTGTCTTGGAAAATATATTCCCAAACATTTTACATTGTCTAGGGTGATTTAAAATCAAGTTTCTCTTTCTAATTCATGCTCCTGAGTTTTATTCCCAATACATAAAAATGCTGTTGATTTATGGGGTTTATTTTGTATTCTAGAACCTTGCTAAAATTATTTCACCTGTTTTTTTTAATTGATTTTTTTAGGATTCTCTGAGTACACTCTTTAAAGAGTGATAGTTTCATTTCCTTATTGCCTGCTTTAATTCTTTAATTTTTTTCTTCTCTAATTGCTAACGCTAGCATTTCTAGTAAAATATAGTTTGAAAATTTAAATTTAATTATTAACTTAGTTCAGGGACAATATTAAATAATGGTGATGAAAATGGGCATCCTTGCTTCACTCCTGATCTTATTGGGAAGACTTCTAACTTATCCCCATTACAAATGATACCTGCTGATGGTTTTAAATAAATACTACTTATTATTTTAAGGAAAGACCCTTTTATTCCTAAGCTTTCTAGTGAATGTTGTTGTATTTTTATCAAAGACTTTTCTGCTTCTGTTAAGATTATCATGTGATTCCTGTTAGATTGATTATTGATGTGGTCAACTTTGCTGATGTTTTCCTAATATTAAATTAGCTTTGCTTTCCTGGTATAAATCCCACCTGATTATAGTGGATAATCCTTGTGATATATGCTGTAGTCTCTTAACTTATAGTTCATTTAAGATTTTTGCATTAATGTTCCTTAAGGAGATTGGTCTGTAATTTTCTTTCTATATTTTTGGTCTTCCTGGCTTAGGTATCAGAACCATATTTGTGTCATAAAAACAATTTGGTAGGACTCCTTCTTTGCTTATTTTGCCAAATAGTTTGTATAGTATTGGGAATAATTGTTCTTTAGATGTTTGATATAATTCACTTGTGACTCCATCCGGCCCCGAAGATTTTTTCTTAGGGTGTTCATTGATGACTTGTTCAGTTTCTTTTTCTGAGATGGTATTACTTAGGCATTTTATTTCAACTTTTATTAATCTAGGCAATTTATTTTTGTAAATATTCATCCATTTCCCCTAGATTTATTGTCATATAGTGAAATAGCTCCTAGTAATTGCTTCATTTACTCTTCATTAGGGATGAAATCAACCTTTTCAAGCCTTGGCTGCATCCCATAGATCTTGAAAGGATGTCTCATCATTGTCATTTTCTTCAATGAAGTTATTGTTTCTATGATTTGTTCTTTAACTAGCCAATATTGGAGAATTGTATTGTTTAATTTCCAATTAATTTTTATTTGCCTCTCCATGTACAGTTACTAATTATTATTTTCATTGTGTTGTGATCTGAGAAGGTTGCAATTATTATTACTGCTCTTTTGCACTTGGTTGTAATGTTTTCATACCCTAATACATGAAGGTGTATTCCTTTTTGTCCCTATTTATTTTTCTCCACATATCTACTAACTCTAATTTTTCTAAGATTTCATTCACTGCTCTTAACCTCTTTCTTATTTATTTATTTTTTGGGTTTGATTTATCTAGTTCTGATAGAGGAAGGTTCAGGTCTCCCACTAGTATAGTTTTTCTATGTATTTCATCCTTGAACTCCACTAGTTTCTCCTTTAAAAATTTGGATGCTATGCCATTTGGTGCATACATGTTGAGTACTTGATATTTCCTCATTGTCTATACTGCTTTTTATCAGGATGTAATGACCTTCCCTATCTCTTTTAACTAGATCTGCTGTTACTTTGGATTTGTCAGATATCATGATTGAGACTCCTGCCTTCTTTTTATCAGTTGATACCCAAAAGATTTGGATCCATCCTCTTACTTTTACCCTATGTGTATCTACCTTCCTCATGTGTGTTTCTTGTAGATAGCATATGGTAGGTTTTTGGTTTCTAATCCACTCTGCTATTAGCTTGTGTTTTATGGGTGAGTTCATTCCATTCATATTTAGAGTTATGATTACTAGCTGTGTATTTCCCAGCATTTTGATTTCTACTCCCAGTCCTGCCTTTTCTTCTTTCACTATTACCTTTCTGGGGTGTAAGGGGTGCTCAGGGAGGGGTAGTATCTCTGGTATGGAGGGCTTGTCATGCCCTCCTAGGGCAGCTCTCCAGACTCTGACCCCCACCTAACACCCAGCTCTCACTTGTGGCTCCCAGTAGCTGCTAGCATGTGGCAGCGGCCACACCCCGGGCAACGGCTTTGACAGGCCGGCTAAACCTTGTGAGGGTAGCCATTGGGTCATCGACCCCTGGTGAACTAGGGCTTTGCTCACCCAGGATGTGAAAACTGCTCCAGTGGAACAGGTGGAAGAAACCAATAAGAAGGTTCAATGGCTGAGATGGCGATGCAGCAAAGCACTGTGGAGTGCTTAGGGTGTATTGGAGCACAAAAGACAACATGGCCATCCAATGCAGCTGAGGAAGTCTCCAGATGTAACAATTTTTCATGCTACTGGACCCAGGCTTCCAATGCCAAGAGAGTAGGACTGTCTCTGTGCATCAACTTTTCCACTTAAATCTCTTTCACGCATAAGTATCTTTGTGCACACTCATCTATCCTGACCCTGTCCACTCTCTTCAAAACCTGCGGCGATGGGGGAGTGGCGACGCAACAGGTGGAGGTGACCACTGGCAGTTGTAGTCATGATCCTGCACATAGGTGGCCCATGGACCAGTGGTTGCTTGGCCATGTAGGGCAGCAGGGACGTTTGGCAGCATCCTGGGCGACTGAGCAGCCCTCTCTAGGACAGCACTGCTCACCCTAATCAAGGGAGGGGACTAGAAAAGGTGTCCCAAACATTGCCTGCCCTACAAACACCAGGTCAGCACACCACGGCTGGTGGGTCATCCCTTTAAGTGGTCAAAATCAAAAGAAACAAAATACAAAGAAACTCCTACTAGGAGCATGGAACATCAGGACATTATAGTCATTCTCGGTCACTGAGAGACTACCACTATTTCCTTCTACATCAATGTTATGGTTTTTAATCAGTTCCCCTAATTACCACCCTTATTTTACTTCTCTTTCTACCCCATTCCTTCTTATTTCCCCCTTATTTTCTTTACAGTTGTTTTAAACTACGCCCCACCTTCTTCATCCCTTATATTGCTTCCCTTCCCAACAGTCCATTTGTTATCCTTCTACTTCAGTATAGGGCACAAATCAATTCTCTGCCCCAGTGGATTTGATTGTTCTTCCTCCTTTGATTCAATTTTAATGAGCATAAGATTTGAGTATTTTCTTTCTCCAACCTCTTTACCCTTCCAGTGTATTGATATTCTCCCCCCTCCCACCATTAGCTTTTTTGTGAAATATAAATTTACCCCTTTCATTTTCTTTTCCCATTTCTTTTAGTATTAGCCTCTTTTTAAAGCTCTAGTTGTGTATGTATATGTGTACATATATATATATACACACATATATGTATTTATGCATACATATATCTATATGCATATTTATGTCTTGTCATTTCATCCTATATAGTTTGTCACTGTTTCCACTAAGTGAACTTCTTCTAGCTGCCCAGGTGATAATGACAATTTTTAAGAGTTACCAATGACCTCTTTTGTTATAGGGATATGTATCATTTTAACTTATTGGGTCTCTTAAAAATTTTTTTGGTGTGTTTCTTTTTCCCTCTTTTAAAATTACTTTTTGATGATTCTCTTGAATTCTGTGCTTGGTCTTCAAATTTTCTGTTCAGGTCTGGTCTTTTCTTTAGTAATGCTTGGAATTATTCTATTTTGTTAAATGACCATACTTTCCCCTGTAAGAATATAGTCAGTTTTGCTGGGTAAGTGATTTTAGTTGTAGGCCTAGTTCCCTTGTTTCCCAGAATATCATATTCCATGCCTTTATGGTTCTTCAGGGCAGATGCAACGAAATCCTGTATTATCCTCTCTGTGGCTCCATGGTAACTGAATGACTGCTTCTTAGCAGCTTGTAATATTTTTTTCTTGGTCTGATTGTTCTTGAATTTGGCTAGAACATTTCTGGGTGTTGTCGGTTGGGGATTAAATACAGGAGGTGATCTGTGGATTCTTTCAATCTCCACTTTTCCCTCTTGTTCTAGAATACCAGGGCAGTTTTTTTTGGATAATTTCCTGTAGTACGATGTCCAGGCTTTTGCTTTTGCCATGGTCTTCTGGTAGACCAATATTTCTTAAGTTGTCTCTGCTGGAATGATTTTCTAAATCTTCTGTTTTGTGAATGAGGTGCTTCATATTTTCCTCAATTTTTTTCATTCTTTTGGTTTTGTTTTATAGTGTCCTGATGCCTTGTGAAGTAACTTGTTTCTAGTTGTTGTATTCTGGTTCTTAGAGACTGGATATCTTCCTTGACTTTTTGGTCATCCTTCTCCTGATTTTCTTTGGAGGTCATTTTTCATCTTCTTTGACTCATCTTTCATTTTCTTTGCCTCATATTTCATCTACTTTGCCTCATCTTCCTTCTCCTTTGCCTCATCTTTCATCTTCTTTGCCTCATCTTTCATCTCCTTTGCCTCATTTTCAAACTGGTTGATTTTGGCTTTCAAGGCAGTATTTTCTTCTTTTAGTTCAAGTTGCTTTGTTTCCAGATGGCTTATCTTAGTTTTTAAGTTCTTTTCCCAGTTGTCTTCAGCCTCTCTTAATTGTGTTTTGAATTGTATTTTGAGTTCTTCCAGAGCCTGTATCCAATTCACTGGGGTTTCCCTTTTTTGCTTGGAGTTCCCTCATTCTTATCTGTTCCATTTGCTCTTTGTTTATTGCCTGTATAGAAGCTGCTGATTATAATTTCTTTTTGTGTGTGTTGTTTGCTCATATTTGCCCCTTCTTTACTCCCTGCTATTGCCTGAGCTCTTGCTTCTCTTACTTTTTGTGCTTTTGTGCTTTTCTTTCCCACCTTCACCCTTGGAGTTTTGTCACATAAATCTCTCAGTTCAGTCAGTGGGGGAGAGTTGTTGGTGCTTGAGCTTCCCTGCCCTCTGTAAGCTTTGATGGGGTTAAGTACAGCTGGGTTGTTGAATGTGCCCTGAGTCTAAAACCTCAGGAAGGGGGGTTGCAATATGGAGTGTCTCTTTTGCTGCAACTATGCTTCCTGCTCTGTGCTCTGCATTTCTCCTCTATCTGCCTCTCCACTGCCTGTGCTGGATGCTCTGAGCCTGGGACTGCGATGCCCACAAGGTACTCCCTCCAGACCTGAGACTTTGCCTGCCCAGAGTTTCCAGCTGCCATTGGAGACTTAGCACTCTGAGTGGGGGAGGGGTCACGGGACCTTCCTTCTTCCTTCCCCTTAACCCAGTGTATTCTTGAATTCCAATTTTTGGGGGTGTACTTTTAATTTGAGTCCAGCAGGAGGGCTCCTTGACTCTGTCTTGTTGTTACATTTGATTTTCAGTCCCCTAGGAGCATTTAGTTCCTAATTGGTAAGGAAGGATTTTCAGTGGTCTGAACTTTTGTTGCCTCTACACCACGATCTTGATCTATTTTTCTTTTAGACAGTCACCCTGGTGAGTGAAAGACTGACTTAGTTTCCTTGCCCTTTCTGGAGGTGTGAACCATGAGTAAGGCCCATTGTCTTGAGACTCCTTTCCCTTGACTGAGGCTTAGAATTTCTACCTAACTCTGAGGAAGCCAGAAGTCTCTCTCTCTCTCTCTCTCTCTCTCTCTCTCTCTCTCTCTCTCTCTCTCTCTCTCTCTCTCTCTCTCTCTCTCTCTCTCTCTCTCTCTCTCTCTCTCTCTCTCTCTCTCTCTCTCATATTTTCTCTCTTCCTTAATACCTTCCCTCTATTGTAAAATTTAACTCCCATAAATGTCAATTATTTTGTAATTCACTTTTGGATTTAGAAATGAAATCCCTTGTAACCACCAGTTTAAATATTCAAGTCCAACGATAATAAAAATTAATAAAATTTACCTCATTTTACTTCTCTCTTCTTATCTCTCTTAGTACAATCATCTTTTTCAGTCCTAGTTTTTTTCATGTCATCCTAAAAAGCTTACTGTCACACTGTCTATCTAAATACTATGATACTCTAATACTAAATACTCTAAATACTATAATAATAATAACAATTTTAAAGAGTTACAGATATTTTTCAATATAGGACTATAAACATTCTGACCTTATTGTAGTCCATAAATTTTTCCTCTTTTGTACTTGTCTTTTTATGTTTCATTTGTATTTTGCATTTGGATATCAAATTTTCTTTTTAATTCTGGTATTTTCTTCACGAAGGCATAGAAATTAATTTTGTTAAATGATCATACTTTCCCCTAAAATAATATAGTCAGTATTGTAAAGATTAAAATTTAGGAATATGGGGAGACTGAGGCAGGTAGAAATTAGTTTATCTCTGCAAGGAGTATTATATTTTTTAGAGGTTTATTAAGGATTAAGGATTAAAGAATATACAAGTAAGAAACATGTGCCTAGGCCAGAGGCCTAGACAAAATAACCTCACATCATGGAAGAGATGCCTCTGCTCCAAAACGGAAGTCCAAAAGAGCGAGAGAGACCCCAAAACCTTTGCCACCAGCTTAAATCCTTCCTCGATCTCAGCCTACTTCAGATTTCCCGTGAGATTACAAAGCATCTTGGGGAAGTGGAACAAAGTCTTGTGGGGATGGTAGTCCTGTATTCGAGTCTATTTTTTACATACCTCCTTTTGATCCTCTGGGAAGAAGTCCTTTCCCAAAGGATCATAAAAACATAATCAATTTAAAGATTACAATAATTTGAGGATAAGAGAAAAAAAAACAAAACCAATAATTACTGGACGCATTGACAGAAAGCCAATTAGGGGGCAGTCCCCTTTGGCATGAAAGTATACATACAAATAAATGTTCAATCAACCACACCCAAAGTTCAATTTTGTGCAACTTGTGGTCTGGAGGTTTCTTCATGGTGGCTTCTCCAACAGTTCAGTTCTGGATTCAGAGAGGTAGCATCTTCTTTACCTAAAATTCTTCTCAAAAGGAATTTAAACTTTGAAATTTAAAATAATAATATTTTTTTACATTCTCCCCGTTAAGAGGGTGATTGACAAATACAGGATCACTTAGGGATGTATGGCTGAGGTATGAGGTATATGAATCAATTGGCAAGAGATATTAAAAAGACATCAGAAAAATCCAAATAAAAAAAGAAAAAACTCTGGATGAAAATATAGACTATCAAAGTCTTATGTGTAAAAATTCCAAGTAAAAAGAAAAATAAATCTATAACAGGTCCTTGAATCAGGGACGAATTAAAATGATCTAAGCAATGATGCATTTACCCAGTCAGTAGTCAGGACTACAGAAAGGTACCACACTATGAAAGGCAGAAAAGGGAACCAGATTATATGAGCCAAAGTTTCGGGGATACTCATCTGTGAGTATCTTCAGAGTGAGTGTGGACACAAGGACAGCCTATCTTAACACATGTTAAACATAGTAACCTCGAGTCTTCACACTAGGTTCAAGACCTTTGTATTGGCCTAGAAGTGCATCAATCCATCCTGGATTGGCTTTTCTTTGGCTCTGTGCAATGGCTCTGTTGTGTATATCTTGTCCTGGAATCAGACAGAATCATTAAGCAAAGTCCCATAATTTATTTAAATAGTGGCATCATTTTTATAGTCACAAGCCTTTTAGGACATGCATTAGCAAATGTATTTCAAATTTGTAGTACTGAAAAATCAAAAGGTTAAAGAAAATCTTAATGCTGGTGACATGTGCTTCAAATATAAAAAAGAGAGAAAAAAATAAAAAAACTGAAAAAGTATGTTGCACATGCAAGAAAAATATAATAATAAAAGAGCTTTAAAAAATTCAAAAATATAGCTTATAATCATTGACACTCTGTGTCAGCTAAGAAAATATAAAATACAAGGCTTTCTCACCAAAAATGAGATCCATTTCCTCTTAATATCTGGCCATGCTCCACTGTAAATAGAAGGCAAATGAATTGAACAAGATTAACAATTTTTCATCTTTAAAAATACAGTAGTACAAATATGTAGTTATCAATATCCCCAAAATTCTCAATAGTCCAATTAATTACAATAGCAAACAAACACACTTTCATATTTCACATAAGTTGCTGTATGACATTTTTAAAACCTATCAATTGATGGACATTTGTCACAATTTTTACAAATGTAGCAATCTTTCAACCTTGATATTGAAACATATTTTTTTAAACAAAGTAAAACTCATCTTGAGTTAAGAACATAATCAAGAAATCTATATATCATTCTGGTGCAAGTAAAGTAGTGAGCTGAAGAGTATAAATAAAGGGGTGCTCCTTTTGGAGGCTTTTAGGGATACAAATGCCCTGAGATTAACTGCCCAACTTCCATTCACATGTGGGAAGGTTGGGGGTTATAAAATGTATTTCACTTCAGCTACTAGAATGGGCCTTACCTCGTGGTAGGGGCAGGCAAAAATAACCAGATTGTTAAAAAAAATTCCAAAAATCATATTTAAAAAACCCTTAAAATCAAATCATTTGAGGTATTTAGCACATTAAATTTTTCCAAGGTTGTTAATACAATTATAACCAGTTCTGAAGTCCATCTCTTCTTGGCAAAATAGAAAAAAGCTGTTTTTTCATATATGGGCTTATTCACAATAATATTTGTTCAATATTTATAGGGGAAAAACAACAGAATTTTAAAAACTCAGTACATTCAAAATAAATTCAATCAACCTTCAGTTTAAGCAGAATAATATTGAATCCAGTAATATATGAACTTAAAATCACAAAGTTAAATCATAACAAAAAATGCAATAGAATACAAAGATTTTTATAAACCATTGGAGTCTGAAATGCCTTAGAATATAGCCTTTAGTCTCTTCAAAGTTCCTTGGGTTCTTATCCATTTAAATGTCTATTGTCAGAAGGCAGAGTGGTAAGGGCTAAGCAATGGGGTCTAAGGGGTCTGCTCAGGGCCCCACAGCTGGGAAGTATCTGAGGCCATATTTTGACCCAGGACCGCATGTCCTCAGGTCTGGCTCCCAGTTTGTTGAGCCACCTATTTGCCCCTTCAAAGTTAAAGTTGAATCTTTGGGCTGAATCTGATCCCTGACAGGCAGGTAAAATCAATGAAATTACCAGAAGAGTCAAAAGGTATCCTTTTAAACAGCCCATTGCTTTTTAAGTTTCTGTTTGAAAAAATCTGTTTCTTCTCCTCTCCCTTTTCTCTCTCCCCTGCTCTGATACCTCCTCCTGCCCCAGTCCACGTGGAGCCCAGGCCTCCCACGTGGAGCCAATACCAGCTTATTATGTTACCAGCTGATAGAAATGAGTCCTGAGCGATCTCCTCCAAGGAACTGGGTTTGTTGGGCAGGCAGGTCACTAGGTGATTGCAATCTTGGTTGAATCAGGTGGGCCAGGTGAGCGAGAGAAAGACTGTGGGGTGGGCAGGGCTGGGAGCTCGGGCACCAGGTGAGAGGCCAGGAGCAGAAGCAGGAGAAGCAGGCAGGCAGAACTTAGCAGCCAGGGGCAAGGTGGGCGGCAAATGAAACAGGTCTGGATCAGGGACTGTAGCTTTGCAAGGGTTAAAAAAAAACAAACCTTGGCCAGAGAGATGTGGCTCAAAAAAAATTTCTAGGTACTAGCTATTAAAGATTAACTAAAGATCAGAAAAGAAATCAGAACATTGAGAGTTTTTTTTCCCATTAGGTCGCCAAATTGTAAAGATTAAAATTTAGGAATATGGGGAGACTGAGGCAGGTAGAAATTAGTTTCTCTCTGCAAGGAGTATTGTATTTTTTAGAGGTTTATTAACGATTAAGGATTAAAGAATATACAAGTAAGAAATATGTGCCTAGGCCAGAGGCCTAGACAAAATAACCTCACATCATGGAAGAGACACCTCTGCTCCAAAACGGAAGTCCAAAAGAGCGAGAGAGACCCAAAAACCTTTGCCACCAGTTTAAATCCTTCCTCGATCTCGGCCCACCTCAGAATTCCCATTAAATTACAAAGCATCTTGGGGAAGTGGAACAAAGGCTTGTGGGGATTGTAGTCCTGTATTCGAGTCTATTTATGACAGTATTGAGGGATAAGTTTGTTTGTTCTTGTTTGTAAACGCAGGTGCCTTGCCTTTCAGAATATCATATTCCACCCTCTCCATGCCTTCATATGGAAGTTGCCAGATCCTGTGTAATGTAGTTTTCTTGGATAATTTCTTGTAATTGATGTCTAGCCTTTTTTTTAAGTCATGGCTTTCAGATAGTCCAATAATTTTTAAATTGTCTCTTTTGCATCTAATTTCAAGTTCAATTGTTTTTTTCCAATGAGATATTACATATATTCTTTGATTTTTTCATTCTTTTGAATTTGTTTTATGTTTCTTGATATCTCATGAAGTCATTAGCTCCTCTTTAACCAATTCTAATTTTTAAAGACTGACTTTCAGCTATAACCTTTTGATCCTACTTTTTCCATTTCCTCTATCCTACTTTTTATGGCACTCTTTCCTTTATTAGATTTTTTGCCTCTTTTTCCAGTAAGTTGGTTCTGTTTAAAAACAAAACAAAACAAAACAAAACTCTTTTCTTTGTTGGATTTTTGTGCCTCTTTTTCCATTTGACTAATTTTGCTAATCATATTGTTGTTATCTTTTTTCATTTATTTTCTTCATCTTTATTTGATCTGTTTTATTTGACTTATGAATTCCTTTTTTATGTTCTTCCAGAGTTTGAGATGAATTCCCATTTTTTGGGAAGTTTTTGCATGTGTTTTCTTGGCTCCCACCATCTTTTGATTCTGTGTTTTGCTGTGTATCCCCATAGGGATTTTTGAATACTGAATGTTTCTTCATCTGCCCACTATTTTTTGCCTGTAGACTGGGATTTCAGAAAGTCTGCCTCCTTGCCATTGGGTCTCTGGGTTTGGCAGTGTGAGCTATTTTGCTCCGGAGCTAGGTCTGGTACAGCAGCAGGGAAGGCTTGAAAGGAGCCAGTGCTCATGATTTCCAGCCATCACTGTGGGTGGTTGTCAGGACCTGGGACTTCAAGGGATGATCTTAGGTGCTCTTTTACTGGTGTAACCCCTTTTCTGGGATCAAGAAATTAGCTTATGCCCAATTGTGAAACCAAGCACAGTAGAAGGAGGTGGTTGACCAATACTCCTTTGTGTGCAGTTTTGCTTCCAGTTCCCCCTTATCCTGTGAAAATTTACTCTCTCCCTCTCTACTTTTTATGTTGCTTTCAGTAGCAGAACCTCCCCTATGCCCCACCTTCTTGCTTGTCTTACTTGACTCCTGTCATTTTGAGGTGATTTTAAAGATTAATATAGAAGGAATGTCATAGGGGTTTCAGCCTTTGCTGGTACTAAGCCGCCATCTTGGCTCCACCCCTTGGTTTATCTATATTTGTTCTTAATGAAAATATAGCAATCGCCTTTTCTTAGTCAATTTGATTTGTGTCCAGTAGTCTTGGACTACAAAGAAGATGTCTAAGGTTTCTCCTAATGTTAATTCTATAAGCATGTCCAACTGCATTTGCTTTTGGCCAAATACAGATTAATAGTCATAGAAATTTTATCCTATGGGCGATGAGTGTGTGTGTGCTTGAATTATGTCTATGCATCTGTGATGAAAAAGCAAATTAGAGTCCATGTGGTAGGCCCAAGTAATCATGATAACTTTTTAGGGAGGAAGAAGGTAGCCAAATAGTTCTCTGGTAGAGGTCCAGGATCTCTGATTGGATTAATTAATCTCTCAGTTTACCTTATTCTTCTGGGGAAAGGCTCTTGACAGGGAATGCTAGAAAACCTCAGGGACTTCAATTCCCTGATTTCAGTTTTCTATCTCATCAACTTAAGGCTTCTTCAGAGTAGAAATAGCTACTTCTGATCTTCCTAAAGGTCAGTAGCTTTTAGAATAGATTGGGCTAAAGGGTGGCATTGAAGTGAATGTAGGCAAGGTCTCATCAGGCATTAATCCTTAGTTAACTGACACCCTCAGATTGCTATGTCAGACTTCCTTGCTGCTCACTGAGAGAGAAGGGGAGAATGTTTTCAGCTGAAGCCCTCCTTGAGAATATGTCCAATAAAGCGAAGGCTAGAGAAGCTCCCATTTTTTAAAGTATAAAAAGAGTCAGTACTGCATATTGATTCTAAGGCAGAAAAGTTCTAAGTGCCTAGCAACAGGGGGTAAATGATTTTCCCAGAGTCACATAGCTAGGAAGTGTCTGAGGCCCTATTTGAATCCAGGATCTGTCATCTCTAGGCCTGGATTTCAATGGACTGAGCCTCCTATCTGCCCCAAGAGGGTACTGTTTAGTCATTTGGTGTCCTCAAGATCCTTTCTCCTAGGAAATCAATGAACTTGAGTAATTATATGAGGCATGCCTGGGAGGGGGGAAAAGATCAGCCTGGTCAAGTTCATCTGACTTTAGATAATAAAGGAATTCACTTCATTGCCATGACTGGCTAGTGACAATGGTCAAGATGTTAAGACTGTTTGAATCAATTTTTTGGTGTGTTGAAAACTAACAGCCATGAGAGCTTGTTTCTGTATGATATTATCATTGGTTTTAGTGGGATTTCAGTGAAGAGATCTTCTCCTAATTTCTATTTGTTGATGCTTCTCAATAATGCTTGACTGGTGATGCTTTGTACACAGAAGAAAATTGTCTACTTTGTAAATGTCAAGTCGAGAGAACTCTTCATTTGCAGTTAGAAGTTGTGATTTCAAATCCTGACTTTGGTGCTTATTACTGTGTGACCTCCGGTAAGTATTTTCACTTTTCTGTGCAGAGTTTGTTTTGTCTTAATATCCTCAGAGTCTAGCAAAACATACCTTATACATAGCATGTTACTAATAAGTGGTTGTAGAATGAATCTAGAGGAGAGCTGTGTGAGATAACTTCTAAGATTTCTTTCAGCTCTCATTAATGATCTGATTGCATATGTTAATAGATTCCTGACCTCAGGTTTAGACTCAATATCACATATTTATTTACATTTCCTGATAGTTTCTTTTTCTTTTAAACCCTTACCTTTTGTCTTAGATGCAATATTGTGCATTTGTTCCAAGGCAGACGATCATCAATGTCTAGGCAATGGATTTAAATGACTTGCTCAGGGACACACAATGTCTGAGGTTACATTTGAACCCAGAACTTCCTGATGACAGTTTCTTTTTAAAAAAAACCCTTACTGTCTGTCTTGGAATCAATTGATTCCAAGGCAGAAGACTGGTAAGGGCTAGGCAATGGGGGGTTAAGTGACTTTCCCAGGGTCACCCAGCTGAAAAGTGTTTGAGGCCAGATTTGAATCCAGGACCTCCCATCTCTGGGCCTGGCTCTCAATCTACTGAGCTACCTGGATGACTCCCTGAAGACAGTTTCATAAATTATTTTTTTCCTAAAATATGAAAACAATCAGAATTGTTACAGGGACAAGTATCTGTGTGGCACAAAGTAGCATTCAAGAGTAATCTAGGCTAGTCCTCTGAAACTACATTACCTTTGTTTTCCAACCCACCTTGGTAGAGTCTCCAACAGACTGGGTGTAATACCATTGATGCTCAGAGATTTGGCTCCATGAATAATAAAACAACACACATTTATTAAGAACCTACTTTATGCCATTACACTGTATTAGGTGTTTGGGAAACAAAGACACAAGTTAGTTATTGCCCTTGAAAAGCTCACATTCTTTTGGGAGAGATTTGTACCATTATAGCCATTAAAATGCAAAAACAGATACAAGATTATTTGCAGGGATGTTAAGGCACCAAAAGCTTAGAGGATGGTCAGGAAAGGCTTTATGAGCTTTGGAGAAAGGGATTCTAATAGTTGAATGGGAAGAGGAATTACATTCTAGTTTCCCCTGAGAACCAATTAAAGGTACAGATTTCCAGGTATGTCTCCAAGTATCTGGGGGGCTGTCATAGAGGGAAGCTATAATTTTGAGTTTGGTCTTGACAGGCAGAACTAGGATCAATGGATTAAAGGTAGAGGCATATTGCTATATATGATGAGTGCTGAGAAGGCTGGTTTGTATTAACTGTAGAATTTGTGTAAAGATGGGGAGTAATGTAGGAGGAGATAATAAGGAATTGCTAATGGGAATTCCACCTCTGTAAAACCCTCATCAATTAATTTAATCTCATTGAGCCTCAGTTTCCTCATCTGCAAAATGGGTGGGTTGGAATAGATAGCTTTTGAGGTCCTTTTAAACTCTAAATATATAAACATGGAAAAATAGAAGACATTGTATTAAAAAGCAGAAGGGACTGCTTTGGGATCAAATATTTGGGGTCCCTCTCTTTGAGGGTCTTCAAGGCTAGATGATTATAGGAATATCTCAAAGTGGACATTCTTAGGGGTTAGGGGTTGGTAGATGGTATTTGAAGTTCCTTGCAAATCCAAGATTATCTGATCAAATTAGGTTGTGTGGTATAATGGAGGAATTCTGGATTTAAAATCAGAGGTTCTAGTTGATTCAGTGTATTGTAAATCAGGCCCAGAGATAGGAGATCTTTGGTTCAAATATTGCATCAGATACTTGCTAGCTGTGTGACCCTGGGCAAGTCACCTAATTTCCATTATCTATCCCATACCATTCTTCAGCCTTGGAACAGTATTGATACTAAGAAGGAAGGTAAAGGGTTTTTTTTCTTCTTAAAGCAAATTAGGGGAAGGAAGAAGGATGGAGAATGTCGGGATACAATCCCAGAGTAGACTGAAACTTAAAGGAATCAGAATAAATCATATTCATATAATGCTTTAAAGTTTCAAAATTAAGGAGACATGGCATAGTAGAAGGTTGACCTCTTTGCTTAGAAGAATTATATTTAAGTCCTCCCCCCAAATCTGCCTTTCCTCATCCCCACAGTATAGGATGCTGATCATTAGGTCACTCTCAGTCTTTGACCATTTACATTTGCCAGCATGGAGCAAGACCCATGTTGTACCATCCTAATTATTCTTGTGCTGGCAAGTAGTCATCAGAGACCCTGCCTGCACAAACTGACTATGACTCTTCAGGTGAAAGTGTTACATCTGTTACCCACAAACAAAAAAATCTGGCTATACTTTGGAGAAGGCAACATGATACAATCTACCGACAGAGCATTGTAATGTAATGGCAAGACTGGGAATCTAAAGTTCTATTGAGGAAAGATGATAAATTCAAAGCTAGGGCAAAACTATAAAGATTCAAGCTATCTTCCTAAAAATTGCTATATTTTATTAAAGTGGTTCATGACATTATTGTGCTAATGGAATGTTGGACTAAATTTAAATCAAGAATTATTGTCCAAATGGACATCAAGTTCATTAGAGTGTTCAGTAACTTCAATATGTTTTATATATTTACAATACAGGAAAAAGTCATGAGGATGGAACCGAGTCACAGGCTTTGGAATAATTAAGTAAACAAACAATGTTATGGCACTAGCTGGTAGCTTGTTTATTAATCAACAGATTGAGAAGGTGCTCTTTCTACCCTCGGGACTTCTTTTTGGCATCCCCTTCTGATCATCCACTAATAAATTGTTTTCCTGTGTTCATAGATGTCTTTAGTGAGACAAAGTAGGAATACTTTATAAAAAGTACCTAAGCTCATCATCATTAGAATCACCATCATCATAATCACATCTGAAAAAGAAAAGGTAACTCATTCATTCAGGGTTTGAGGATAACATCATTGAAAGGAATGATGATAAACAAGTAGAATAATGAAACATAAAAAGATGAGGAGCAAACACTACAGACTGGAAACACTACAGAATGGAAAAATTGAGAACTTAGCCATGTGATGTTAGGCATATTCCTTCACTTTCTTGGCCCCTAATTTGTCTGCAGAAGAGAGGGCTTCAATAAGACTTTTTCCAAAGTCTCTTTTATTTCTATATCCTCCATTTTCCTGACAACATTATTTCTTGGAATTATTGTAGATGTCTCTTCACCAAGACTGTTCAAGATCTATGGCTGCCCAAGAACAAGAGCTCCATCTGAAAGATCAGAAGAGCAGAATGAAAAACTAGAGAAAGTTTGGCATTCTAATAGTTTTTTATCCTTTCTAGCTTACTTACTTGATACATCATCCTCAAAAGGCTTGTTTCCCAAAGTTTGACCACCCATTCTGAAAGCCCAACTCCTTAGTCCTTATCTTGGTTCATTGATCTGAAAGCTGCATGGTCACATCGGAGATTCTTGTTCACTATCCTTTGATTTCCTAAACTGTCTGTGTGATCCTTGGGAATCTATTTAACTACCATCCTAGTTTCTCCTCTGGAATTTTAAGTAGAATAGTTTAGCATCCAAAGTCTCATAAAAAGCTGTGTGCTGTGGTAAAAATCCCAGGTCTTCACTCTTGGACCAGAAGTCATGGTGCAGTCTGGCAATGTGACAGAATTCATTTTTCTAGGACTCTCTCCTAATCCAGAAATTCAGAGAGTGTGCTTTGTGTTATTTTTGTTCTTGTACATCGCTATTATTCTGGGAAATTCTCTCATTGTGTTGACTGTCAGCTTCAGCAAGAGCCTTGGCTCGCCCATGTATTTTTTCCTCAGCCACCTCTCCTTTGTGGAGATTTGTTATTCCTCTACCACTTCCCCAAAACTCATTGTGGATTTGCTTTCTGAAAGGAAATCAATCTCCCTAGAGGGCTGCATTACACAAACATTCTTCTTCCATGTCTTTGGTGCCATTGAAATGTTTCTCCTCACAATAATGGCTTATGACCGATACTTGGCCATCTATAGGCCTCTACATTATGTGACCATTATGAACCGCCGGATCTGTGCCATTCTGGTTGGGATGGCCTGGTTGGGTGGCTTTTTACACTCAATTGCTCAAATTGTCTTTGTGTTCCACTTACCCTTTTGTGGACCTAATGTGATTGACCATTATTTCTGTGATGTGCTCCCTCTGTTAGAGCTTGCATGTACTGATACCTTCTTCATTGGGTTGCTTATTGTGGCTAATGGAGGGAGCCTATCAATGGTCAGCTTCATAATTCTATTAATCTCTTATAGTGTTATCTTATTTCACTTAAGGGGGCATAGCAAGGAAGAACGCCGAAAAGCCCTTTCCACTTGTGCTTCCCATGTCATTGTAGTTATCTTGTTCTTTGGACCCTGTGCCATCATCTACCTGCGACCCTCCACCACAAACTCCATGGACAAAATGGTGGCCATATTCTACACAGTGATCACTCCCCTCCTCAACCCATTCATCTATTCCTTGCGGAATGCTGAAGTGAAGAATTCCATGAGGAAACTGTGGTTCAGGGCAATGAATCAAGGAGAGACAGGAAGAGGGTAATGTAAGACCCCTAACAATTGATTGTGAAGTAGAATGGGTAAAAATTAGGAGAATTTTTATTATTCTATATTAACATATACTTAATATAATAATAATATTATTGTTACAAAAATAATAAACTTATAAGACTATAGAGTAATAGAAACTGTTATCAGCAATAGTACTCCCAGAGATGTTTTAAAAAATCTTTCTCTGATTAGAGTCATGAAGAGTTTCTTTTATTGTACTCCTAAAAGTTTTGTTTTGCATTTAACTTACACACACATATTTTGTAGGTTTGTGTATAAATGCATATGATTATGGGTGAGTAAGTAAAGTTGTTATATTTTCTTTCTTTTTATATTTTCCATCTTGCATATTTCTTATTGGCTGTGTTGTATAGTAGACAGAGCAATGACATGGGTTCCAATCTTGGCTCAGTTACTTAGTAGTTCTGTGTATTTAGACAAAAACAACCCAAATGATAACTACCATTTATGTAACATTGAAATGGGTCAAATATTTTTATGCATTATCTCATTTGACACTCACAACAGTCCTATGAGGTGGGTTCTAATATTAACTGTATAGATGAGGAAATTGAGGCAGAGAAGGGCAAAGGAGCTTTCCCTTAGTCACATATCTAGTAAGTATCTGAGGCAGAATTTGCACTTGGATCTTTCTGACTATAGATTCAGGACTCTTTCCACTAGCTGTTTCCTCCTTTGGGATTCAGTTTCCTTAGTCTTCTTCTCATTCTCATCTTGTAAGACCATCAAAGAAAATATGAAGATAATTTCCTTTCTTCACTTTGACTCTCTTCTATCTTGATGACATTAGGCTCTGCATTATATTTATTTGTTTACATATTGTGTTCTGCCTTTAAATTGTAAGCTCATTGAGGGCAGGGACTGAATGCTTTTATACCTTTATAACCCCAGGCTTGAGTTCTGATTTCGAACTTAATAAGTGTTTTTGGAATCGAATTTGTTGTTGAACTCTAGTGGGAGCTGGACATCTCCTGTATATGGATTGTCCACATCGAACATATAGTAAATGTCAGGTTGACCTCTTCTATCACCTGGTATGCAGAAAAAACACTTATAAAGTATTTTGTGTCTTTAAGTGAGCAATCAATACTCACTGAAGTATAATTCAGTGAAAAACATATACAGCAAAGTAGAATTCAAACACAACAAACTGGTTAGGTAGCTGAGGCTGAACATCATTCTGCGTAGAATAATGGAAAGATTTCTGGATGTAGAGTTATAAAACTTGAGTTCAAATCCACTTTGGTTGGCCCTTGGTGGTTGTGTGGTATTGACCACATCACTTAACCTCTGCCCCAGTTTCCTCATCTGTAAAATGGACATCATAATAGCTCCTAGCTCATAGGGTTGTTGTGAGAATCAAAGAAGAGAACACATGCAAACTAAATAAATGTGAGTTATAACTATTAACCTGAAACTCAACACACTCACCTAATCCTTACTGTTTACTCCTAAGAGGGAAAATAAATGGCCTTTGGATTATTGAGGGCAAGAGATAATCTTGATTCATTGACATGATTAGTCTGAAAAGTTTATGAAAATAGAGCCTGAAGAATGTCAGCCCTTATGAAAAAACATAGAAGTGGAAGAGATGGATTCTAGGACTTGGTGTGCCAATAATAATAATGATGATGATCATAATATCTAGATCTTTTAGGTTTGCAGAATGCATTATGTGTGTTATCTCATTTGATTCCTTTGACAATCATGAGAGATGAATGATATTATTATTCCCACTTTTAAAATGAAGAATCTGATCAAGAGAGAGATTAGGTGACTTGTTAAAGTTTGGGAAGTCTTTGAGCCAGGATTTGAACTCAGATCTCCAAATGCCTCCACCTCAAAAACTCTATTTTTTTTATACCATCTAGTTGCCTTGTTTATTCCAGAGACTAGGGACAAGTCATGTTACATTTCTCGATTTATGAAGGGGAGGAGGCAGCAATTCACTTATCAGAGTAAGTAACTTTTAGTTTATCATTCTCCACACAGTAGTGAGATACAATGGATAGAGTGCAAGACTCTAGCAAGTCCCAAAAGGTCTGGTTTCAACCTCACTCTTGATATTCTGTTACTATGATGGCCAAGTTACTGAATCTTTTTTCACCCTCAGTTTCCTTATTTGTAAGATGCGGTGCATACTGCCCATATTATATGACTTAGAGCTTTGTTTTTTATAAGGGTCAAATAAGGTAATTTCTGTCAAATGCTCTTTGAACTTTCAAGTGCTAAATAAATATCATTCTCTATAATTACAAGAAGTTGTCCACAAAATCTTGGACATGATGACACACTTGTTTATGAACAAATGGAGGAAAATGCTCAAAGGATTTTCTCAAAGGATGACTTGATGGGGGCAGCGAGACCATGAGGATGTTGTTGGCCTGGAAGTTTTAAAACAGCCCATATTAAAGGCATTTGAGAATAAGCAGAGGGTAGTTCTGAGCAATTTCTTTAGCTAGGTCTTGGAAAGGAGGGGAATGTGCATTTATTAAGTTTTTCCCCTTTACCTGGTACTTCATGATGTGATTTATAAATATTATCTCCTTATCCTCAATACAATCTTTCAAAGTAAGTACTACTATTATTCCCATTTTACAACTGAGGAAAGTGAGATAAACAAAAGGCAAGTTACTTGCCTGTGGACCAATAGCTAATATGTGTCTGAGGTTGGATTTGAACTCGTCATTCTACTCCAGGCTCAGAGCTCTATACATCATGCAAGCTAGTTGCCTCCAGCTGCCTCCTCTTTGGGTTAGAGGTAGAGGAGATTAACCAATGGCAGATCTAGTACAAGTCTAGGATTACTGTTTGGACTAATTAGTCTAATGGTTCTTTAACCTATCTTCTTGAAAACTCCTATGGGAGGGGAGGTTAGAAAACACTAGGGACAGCAAGTCCCTTTCTCTTTTCTCTTTTTTAAAAAATTATATTAGGATCTTCCTTGCCTAGAAACTGCTTTCCCTTTTTGATCCTACAGTTTTGGTGGGTTTCAGAACAGTGGGCCTACTCTCTGATTTGGGACCACTTTGGCATCTACAGAACAAGGCACCAAGCTTCTCTTACACTCATGAAGAGAGAGGGGGAGATGGCACTTGGCTGAGCTTCTCTCTGTTAGCATGATGAACAAGAAATAAGTAGGAAAGGAATGTTCTTCAGCTGTTATCTCTTTCTCAGGAGACTCAGTAAAATCAAAGAAATTGATCAGGCATGGTTGTGAAATGGGAAAAGGGGGTTTATAACAATCCGTCCATCAGTTGCTATATAATTTTTCTTTGTGGGTTATAACTTGAGAAGGAGAAAGGAGTCTGAGAAAAATGGGTGATAAATCAAGACACACAGACTAGTTAATTGATATAGGGAGCAGCGCTTGCCCCTGATAATATTCTCAAATTAAAGGAAAATATGAGAAATAAGAGAACACGTGAAAGTAAGAATTCTGAGACAGAAAGCACGTGACCAAGAGTGGTGCGAGGGAAGATAAAGAGAGATAGAAGGAAGAACTCTAAGGTTGCAGGAATCAAGAAGAGGAGTAGCTCCCCTCACCCCAGCATTTATTGTGGATTGAGAGGTGATCAATGAATATGTAACATAACATGTAGGTCTTAACATTGGTTGAATAGACGATGACAAGATCAGAGGAGGTGGGGATTCACCTGTCATGTGCTTTTCAGAGGAATGAGGTTTGACAAGGTGAGGGCTAAGCCTTTGTGGCTTAGGCTGAGGAATTCTCCTGCCCTTAGAACTGTCTATACATTGATCATTAACTGATCTGATCAAGTATTTAATACATCAACCATACTTTCATGCCTAGTATGTTACATATCCCCCTTTTTGTTTTAAAAAATAAAATAAGAGTCTATGATATTAAAAATATAATAAAGAATTGTAAATTCAATCAAAAAATAAAAATATTATTGAGCATAATCATATAATAAATCAAAAGTGAATTCTAAATCAAATATCAAAATTAAATGTAACTTAGCAATCATGCTCTAAAAATGATAAGAATGATCTTCATTTTCATTTAGCAAACTCAAGGGTAAAAAGTTTTATCAAAGACCAAAAGTAATAATACAAAATAATAAGAAAATGATCTTCACTCTTTAGTGATCCTGAATTAATGTGATATTTGTCCCATAGTTCATAGGACAGGTGCATTGATATATCATCTTACCCATGTACAGCCAGGACTATAAGAAGTTGTCAGATTTTCAATAGTTAAAGAAAAAGACCATATCTGGAGATGAGAGGGAATTCCTTTCTTTCCCTTGTTCTGTTTATGCATCTTAGGGATATATAAGCCTAGATGCCTGCCACATAGAAATATGGTTGGAACTTTGGTACCAGGTCGACCTGTGAATGAGGGTGTCAAAACACTGCGTCCTTGTATCTCCAAACTTATTTCATCTCACATGGAATGCATATCTGTCTGTGGCTTAGGCTGTCTGGTCAAGTGTGAGGAATCCGTTTCAATTCCTATTTATGCAATCAGACATAATCTCTCAGAATAGTCACCTGAATTTTAACAAATGCTGTCATGTTCCTACAGTCTCAAGCTTATGGATATGTACAAAAATAAAAAGTTCAGTTTTATAGTTAATTCATAGTTCATGATCAGAGCATTAATACTGCTTACAATGTACTTCTAGTCCCGAAAAGAAAATATATGGGAAAAATAATCTGGAAAAATGATCATGGAAACTGACCATAAAATTAATACACAATTTTAAACTCATGGCTCACTTTTCATGTGGCATAGTTGTAGCTGAGCCAATGTGTAATATCAGAATTTACATTCAAAAATGATTTCTATTTCCCTAATCTATGTTGACCAAGATCCACATTGTACATGTACAAAATTTTTCATCATGAAAAGCTTGACAAAAATATAAATACAATCATTAGTGCAAATTCTTAACAAGTACCAATACTCCCATAAACATTACATTCTGATTTGTTGTTCAAATAACAAGAACGATGAGAATGAAGTGACATTGCAACTTCTGGCTACATATTTCTTATATAAGCCTTATTTAAATCTCTACTTCTGCATAAAAGAACCAATCAATATAATAACCCAGAATATAACATTGCCAATGTTTGAAAAATTCATTCTACCAAACCAATGTTTGGGTTAATAGAAGCTTAAGTTTCTTTTCATTTAGAAGCAATTTCTACAGCTTCTTGCTCATATAGAATTTGATGTGATTTCTTAATTCTTTGTTGTAAGTGTCTAATATCCAATGTACTTTTTCTATAAGTTTATAAGTGCCATTTTTTTCCAGTCTTTAACATGTAACCACACCAATGGTGGTTGGCACATAATATCTATATAGGTATTGTCATGAATATAATCTATAAATGGATGTAGATGACAGTTTTCAATAACTTAGGTTCCTAATTAAAAATTTCAAAGTGCATTTTGCCTGACATCCCATCCTTTCTTAAGAGTTCAATCAGGACCATCTGTCCATTATAAATCCCTGTGCAGTGTCTCCTGCTTTAAACACATTTTTTTTTTTGGTCAGGGTTACTAGGTCTATGCTGTGGATGAAAAATTCTATTTTCTTCTCCTATGAGAGCCATACCAATGCCTATACAATTGTTAATAGAAGCATTTCTCACAATACAAGTTGTAATTTTACAATGCATACAAAATAAATTTCTTTTTTGACAGAATATAGCATAGTAGACATACACAATGAAGGGTATACAGTAGTGTCTGAACAATTGTAGCTATTCCTTTCTGATCACATGGTAAAATCTTTGGAGTATGTGATCTATCAGGTGTTATTAACACACATGAGTAGGATTTAGTCCATCCAAGTTAACATCCTTAATATTGGTTTAGGTATAATAGACCAATAGATGTCAGCATGACAAATGTCCATCAGTAGAATAATAGTAAATGTCATTAAAAGCAGTGTAATGTCAGTCTTTGGTGTGTTTGTAGTCACCAGTGATGGTTTCTTCCAGCATGTCTGGAGTGTGGCTGGTGTGCAGCTAACTGATGTCTTCAATGTTATTCGTCTGCTTTTCTTCCTGGTCCCGTGTCACATGGCATGATGTGCTTTGTGGGTGACCAGATGTTTTCACTATCTGTAAAAATACAAACAAACCCTTGACCCCAAGTTATCATCCTGATGGGTCCCTTATAGTCTTAATTTCCTGGTAATATTCAACCCAATCCAGGTAGATCATACAATGTAATCTTTATCATTATATTCAAAGTGTTATTGCATAGAATTAGCCTATATCCCTTCTTGGATATAGAAGAGATTGATGTTAGGAGTACCATTACCACCCTTTTTTTCTTTTAAAAGCTTAAATGCCATTGCCAACAAAATTGACTTTTAGATAAGTCTGATTCTAATAAAGACATACTTTCTTCTTGCAAATATAAAATGAACCATATAAGACAATTATCATATATACATTTTGGATGATAGAAACAATTCCTGCTGCAATTGAACAGTATCCAATGTACTGTCATAACATTCCCAATTGCACAATTTGTTATTTGATCAAATTTGGGTAACATGGAACAATTCCAATAAAATAATTGCAAGTTACATATTGTACACAGATCATTTGAAATTTTTAGGTCCATGATAAACCTTGGTATTACAACAAATACGCATATATTGTTAGAATAGAATATCTGTAAGCAAATTAATGATATTCCTCTGTAGGTAAATTGTCTCTCTCTAAAAGTATATTTGTGTGGAGAGTACAATAGACCAGTCTCTAAGGCAGTGGTTTTGCCTAGTTTGTTTTTCTGCTGTTTGGCCTCTGTGCTGTGCTGTGGTTGGTGCTAGACAGACATCTGCATTCTCCTTTTTCTGGGCTGACTTTCTTTCTGCTGGATGCCTTTGTTTTTCCTCCATGGATTTCTGGTATCTAAGATAATAGAAAGACAATCATGTCACCAAATGAAAGCCTTATTGGGTCTTATTTAGTTAGAAAGTAACTGAAAATATATCCTTCTTGTTTTTGAATTTTGGGGCTTATAAATTTCTTTGAGCCCTTTCTGCAATTGCTTGCATTTAAGCCATGATTTATCCAATTTAGCCCATCTATTGTTGGTAAAAGCATTGTTATTCCAAAACTGTTTTGGAATGTTCAAGTGTACAAGATTATTTACAAGATGTGCACTAACTTTGCATACTTCTTCACTTTGAACTTACTCTCATAACTTAGGAGAATAATTATCTCCAGTCACATATTAGTTTTCAATTTTTACCACAGGAGCATATAGTAATGCATCCCTTAGCCCACACTGTGCAGTACTTCAAATCCTGCAGTTACCTCTTTGAAGTGAATGAGTGACATTATATAGTCCACAAAATTTTGCACTGCCAAGTAATTTCACTTGTTTGTATAGAATTTTGAGGTACAATAGCTTTGGCACTCTGATATAGTAGTGAGTGCTAATGATCTGACTGCTAAAAGGCAGTGGCCTCTAGGCCTTTTACTTTTGAAATTCCCTCATAGTTAGCTTAAGGGAGGTTCATGTCCCAGTAAATGTGTGTTATAAAGTTTTCACTTTAACTTTGCAAGACAGCATACATTGATGTTTAATATTCACCTTTTAAACCAATAACCATTGAAACAACATATAAGGAATCACATATAATTTTACAAGTTTGTGCTATGATTTTAAGCATGTGTCTACCTGCAGTCAACTTTGCTTTCTGCAAAATACTATACTGTGCATGCACCAACACTACAGTACTGTCTGATATAGAGCTTCTGCATTTTCCTGGTTTAATTCAAAGTATTCACAGTATTATCAACAAGGTGGAATGATGCTATTACTTTTAAACTATCATATCTCAATTCATAACTGAAAATATTTTGGTACTAGGAATGGAATTATCAATTTTACCTACAAACTTTGCAAAATTAAATTGCCAAAATAGATATTGTGTAAGCAACATTTGAACTTGTATTCTTGTCATTGGTCTTAGACTAACATCAGCATCAGGACCAATATTTTTAATTTGATTAAGTAGTAGTACTGCCAATTCTAAATCACAAATAAATCCCTTTCCTGGTTAACCAATTATTAATAAAATTAATGAGTAACTACTGGTTAAAAATTTGAATCCATCCAACACTGTGTCCACTCTGATGTCATGCAATAATGAGAGTGTGTCTCATCTTTAAAATTGATGCTACATCATTTTGAGAATTAATAATTACAAATAATTTGCTTTTTGGCTAAAGTTGCATTAATGTGCCTCATATAAAGTTTCTGAACATCATGCAGTTTTTTTATACAATGTCTAACAATTTCTATCCTTGTCGACCTCATGTCCTGTTAAAAAACAATTGTTCCTACATATTTGAAATTTGAATATATTTCAAATTTCTCTAAAGCATATACCACTTTAGGCTTGTTGTCCAAACCATTGTACTTAGTATTAACTTTCCTTTTGACCAATTCTAGTACTTGTGATAAAAACTTTTAACCCAAGGTATTGCCATCCACGTGGCAGGATCAATTTCTCAATCTGCTGGAGTAACTTTCCTTTTAAGATCCAAATAGGTTTAGAAGCCAGTCACATGACTATACCAGCCCATGTGGCTATACATCTCATTAAAAGCCTTTAAAAATTCTTTTTGCACCATGGTATTTAACATACAGTTATACTAGAATTTAGACTAAAATGTATTACAGATAAAATATCTCTTGTCCAAAAAAAAAAAAAACAGTCCATAGACTATTGTATATGACAAATATCAGATAAAGAAATACAATCAGATATTTCTTGGTAATTTTGCCATGTCCAATATAAATTTGAGCTATATAACCTTAAATTTGACTTCACAGTAACTAAATCTTTTGCAAAGATCTTTTAAATCTAGATTTTTATTTTTTTACCCTTCTGCTTTTACACAATAGTGTGTCTGAATTCTTTGGGAGTGCTTCAAAGAGTCTCCCAGATCCCCTTTTGATATGCTAAAATTGTTCCAAGTTCTTCTGAGCAGAGCAAAGTTTATTGCTTTGGCTAACTGTTTGAGAGTAAAATGTCTTTGTTTTAACTAGCCTTTTCTTTGTTGTTCTGAATTTTAAAGTAACTCAGGATTATTTCATTGATGTTGCAGTTTTGCTTAGGCCTGAGGTCTCAGTAGAAAATTTTAAGAAACTATCTCTGCTTTAAATTGACCCGATCCTTTGAAGTGATCAGCTTTGCTTGAGGCAAAGCAAACAGGTGTTCTTCCTTTTAAATTAAACTGCATTCAGATTCTTCAAAATTTACCTGTGCCAGATAATTCCTGATAGATAATGGGCACATTAGTTTTTCCTTATGATTTTTGGCTTGTTCCTTGCATAACTTTTGAAATAAGCAGTTTTAAAGTAAAGAAGTGTTCCACCATAAGCTTAGCTTCAATTGCTATCAATAATCTGGCTTTAGAGATTTATGGTTTATCTAATTCAGTAGTCTTTAGTGAACAGAGCTTCATTATCATATTGAATTACTCTGCTTTAAATTTCTTTAGGAGTTAGGATTTCAACACCCTTAGGCTGTACTAAATTTACATCTGCACTTTCAGAATTATCTCTGATTTCTGTTGGAGAAGCAGTTTATCTGCTTTCTTCTACCAATTTAAAATGATTCTAATACTGCATTAAGTTTTCGTGGAGGCAGAGTTTGAAATTAAAAGTGGGGGGAAGGTGGTCAAGATAGACTGTCTGCTCCTGCAGTAAACTGACAGTGGGGGAGGGGGGGTAGGGGCATGAATAGATAAGAGCAAAGAGGAATTCTGTTAATTACATTGTTAGTAGTGTTAGTAAAAGTTTGGGGGTAGAAACTGAGAAGTAATTAAAAAGTCCATATTTAATTGAGTATATTAATTAGAGTCCATTTGCTCTCAATTGCAGGTAATATTAATTTTCAATCATCTGGTGTAAGAAATTGCTGACTGGGATTCTTAATTAGCGCTATAGTGCTGAGAGCCTTATGAGTTTTGCAATTAACAATCCTGTGTTCTGCCCATGTTCATTGGGATTATTCAGACTGTCACTTAATACTACAGGGCAAGCTAAAAATTCTGCTCCTTTTTCTGTAGGGGCTGTCTGCAGCCTTACTGGGGGAGGAACAGGTTGCATTTGAAAAGAAGCATCAAAAGGTGAAGGTGGTTGAGCAGAGCTAAATGCATTAGATGAATGATTCTTTAAGTTTGTATTGGCTCTCATAAAAGGTTGGGGGTAGAATATTAACTTCTGCCAATTCTGATTTTCAGCACAATTCAGCACTTTGGGAATCAGGTGAGGAAGGAGGCTTTGCCTCTTGCATTTGTAAAGCTTTTTCTCCCCTATCATCGGAATACTGTCATACAATGTTCCATGTGCTCCAATTAACTTCTAAGCAATGCTTTAATCTTAGCCTCTGAGATCTTATTACCTCTCTTTTCAATTAAAACTGAATATAGAGAAAGTTTAACCCATTCCTTAAACAAACAGCACATTACCTTGCTGGCCAAGCACAGGTTCTGTGTCTGGACTCCAGCCACGTTCCATGAATTCTCCTCAAGTGAGACGTGATCACAATTTTAGCGCCTTGTCTCCCATCTAGGGTGCCAAATATAACAATCCGTCCTGCAGTTGCTATATAATTTTACTTTGTGGGTTATAACTTGAGAAGGAGAAAGGAGTCTGAGGAAAATGGGTGATAAATCAAGACACACAGACAAGTTAATTGATATAGGGAGTGGAGCTTGCCCCTGATAATATTCTTCTTAGAAAATTAAAGGAAAATATGAGAAATAAGAGAACACGTGAAAGTAAGAATTCCGAGATAGAAAGCACGTGACCAAGAGTGGTGCTAGGGAAGATAAAGAGAGATAGAAGGAAGAGCTCCAAGGTTGCAGGAATCAAGAAGAGGAGTAGCTCCCCTCACCCCAGCATTTGTTGTGGATTGAGAGGTGATCAATGAATATGCAACATAGCATGTAGGTCTTAACATTGGTTGAATAGAGGATGACAAGATCAGAGGAGGTGGGGATTCACCTGGCATGTGCTTTTCAGAGGAATGAGGTTTGACAAGGTGAGGGCTAAGCCTTTGTGGCTTAGGCTGAGGAATTCTCCTGCCCTTAGAACTGTCTATACATTGATCATTAACTGATCTGATCAAGTATTTAATACATCAACCATACTTTCATGCCTGGTATGTTACAGGGTTAAAGGAGGGTCTTTCTGTCTACAGGTAGTAACAGAAGTAGGCTTTGAATCTGGGTCCCCTGACTCCAAAACCTCTATTCAAACCATGTAAGACTTGCACTCTCTAGCTTTTAGAGTTATTAGGAAGATAAAATTAGATTAATCAAACAAGAAGAATTCATCAGGCACCTACCCTGTCTGTCTGGCATAATGCTACATGAAGACCCTTGGAATAGAAGAGAGATTTTATTTGAACAATGAATACAGAAGCTAGATTTGAGAGGAGAGGAAATGGAGGCACCATAGGTAGACAGTTTTGTAAAGAGAATTTTAGAGATAAAGGGGGGAGATTTGTGATCCAAAGTGGTGGCATTATAACTACATTTTTCCCTCAAGAAGGGATGCCTGGGTAGTGGGGAGGAAAGACTTCAGCTTTAGCCTTGGGTCTTCTTTCACCCCCAACCTTTGGATAGAGGAAGACCACATAAGCTTTAAAGATTTTGGAGGATACTTTCATTGATGTTCTAGCTGAATGCTGGAATAAGCTGATGGAAGTGACTGTATTGAGATCCAAGGAAAGACTGGATATAGGCTCACAAACCAACAAAGAGCTTAGCAAAGAAATCATATTTATATTCAAGTGGGAAATTCTAGAAGACCCTATGAATGGGAGAAAGGGGACAGCATGTAGGAGATCTGAGTTACCCTTTTGCCATATGAGTTCTTAAACTTGAATCTATTTTTTCCATAGACTTTGTATATTCTTGTAGGAAAGTGGATCATTAGAGTTGGGGAGGATGTTTTGTATCAAATGCTCTTCATTGTATCAACTTACTTTTGTATCATCTGCTATTTATTATATTAACTTAGTTCTAACAACTTTAGTTGTATCAATTTAGTTTTGTAGCAACTATTTTTTGCTGTATCAACTTAGTCCCAACAACTTTAGTTTCATCAACTTTATTTTTATCAACTTATTTGTAACAATTTTAGTTGTATCAACTTAGTTGTGTAGCAACTATTCTTAGTCTGTATACTCAATAAGGATGTATTCTTAAAAGGTACAGTATTTTGATTAAGTTGGTTCTTAAATTAAAATCTTTAGATGAAATACACTAGTGGGGCATTGAATGATGGTGTTAGAAAATTGCCCTAACCCCTCAGGGTACCCTATAACCTTAATGGGGAAATGTATCTAAGCCTCCAAATGTTGTAGTGAGACTTGGGATATGCTCAGAGTACACATGACCTTCAGGAGAAACTCCATTAGAATGTGTACTCTTTGAGGGCAGAAGATGTTTTTGTTTTTCTCTACATCCCCAGCACTTAGCAAAATGTTTGACACCTTGAATGGGAATGGGGATTAGCCTTGTGATTTTACTTGTATAGGAAATTTCCAGGCATGGAAACCATCTGTCAATGCAAGCAATTTCTTTTCAATTTACAATCTTTGAAAATTAATTAGAACACCTTGAGATTAAGTGATTTGTCCAAGTTCACACAGCTAACATTTGTCAGAGGCAGTTCTTCCTTAGAGCTTCTTAGATTCAGGGCCAACTCTGTATCTGTATACTTTGTTGTCTTCCATCAAGTTAGTAGTAGTAGTAGTAGTAGTCTCTCGGTAACCGAGGATGACGATTGTCTGTGTTTGTTTTCATCGATGGTGTATAGATAAGTGTGCACAAAGACACTTGTGCGTGAAAGAGATTTAAGTGGAAAAGTCAATGCACAGAGATAGTCCCACTCTCTTGGCGTTGGAAGCCTGGGTCCAGTGGCATGAAAAGTCGTTACACCTGGAGACTTCCTCAGCTGCACTGGATGGCTATGTTGTCTTTTGTGCTCCATCACGCCCTGAGCACTCCACAGTGCTTTGCTGTGTTGCCCTCTCAGCCTTTGAACCTTCTTATTGGTTTCTTCCATCTGTTCAGCCAAAGAAGTCTTCACATGCTGGGTGAGCAAAGCCCTGGTTCACCAGGGGTCGACGATGACCCGATGGCTACCCTCACAAGGTTTAGCCAGCCTGTTGAAGCCGTTGCCCAGGGTGTGGCCACTGCCGCATGCTAGCAGCTACTGGGAGCCACAAGTGAGAGCTGGGTGTCAGGTGAGGGTCAGAGGCTGGAGAACTGCCCTAAGAGGGCACGACAAGCCATCCATACTAGAGATACTACCCCTCCCTGAGCACCCCATCCACCCTAAATTAAATGCTTAGTAAATGCTCATTCATTATTTGATGTCATTATTGTTGTTGTAGTTGTATTGCTGGAATCATTACTGTCAGTATATTTTAGTAGTAGCATCAAGTAGTAGTAGTAAGGATCAGCAGGACTTGTAATAATACTATCTTCTATCATTACAGATTGATTCAGCTTATTCAACCCTCAGGGTCTTTTATGCTTGACCACAAATCCTGGTAGCACCCAGCAATATGACAGAAATAATTTTCTTTTGTTTTTTCTCCAAACCAAAAAGTGCAGATAGTCATTTTCTTGGTGTTGTACCAAAGTACAGGTCTTCTGTGACTGACTACTGCTTCCTTGTCTAGATGCACAATAAACCATCCTTTTAATAAAAAATGTTATAGAATTTTGTCAGGAATTGAAGTCAAGCTCATTGGCTGGCAAATCTGCACAGTCTCCTCTTCTCCTTTTTGAAAATCAGGATAAAATTGGCCCTTCAGTCCTTTAGTACAAAATCTTCTATTCACAAACTTTCATAAATGTCTAACTATTAGAAATAACATCTGCCACATGAATTCACATCATTGGATTCATCTATCCTTCATCCAGTCTGCCACAATTGGTAATGAGCTTTCTTCTGGGTGTCATATAGCACTTTGTACCTCTCCTTGCATAGCCATAGCATACTGTTCATCATAATTATTTGTGCATTAATTCCCCTACTTGACTGTCACTCTTTGAGGCTAGAAACATTGTAATTGAACTTTGTAACTCTCCCAGCCACTAATTTAGTATTCTACAAAGGGAGACAATCAATAAATGTTTATTTAATCAATGAAATTCAGAGGAGTAACTGTACCTGGTAACAATCGTCTTTATGTTTCAATTAGGATGGAAGAACAACCTGGAGATTGTAGAATTTTTAGAGACAAAAGTGTCCTTGCAGATTATCTGGCCCAAACCTCTCATTTTATTAGTGAAAATAATGACTTTCTAAACTTCAGGTGGTAAGTAGCAGAGGTGGGAGTCAAACCTAGGTCTTCTACTTCCAAGTCCCTTGTGATTTCCGTTATGCTATCCTTAACCTGTAGTAGTGTTGCTTAACCAGAAAAATTAGAACTCAAGTTCTGGGGGGCAGCTGGGTAGCTCAGTGGATTAAGAGTCAGCCCTAGAGACGGGAGGTCCTAGGTTCAAATCTGGCCTCAGCCACTTCCCAGCTGTGTGACCCTGGGCAAGTCACTTGACCCCCATTGCCTAGCCCTTACCACTCTTCTGCCTTGGAGCCAATACACAGTATTGACTCCAAGACGGAAGGTAAGGGTTTAAAAAAAAAAAAGAACTCAAGTTCTGTCTATATCAGTATGGTAAGAAGAAAACTTCAGATGCTCTCCTGGTTCTCTTCCTTCATGTCTCATGTTACAGGTAAAGTTAAGTGTGTGCAGAGAGCAGAAGCAGATGGACATCAGAGTGCAGAGTTCTAGAATACTGGGGTAGAGCAGCTGTTGTTGGAGACAGACAGTTAACCCTAGGGGCTGTGGCTTTTCTTTCTGGGTGGACCTGAGGAGATTAGCTTTTTCCCTGTGGCATTTGACTGTTTGTTCTTCACATCCTACCTGCTGTTTTGATCATCCCGTACCCTGTTGGCTATTTGACATCTGCTGAGTTTCTGTACTGCCCTTGTGAAAACTAACAGCTTATCGTGAGACCATCATTGGACCCTGTCAGACTTGCACACAGACCCTTTTCCTTAGATTATCAAAGGAGGGTTTAGTGTTAGCTTAGTTGAGTATAGTAATTTTGGGGTTATATAGAGAGTATAGGAATAGAGTGGGGAAACCACTCAGAAGAAATCTCTGTGAAGAGATTTGTAGATCCTGAGAGGTATAGGTAGTTATTATTAGAGTAAGGCATATCCAAATCCCTTGTTACCTGTCCCTATTTTATTAAACAACTGTTATTTATAACATAGGGTTCTGTGTGTCTTTCATCTTAGGGTCTGGCTCTGCCTGCACTGGGCTTGGGTAGACTTCCAAATAATATCCTATCCCATCCCCAAACCCCTACCATTTATTTCACTGACCATGGCATCTAAGTCTCCTTTGCTGACTTCCTTTATATCATGCCCTAACTATACTCTGAGGCTTACTCTTTGGCTCTCTTGCCTCTATTCTCTCATTTTGCAAGATAATAGCTGCTATGGGTCATATGTATGTGTATACTATACACAGATGATTCCTATCTGTATATATCCTGTTCAGCCTTAATGTCTCTCATGTATGACCAATATGATTTTAGACATTTCAGAATGCATGCCTTAGAGACCTTTGAAATTCTACATGACCAGAACCCATCTCTTCTTCCTCACTTTCCTATTAATGCCAAGGATACCATCATCCTTAAAATCACCAAGGCCAGAAACTTTAGCAAAATCTTTGACTTCATTCTCTTGACTCCCCTCCTCATATCCAATCAGTTCCCAAATGTTGGCATTTGAGTTCCACAACATATAAAATAGACTCTCCCCTTCTCTCCATTCATATGACCCCATATATCTGTGTGCCTCTGCACTGGTTGGTCCCCATGCCTGGTGTACATTTCCTCCTTTCTTCTACCTCTTGGAATCATTGGTTTCCTTCAAGAGCCATTTTCTACATAAAACTTTTCTTCTAGAAGTTACTAGCACATTCCCTCTCCAACTACCATGTTTTAATTTTGTATGTATTCTGTATGTACTTATTGGCATACATGTTGTCTCTCCCATTAGAATGTAAGCTTCCTAAAGGCAGGGGCTATTTAATTTCTGTCTTTGTATCCATTGAGCCCAGTACAGGGCTTAATTCATTGACTGACTTATTTATTGACTCCAAGTGAGGAGGAGGCAGATTTGTAACTAGGAATTAGTATCTTGACCAGGTCTAGCCACACGTAGTAGTTCTTTGATATTGGACCAATCACACTTGTCTTTCTTACCTATGGTTTCCTCATCTGTTGTTGTTTCCTTATGGACATAATAATAAGGCTTATTCTCTACGGTTGTTATGAGGATCAGATGACATGACATGCATACAGTATTTCCAAACCTTAAAGGACTCTATTATTATTATTAATCTGTGAGGTCTCCTGGTCTTTGGGCCTAGTCATTCTTGTAGCAGGACAACTCTGCTCTCAACATTCCTATCTCCTATTCTGGACATCTTTCTAGAATTTTTAATCTTGAAAAACGACATGCTGGAAACTTCCATTTCTTCTGCCTGTACAAATGGAGAGTTAACAGACCACTTCCTGATGTCACTCTTCCTTTTGCATCTGAAACACAAACATCAATCAGATGTTCCTGAGAGACAACCTCCCCTTTTCTTATATAGCTCATTGTCCCTGATTATGGAACTGAGCTGACCTGAAGTCAAGGTTACAAAAGTGCCCTGGCATTCCTTATATTAACTATGAGAAGTGATAAGGGCTCTTTGGAACTGAGGTGGCTCCAGATTGAAAGACTGCCTCTCATGAGATCATTATGAGCTCCATTTATCTTTCTGATATGGCCTGAAGATAACCATAGCCTGGTGATATTGCCCCTTTTGGAAGAGAGATCAACTGAGATCTGAGATTCCTTGTCCGTTAGCAGAATCTTTGTCTTGTTCTCCAAAGTCCCTTTTGTTGTCCAGTTGTTTTTCAGTCATGCCCAACTCTTCTTGACTTCATCTAGGGTTTTCTTAGCAGACTTACTGGAGTGGTTTGCAATTTCTTTCTCTAGCTCATTGTATAGATAATGCAATTGAGGCAAACAGGGTATGAAGACACAAGTGAATCTGAGATGAGTCTTCTTGTTCTTAGACCTGATACTGTCTATGGCACCACCTAGCTGCCCCAGATAGCCCTGGTTGTCTCCATAATATCATAGCTGATAGATTCAGAGCTGGAAAGTATCTCAGAGGTAATTTAGGCAATTGCCCTATTTTTACTATGTGATTGATTTCTGATTCTCTTCCTTTTCTTTCTATTTTGAAACTTATTTATTTTAAAAGTGAGATAATTGTTGATTTCTCACTCTTTTTTGGATCAGGTTAGATGACAATTTATTCATTTTTATTAGTCTAGAATCAAGAATCTATGTCTGCCTTTGTTCTTCTAAAGAGTTTTACATTACTGCAAAGGCCTATAGATATATTAGGTATTACCAATCTGAAGAACAAATGGGAAAATTTGCTCTTGTGGAAAAGTATGCTGATTTTATCTAAGCAGAATAATGGAAAGCAACTACTCATCTTTTCACTCATTTGGTAATAGTATTTCAGGCACTGTGCTCCATCAATTGTGCCTTCATCAGTTTCCTAACTTATTTAGTTAACTTTAACTCTTTAATTTTCCTAGCATTTACTTCCCTCATTGTTTTTCAACTTTTTATACTAGCCTTTATATTAGAAAGTGTGATGAAAATTTATCACACCAGTATAAAACTTCAAGCCAAATTATAGGTTTATTGAGAGGAGGTCCATCTCACAATAAAGCTGGACTCTGGTCAAGATCAGGACCAGAGACCCTGAGCCTTAGGTGATAACCTTCTTTATAGAGAGAAATCTTATAACATAGTGACAAAATGATACAGTCAAAAATTAAAATAGAATAGATGTGCATGTTTTTTTTTTTTTCACTTAGGCAGGTCTTAACAAATGACACAAGTGCTGAATAAGCTGGAAAGTACAAAAATAACCATTAAATCACTATGGATGTGGTAGATTAAAGTTCATGGTTGACTATTTCAAAGCCAAAGAGTTTGGGGCTAATTGGTTTTCTGTTGACAATCATGAAATATTGATTTTTTTACACCCAAGAGAAGGCCTCCAACCTCTTCCTAACTCTCCTGATCTTGCACCGAAGGCAGGCCTCCTCTTCCTCTCTGGCTGTGTAGATAAGGGAATGGCCAAGAGCAATAGAAACCTGAAGTTTGAAGTCTGATGCCTCAGAAGAGGGGCAAATGGAACCTTCACAGGACCTGCAGGGGATGGGAGAGTTCCATGAAGATTTAAAAGCAGCTGGAGCTGGGAAAAAGCTCTCTTTTTCTGATCTGGGACTCTGTGGGGAGCTGGGTAGAAGAAGTGATCATCTCCAAAGCCTTTTGCTTGAACTGAATGAAAATCTCAATGCCCAACTGGAGCCAACCTTTGGAATAGAGACTCTATTTTTCCCTTAGGGTATCCCAGAGCATATTCCTTGAAGAGATTCTCTTTGGTCAAGCCCTCAAGAGTGGTATTAGGAAAGAAATATCAGGGACTCCCTTCTTTCCCTCTGCCCTTTCCTTCCTTTCTTTCATTTCCTCATTCCTTCAACAACCCTATACCAAAATAAATTAGATACTTTAAGTTATAACAGAACTTGATTCAGAGTCTACGTAGTAGGAGGGGAATTTCAGCCCATCAATTTAGAAGGAAGCTGTGGGGAGTAGACTTACCTTCTAGTCTGACTGAATGACTGACTCCATTAGTAGCTGCTTAACTCAGTGGAAGAAAAGAGGAAGTGCCACCTAGAAATTCAGTTCCCAAACAGCTGCTCAATGGTTCCTTCATTTTTCTAAGTCCCTCTCACTATTACAGCTGCCCTGACTTTGCACTCAAGGAAGAGTATGGTGGACTTGATAGAAGCTTTTGGGTTATAGGCTTAAGGTTAAGATGCCTGTAAACAAAATTTGATACACCCTAAACTGTATTTTTCCTTTGCTAAATTTTATAAAACAAACTACTTCATTTGACTCAAAGCTAATGATTGTGATAGGAAAATAATCATAAAAGCTAACACTATTATAATCATAAAAGGGGGTAAGGGGCTTTGCACTCACAGGTCCACCTATATCACCAAATCAGTCAGTGCTCTCCCTTTGTGAATCGTATTGCCAGAATTGGTTTATGCCTCATATGTATTTCTGGGGTGTACACGGTGTTCAAGGAAGACTGGTACTTGGTGTGAGGGCTTGCTGAGCCTTTTAAGGGGTGATTTCCTACTTTGGTGTTTACTTTTCACTTAGTTCTTATCTGTGGCTATTAGAAGCTGTACCATGCTCTATAGCCACACCCTGATAAGCTATTTGGCAGGTTGGCTGAACCAGGTTGAGGATAACAGAAAGGCCTCAAATCCATTGGTAAGTCAGGGGGATGCCTATTCCTGGCATGAGAAGATTTCCTTTAGTAAAAGGGATGAACGAGAACAATTCATTGCAAAGGCCACACAGGTGGCAGAAATAGGTGGTGGGTAATGCTTAGAGCTTGGTCAGACATCAAAGATGTCAATATCATCCATTGCATCCAGAGTCATCACTGGCTTTTGTCTCGCCACTGGATGTCAATGACTTTGGAAGAGAGAGTGAGGTTGATGACTTTGTGCGAGTCTGCCTCACTTAAATCCAATTCATGCATGAACCAAGACGGTCCTCTTTGAGTATGAAGGACAACAACTAATCGACCATTCTTGCAACCCCCCAAAATGCCACTCTAATTTTTGTAAGCATTTTTGCCATGTCATTTGGGGTTTTCCTGTCTCTAGGTTCCCCAGAAAGGTGAGAGTTGGTCCCTTTTCTGTCTCAGAAATAGTATCTATTTAAAATTTGATTGAATATCAACCAGTTCCTTGACTGGCAAATCTCTGCCTTTTATCAGTTCATGTTGTCTAAACAAATCCTCCTTTGCAGTGAATCTTAACAATCCATTTCCAAAAAAGACTATCACCACATCAGAACTTGTGAATGGTCAACTATTTCTGGCAATTAGAAAGAAATTGTATTCAGTAAGTAACTATTGCAGGAGGTTAAAATGCACCCAGGAGCAGCAGAATATAAAAAGCAACAAATTCAGAATTTTGGAAATATAACAAGTACTAAATGGCACACAGCAAGATTAGTTTGTAACAGAAATAAAGGAAGTGAATTTAGTGCTACATGCAATTATTTTAACAGCAACTGTAGTACATTATTATTGTAGGAAACAGGGATAATGCATGAATAATTCCAGTTACAAACATCATGTATTTGGAATCACATAAAACTTAATGGGCCAATTATGGGAGGAGGAATTCCACAGGAGAAAAAAAAATAAGATTGGAACAAAACAATTCCAATGGAGGAATGTTTGAAAATTAGAATAGAAAAAAGAAAAAAGATATTTTAAAAAATTAATCTGGAAAGAAAATATTGTATAGTTCAAAAAACATCTTAAACATTCCCTATGATGAAATGGTTACATTTCGTATGACCAAGCTGACACATTTCTTGGCCTGTGCTTCCTTCCCTAAACAGAGGAACACATCTTGCTAAGGCATTATTAAAAGATTTTATTTAGCTGAATGGAATTTCTGAGATTAGCCGCTAGGTGGTGCTTTATTTGAGACAGAGCCCTTTCTCTGTCTCTTCAGAACATACCTATTTTAGGGACTTTCTAATATCCTGCAGTATACATAATGACCACTAGATGTCCCTCAAGACTGCAACCTCTTAGGTAGTTCGGTATTTTTTATTTGTTTTGTTTTTTTTCCTCCTCTCTAAAATCGAAGTCCGGCTGGCAATCACTCTTGGGCAAAGTCTGCTGTTACTGATAAATCCTCGGTGGCCCAAGATGATTTAGCACGAGATGAAATGGAATATTGCTCTAAATATTAAGAAAGGAAATCTGCTATTTATAGCTGACCTCGAGTCTATCGCTGGAGGTGTCTTCCACTCTCTTAGGACACTTTCCCTTCTCTTGTTAGAATAAATCCTTAACTTTGTTGTCACCAAATAGTTGCTTAAACATGGAATAAAATGCAAAGCAATATAGAATCTGCTTATTTTGACTGTTTCCTCCAGGATCTTCTATGGGGATGGGGAACTTGCCAGGCTAGGTAAACCCGAGACTCAAAAAGGGATGTGAAGGGAAGTAAGCATTTATTGGGCTTTTATTATGTGCTAAGCACTTTACAAACGCTGACATTTGATATTCACAACAACCCTGAGAGGGAGCCGCTATTATTATTCTCATTTACAGTTGAGGAAAATGGGGCAGACAGGCTAAATGACTTGTCCAGTGTCACAAGCTAGTAGTGTCTGAAGCTCGAAGTGAATTTAGCTCTTCCTGACTATTCAGTGTGCCACCTTGTGGTGACTGACACTCAGATGCTTTGCATACATGGGTTTCTGCTTCCTCAGTCACCTAGCTTAGCAGGGAGCATTGGGTGTATGGAATCAATTCCTCTGTATCGCTGTGCTGGGGACAAAAGTCCAAAGTCCAATCTCTCAGGGGTGATCTGAGCATGGCTTTAGATGTGGGAGTGACCTTAGAAATTACATGACCAAGTACTATAGTTTTTCAAATTGGGAATTTGGGACACAGAGATTTGGAGTAGGTTGCTTAAAGTCAAAGTGACAGGAAGTAACTTTTGTAGCACAGGTAGGAGGGGACACAGTATTGTGGATAGATGACTCAGGAAGACCCCAGTTTCAGCCCTATATCTGACACTTCTTGGCTATGTGTCCCTAACCTCAGTGCAGTGCATGGTCCTACATTAATCCTGGGGCTGCTATTAGGGCAGAATCCTTTGACATCTGGATCTTCTCTTCAACCCCTACCACGCATGGTTTTGGCTCTTTTCACTTGACCCCGTGACTCATTGTGGATGAACTCACAGCAAGGAGGTTTTAGCAGTAGACGTCTAATCAGGATTCCAGCCTAAACTTCATCATCCTTATTTAGGCACCATTCCTAAGGTTCCTGCCTCACTGCCAGAAATAAGAAACCAAAGAAAGAGCTAAACTCCTTCTGGAAGAGGCATTATCCTCAATTTTAATCTTACAAACTAAGATATGTATTTGCCAGTCTGGTCTGTCCCCCAGCGCTGAGGGTTGAGCTGTGATTGCGTGTGTGTGTGTGTGTGTGTGTGTGTGTGTGTGTGTGTGTGTGTGTATTATGATGAGGGCTGTAGTAATTGGGGCAGGTGAGTCTGAGATCATCACCCCCTCCAGAGCTATTATTATCATGTCACCTACTTGAAAAATAGCCTGTGTACAAAGAGAATTTGTGTATGTGCCTTTATATGTACTAATTATTCTCAGTACACACCAACATGTATGTAGTATTGAATAATGATTAGGGAATTCCTTTCTAGTTAATTTCCATCAATGTATAATAGTGATGAATAAAATTTACAGATAATCTAGTGCCCCTCCCCCTTACCTACTGTCTTAGTACCCATTTTAAGAGAGAAGAGCAGCAAGGGTTAGGTGACTGGGGTTAAGTGAATTTGCCCAGAGTAGTGTGGGGCTCTCTCTCCCACTCCCCCTTCTCCTCCTTCTTTCTCTCTGTCTCTGTCTGTCTGTCTGTCTCTGTCTCTGTCTCTGTCTGTCTCTGTCTCTCTTTCTCTCTCTGTATCTGTCTCTTGGTCTTTCTGTCTGTCTCTCTCTTTCCCTTTCTCTCTCTCTCTCTCTCTCTCTCTCTCTCTCTCTCTCTCTCTCTCTTTCTCTCTGTCTCTCTCTGTCTCCCTGTCTCTCTCTCTCTCTCTCTCTCTCTCTCTCTCTCTCTCTCTCTCTCTCTCTCTCTCTCTCTCTCTCTCTCTCTCTCTCTCTCTCTTTCTCTCTGTCTCTCTCTGTCTCCCTGTCTCTCTCTCTCTCTCTCTCTCTCTCTCTCTCTCTCTCTCTCTCTCTCTCTCTCTCTCTCTCTCTCTCTCTCTCGTGTGATGAAGGTCTAGTAATAGGGGCTGGTGAATCTGAGCTCATCTCCCCCTCTTGAGCTATGATTATCATGTTACCTCCTTGAAAAATACCCCAAGTATACAGACAATCTGAAATTGTCTGAAGAAGAAACAAATTTTTGCTGAGGTGCAAATTCCCAGCAACAATGTTGATTGATTAGAATTTCCTTAGGTGCCTCCATGAGTGACTTCAGGAGTTCAATATGACACAAAGGGAGGCAAAGGTCAGTTACTAAGAGAGGAGGGGGTGACAGGAATTCCTGGGAGTTAGTGAGTAAGGGCCCCTATCCATTTATTCTGGAATTCTGGCTGAGCTGCTCAACCCTAGGTATCCCCAAATTTTCCTCTCTGTAAAGTCCAGGTGTGTCCCTTTATTACCCTTTTCCCTGTTAGAAGCCTAGCTGTGCTCCCACAGGTCACTAATTCCATAGTATAGATGGATGATCTACATTCCTCAAGGTGGCCTCAATACTTATCTCCCTAGCCAAGCAGGGGTGGTGATCATAGGCAGAGGTTCCAAAACCTGTCTTGCATTTTAAACTATATTGTCAGTGATTAGAACATTTTGTTGTTTCTCAGTTATTTTTTACTTGTACCTAATGATTTATGAACCCATTGCGTGTTTTCTTGATAAAGGTATTGGATTGGTTTGTCATTTCCTTCTCTAGCTCATTTTACAGATGAGGAACTGAGGCTAACTGGGTTAAGTGACTTGCCCAAGGTCACATAGCTAATAAATGTCTGAGGCCAGATTTGAGCTCAGGGAGATGAGTCTTCCTGATTCCAGGCCTGACCCTCTATCCAGTGTGCCATCTATCTTCCCCACTCTTCCACCTAGCTGTCCCAATTAGAAATAGCAAGTGCTTAATTAATGTTTTTGTTCAATCATCAGCTCATCAATTCATCCATCTACTTTTATATCTTGGAAGTAAGGATGCTAATGTGTCTTCCCTCTCTTCCATACAATTCAGTGTATTAATCAGCCAATCCTGCTGTGTCAGAGGAGAGCATTAGTTGTGGCATTGCTTAGTCTGGATCTCTTAAATTGTCAGCATCTGCTGGGTTTTACTTGAGGTCAGGTGAAGTACTCAGTTCTGCAGCCTCAGAAATCAAGTCAAGACATCCAACAGAGATTAGTCAATTACACTGTGGCAGGTACTGTGTTAGTCTTTTAAAGTGTGCAAACTTCCTTTAATGTCTCATTTATTTCTTTCATCAACCCTAGGTAATAATTATTGTAGGTAGCTCAGTACTGAAGACCACGATGAAGATTTCCTATCTATGGTGACTTTCTCTTTGGTTCTCTGGTAAGTGATGCTGAGGGGAGGGTATGAGGTGACATCTCCAAAGACTGAGGGAATATTGTTGTTCACAACTGAACAAAATCCTGAGTCTATAGGTGACTGTAATGATTAGGGAAGGCATAATATATTAACCTTCCTCCTGGTTTTAGTTAGAACACCAATCTCAAGGAATGAGTAGTCCCCCAAAAGTCATGCTGATAGAACTAAGATGGTAGCCACTCAGCAAGATCCCACTGTCTAACAGTGGACCACTGATGGTCTCATAGGGTTGAGCTACTGTACCCACTCCTCTCTAAGAGACCCATCTTCTCTGTATCTATATGTGCAAACTAGCCATCTTCAGTCATGGGGCAGTCTGTCTGATATAAGGAAAGTGAGGCTATCTTTTCACACTTTCCTACTTGTTAATGACACCTCCTTGGGAAAATTTGCATATAGTTTAGGATTAGGATGACTTCTAGGGTTTTTCCAAAAAGGAAGAGTAGAAAGGTGCTGAATAAAGAATACGAATCAGATATGGTATAGACATTTATTTCCCTTCCAGAAAAGAAATGCTAAAATATGAAAGATGCTCACAAGGCCATATTGACAATAAGACATTAAATAAATTAACAGTGGTCTAGGAAAATGATACTTAAAGCCATGTACACAAAAAGCAATGTTTGAGATTGCAGTTTAGGCATTTTACATTTCCCTTTAGCTTAGCATTATCTGAACAACACATGGTACATGTCGGTTGGTAATTTGTATGATTTTGGAACAATCCTCTTGTAGGTCGCCATGTTACCTAAGAGCAGTAGCATTGTTGTTCAGGGATTCCCACTTACTGTCATTCAGTTCTGACCAAAGAGACCCAGGATAGCTAGCCCTCTAAAGAAAGCAAAGTCACCTTTAAGCCTGAATCTATCCATCACGGGTTAGATGGCTGTTCACTTAAGAGCAGGAAAGAACAACTAGAGGAAGAGAAGAGGTAGTTTGGTGGCCCAGGTGAAGTTCACCTGGATGAGTTTCTCTGTACTAGTTGACATGTGAGCAGAGTTGCCATGATGCAGAGATGGAAAAGGGTCAGCTCTTTCCCACCCCTTATGGAAAGTCTCAAAGGAACTTGATGTCATCTGTAGGGTCAGAGGAAGTTAAGGAGAGTGGGAGCTTTGCTTCCCTCAGAAGGCATGGCAGGCCCAGGTAATCTGAGTGTCACTACTGATCAGTATAAAGGGGCTTACTGCAGGATAACACAGGGACAGAATGATGATGCCATGTATCAGCCAGTGTTTAGTTTCTTCAGAATATACCATATAAACACTAAAAGGGGAACTGATTGTTGTGAAGCAGACAAATGAGATCATCAGTATCAGAATGGCTTTGGTGGCTCTGACCTCTGGGGAGGCCCTGAGGGACATGTTTGTTCGGTGAAGGTACTGGACCTTTTGGTGGTGTCTATATAAGATGAGCATCATGTAGCTGCTGGTAATGGTCATGAGACCCACAAATACACCATCATAAACAGACTTCCAGATTGCAATTCTTATAGTATTTATAGCATTTAAGTCCAAAGAGCTATACCAAATATTCCTCCTCTCTTTGGTGCTATTTTTTGGGCAGGTCACATACATAGGAATGAAGACTGCTATCAGTAGATTGAGAGCCCAGCAGAGGAAACAGCAGGGAAGAGTGCATTTTGGGGCTCTGACTTTGAGCCCTGCCCACATGGGACTATAGGGACTGATGGTAATGGCCTGGGAGACACTGAGGAGGCATGTGCTACAGAGGGAAAGGCCCCGGGCCATTCTTATGAGGTAAGTTATGATTTTAATCTCAGAACAACCTAGGAAAGATTTAAATACCCAGATCTGCATTATCTTGGGAACTCCTCCAAAAAGAATCAACATGGAATTGGAAAAGGCGATGTGGATGACAATCATGTTCATAGGTTTTATTCTGTGACCAGTGATAGATTCATGGCCATATAGGTAAAGAAGGAAAGAGTTCCCCAGGATTCCAAGAGCAATAAGATTCAGGCAGATAATTCCCAAGACTTCATTGTGAGAAATCATTCCTCAGATATTTTAGGCAGCTTTGGTGTTTGATCCAAAATGACCTGTTGAGAAGCACAATAGATTTTGAGTATTCCATACCCAGAATTTTCAAATAGGATCTCATCTCTCCTTACCTGTTAGTTGAGGATCAGTAAACCATCTCAGACAAAATGTCAGATTCCAGTGTCCATGAGACTGCCATCCATCCATCCCATCAACAAACAAACATATGCTGAGTATACTTTTGTAAAAATAATATGTAAATGAATTGCTTATTTATATAAACTGATTAGATACTCTGATTCCTGTGGTTACAAAGTATCTTCAATTTATATAAGTGAAGTGAAGCTCATAAGTGAACTTCTCTTTAGGGCCAAGTGCAAGGATGAGAAGGAGACTGTTGTTATACAAAAATAAACTATTTATTGAAAATATAAGGATATAAAATTATTTCTAACTCTAAAGGATTTTAACTCCACCCAAAATAAAACTCCCTGGTTCTTCAAGGAACCACTTTTTCTGTTTCCACAGGCTACACTGATCCTTAGTGATCTAACCCAACATTTCCATATTCTACAATAAACTAACACTATTATCCTTATAAGAAGTATATAATAATCAACTTTGTCTCCAAGTTATAAAAATAACAAAGGCCAGCTGGCTGAGCCTCATGAAGAACAAAGTTAGGACTCTGAGCCTTAGCAGACTCAGAGTCCAAACCAAAGACCAGGTTTTTCTTTGGTCTTCACAAAGAAAATAATTTATGAAACAGCAATAGACAGTCACTAGTGTTTCCCAAGTTGGAAAAGGAAATCACTCATCTGCTTCAGGCTTTTTCTCTTATTTCCTTCTACCTTCAGACAATGAAGAGAGAAAAGAAGATTCTCTTCCCAGGATTCCCTCTTCCCAGGATTCAGAGAGAGAGAGAGCAACTCCCAACTCCCAGAGAGCAACTGCCACAGAGAAACTGTTATGCTACCCCAAAAGCTGTCAACATTTGAAACTGACACTCTGTCTCAGATCTGTTTCAAACTCCAATTCTTTCTTAAGCCAGCTTCTCCAGTTCTTACCTCTAAACTAATGTAACAAGACTTAATTTCTAATATCTTCCTTATACTTTCCACATAAGAGTAGTAACAGCTTAGACTTACAACATACAGCTTTGTGATGGATCATTCAGGTTAGTGCCACAAACATTATGTACTTGGGAAGTGATAAATAATTCATAAAGGCTATTATGTTATCCTTGTGTAGAGTTTCAAGTTAGACTAAAATATGGTCAAATGGCTTTGGAATTTATTGTATAATGCAACATAATGCATAGCAATTAATGAATTGATCTCAGCATGAAGGAAACGCTTCAGTGTACTCCTCTAGTGATATCCCCTTAGATGACTGCTATTTAACAGTTACTTTATATCATTTTCATGGATAAAGGCATGCATGACATGCTAAGCATACAAATAAAACAAGAACAATATCCTAATAAGGATATTTACTATGTTGAAGAGATTTTATAGTAAATGGCTAGAATTTTAGCCCAAATCTCCCAAGATTAAATTGAATGAAGAATAAGCATGCATTCTCATACTTGGCTTAAAAATAAGCTTCACAAGAAAGTCATTTAAAGATATTTGAGGATTATTAGATTGAAAAAAAAGGTGAATATGAGATGACAGTATTTTGTAAATGTCAAGAAAGTTAATATGATCTTGGACTCTGCTAGAGAAGAAATAGTGACCATAATGAGAGAGGCAATGGTCCCTCAGTACTCTGCCTTGGAGAATTCAGTTCAGATATAGATACTCCATTATAAGAAGGATACTTCAGTGCTTTCTCCCAATATATTGTTGTGTACCTGGTAAGTTTCTCCTAATGAATATCTTTTCAAAATCAGTTCATCTTTCTCATAACCTCATAAGAATTAGGGTTAGACTTCCTACAGGTATTTACATGCTGCTCACTGATATTTGATATTACAGACCCTAAGGGAAACACTATCCCATACTTGATACTATTGTAATCTATTGTGCTTGTATAGGATCTGGGGAATTCATTTATTCACAATGTAATGAGCTCACCACCAACTACATCAAGTGATTTCTCCAGAATAAAATCAATTTGGGGTCAAAGGTGGGCCAAAGTGTTGGTGATATTTTTTGTTCAAGCTCCAGGAAGGAGACAATCCTTGTGATCCCAGAGAAAGAATCTATGGGCTATATATATCTTGTTATCTTTTCTCTTTTCACAAAAGAAGTTTATATACCAGCTGCTGACATTTGATGGTAAAGGTGCCACATAAGCGTTCTTCTACTATAGAGATTTTGATCCTTTCCTGCTTTCTGCTTATGCTGAGTGGGTACATGACTTTCTCAAACAAACTCCTTAGCTCTTAAAGCAAGCAGATTCCCTACATAGTTTTCCTTATTTAGTAGTTAGTAAATAGAAAGAAAACTTTTAATGCCAAGTCTGACAAGTTGATTGTCAGCCAAGTGCTTTGGAAACCTAATTATTCAAGAACTCAGTGATGTTTCCTTCTTTGAACCATGTGGAAGTTGCATTGGTGCCTCTCTCTCTCTCTCTCTCTCTCTCTCTCTCTCTCTCTCTCTCTCTCTCTCTCTCTGTCTGTCTGTCTCTGTCTCTGTCTCTGTCTCTGTCTCTGCCTCTGTCTCTGTCTGTCTGTCTCTCTGTCTGTCTCTCTCTCTCTTTTAGCTTTTTGCCTTTTCCATCTACCATTAGAGTTAAAAATCACATTGAATTCTCTTGTGCCCTTAAAATGAAGGGAATCAATCTGATTTCAATTCCCTAATTTCACTAACACTCCCTCCCCCCAATCTTTTCTCTACTGAGAAGAATAAGTACTATTAACATCTCTAATTTGAGAATTTTAGGGTAAAATTTGACCCACTCTGTCCTTGTACGATATTCATTGATTTTGAGGAATTATGCCCTCCTTCTATTTGTTGAGTGAGTTTCCCAGGACTGTTATTGCTTTTAGGTCCATTTGACTACACTATTCTTTCTTGGCTCTAGCTCTTTAAAAATTAAGGTTTTGGGAGATTGCAATTACACAATGTTTTAAGCAGCACCATTAGGACAAGATTACCACCATTGCCATTGGTGTTTGTATCATTATGTTCCATTCAAGAGAATCAGAGTTGGAAAAATCCATGATCATACCACTTAACTTTAAAATACTTTGAAAAAGAACAGAATGACATTTTAAAACTGAGATAGGGTGACTTATTTATTCATTTCTTTGTTGCTTCCTATTTTACCCAAATGGATATCCCTTTGGGCATGTTCCCATGCTGTCCGACTGGCGCACTGAATACACCCTGAGAAGACCCTCAGATATTTTGCAGACAGGGGTCCATCACTATCCAGTCAGGAAGAACTGAATGGTGAGGGGTGAATTGGTGACAGATAATCTCTGTATCAAAGACAAAACTTGTGTCCTTTCCCTTAATCTTGGCAATTATTCAGTCTAATTGCCTACAAAGGAGAAACTGAAGTTCAGAGTGGGAAAGAACTTTCCCTTTGTCCCCAGGGTCACACAGGCAAGAAGTAGTAAAGCTCGAGTTTGGAACCTGGTCCTCTGACTCCAAATCGAGAGTCCTTTCTATGACATCACTCTGAATGCTTAGCCATACTGTCACAGGTACATAGCTGTAGTCTGCTTTACCTTTACATAAGAAATGATTGATAAAAATAGAGGAAGATGCTTAATCTTATTGGGTGACAGGAGCATGCAACTAAGAGCAAGGATGGCAGGGATGGGCAGGGATGGAGACAGAGGTGTCTGGAATGAAGGACCTAGAGACACTGCAATTGGAACAAATTGGTAGCTTGTATATTGATGCCCAATTGACATTTGGCAGGTTGCAGATTCTGGGACAGAAAAAGAATTGTGCCTGTTCTGTCTGGAGCATTTTCTCCGATTTGATTTGCTTGTCTCCTTAGGGATTCTCAGCCTGATGTCCTCATGCCACGAAAACATCAAAAGATCTAGGAGGGAGGATAGGGAAGGAAGGAAAAAAAGGGAATTGAAATTAGAAAAGAAATGTTGACTACCACATTTACCTCCAAACTATAGAAAATTATGGCTGTGGGGGGTGACTCTATGGGTCAAAGAGCCATAGGACATCTCTCCCAATTGACAGAGGCTGAATTAGAGCACAGAAAGTTTTGATCTTTGACTGCATTCAGGTTGAGTGATTTTGGCTCCTCCTACTCATCATGATGGAATATTATTGACTAGGCTCCATCATGCTCCTGGGGTGGTCACTATAATCCCTCAGAATTTGGTGGAACACTTTGGAGGTCCAACCCTACATAATTTGATCCAACCTAGATGGGCCCTGAGCAAAAACCCTACTGAGGCAGAGCTCTAGCCAAGCCTCAGCTTAGGTCCAATGGTCCTCCTAGGTCCTAGAAGCCTAATCATTCCTATTTAGGCACTTTTCCAAACCTCAGTGCTTAAGAGACCTGGAATCCTGATTTATTTCTCCCTGAAAAGACTCTATAAATCTCTGTTTCTGAGGCTAAGATCTAGAATTACTCACCTGGCTGATTTCTGCTTCCTGGGAAGGGAATAGAGCCGTGGCAATCAGGGTATGAGTATATGTAAGTGGAAGATGACTGAGGCTAGAGTTATAAGTTTAACCATGTTTGAGCTCATCTCCCCCTGAGCTTTGATTATCATGTCACTTTCAGGAAGGGTGACACTGTCTGCAGAGGGAACCTGGGATGTGTCAGAAGAAGCAGCAAACTTTTGTCCCAGGTGCAAATTTTCATGCATAATGACTACTGATTAATTATAGTCTCCAAATAAGTACTTATGAGCAGCTGAGAAAGAAACTTTCCTTTGCTTATTTAGAAGGAAGGGGGATAATGTGGGATCACTGAGATCACAGAGGAGTGGGTTCAGGGCTCCTGAGAGCTGATGAGTGAGGCCCCCATGTCTATATTCCAGGTCAGAATCACCTTCACTATGAAACTCTCCTTTGGTTACCTTTATGAACTTTTCACTGTAGTCTCCCATAGAGTGCCTTCCCTTCCATTGTGATACAAAGAGAGCTATTCCTGATCTTCTCTGCTTGGGTCCCTTCCCATAGAGACAAGTGGGTGCCCTGGCTCTTTCTGGTGGTCTCTTCATTAGGTTGTTTCCTCTCTAAGACACATATGCTGAAGGGTATGTTTGAACAGGGTCCTTTGATACTGTGATCTGTGGACCACATAAAAGAGGATTAGCCTTTGAGTAGGAAATGATTAGTGGACTTTAGAAGGATAGATAATTTCTGTCTCCTTTTTGAAGGACATAATTAATGATCACGATTTCCCCATTCAGCTCCCTTCTGAAAATAATGAATGAAAACAGTGTAAAGGAAGGAGAGCTAACTATCACATTTTAAACTATTTTATAAAGCAGTAATTATCAAAACTATCTGGCACTGGCTAAGAAAGAAAATAATAGAACAGTGAAACAGAACAGATGTATAACAAATACTTGTAAAAGATTATAGTAACTTTGTACTTGACAAAAGTAAATATCCAAGATTTGGGGGATAAAAAGTCAGTATTTGATAATAATTGTTGGGAAAACTGGAAAGCAATCTGGCAGAAATTAGATCTAGATCAATATCTTATACCATTTACCAAGATAAGTTCAAATGGACACAGGACTTCAGCCACTTCCCAGCTGTGTGACCCTGGGCAAGTCACTTGACCCCCATTGCCTAGCCCTTACCACTCTTCTGCCTTGGAGCCAATACACAGTATTGACTCCAAGACGGAAGGTAAGGGTTTAAAAAAAAACAAATGGACACAGGACCTTGGTATAAAGGAAGATATCATAAGTTAATTAGAAGAATGGGGAACATATTATCTTTTGGATTTATGAATAGGAGAGCAATTTATGAAAAGACAAGAGACAGAAAGCATTGCAAAGTGTTAAATGAATAATTCTGAACACATTAAAGTTTAAAAAAAATAAAGCAAATGTAGCCAAGATTAGAAGGAAAGCAGTAAGTTGGGAAGAACATTTTCTAGATATTTTCTCAGACAGAAGTCTCATATTTCAAATATATGAAGAACTTTTTCAGATTTACAAGAATATGATCTCCTCCCCAATTGATGAATGGTCAAAAGATATGAACAGACAGTTTTTGGATAAAGGATTCAAAGGTATACACACACATAAAACCATATAAGAATCTCTAAATCATTGATTAAGGAAATGCAAATCAAAACAACTCAGATAATCTCATACTCATCAAAATGCTTAAAATGATAAGAAATCAAAATGACAAATATTGTAGGTGATATGGATAGACAGGGACACAAATACTCTTTTGGTGGAACTGTGAACAGAAATCATTTTGGAGAACAATCTCCAAATGGGATTTATGTCCAAAGAGTTAAAAAACTGTGTATACATGTTGAACCAATAGTACCATTATTAAGACTCTTTCCCAAGGTGATCAGAGAAAAGGAAAAATAATATATGTTGTGAAATATTTATAGCAGCTCCCTTTGTGGTGGCAAAGAACTGGACATTGATGGTCTGTCCATCAACTGGGGCACGACTAAACAAATTGTGGCATATGATTGTGAGGGAATAACATGGCTCTGGAAAAATGATAAACAGGTTAATTAAAAAATATGGGAAGACCTACAAAGACCTTTATGAAGTTATTAAAAGTGAAATGAACAGAATCAAGAGAACATTATATAGAGCAAAAGAAAAATTGTTTGAAAAATAACTTGTGTCCACCTTCAAAGAAAGAACTGACAATTATAAATAAGCAAGACATTGTTCTATATATACACATATCTTTTTGTCAAATGATGCCTTCTCTAATGGAGAGACAGAACGAGGAAAGGACCTACTTTTGTATTTTAATGTAACAATTTTAAATTAAAAAAATTGTGGTTTGTGGGTGGAAGATTCTATTAACGTAGCATTCATCCTACTATATTTCTTTTCTGGTCTACTCCAAACTTCTTTGGTGTCAGAGATGAATGCTTGTTATATAAGCAGAAATACATCAGCATTGTATTCCCATAGGATTGTTGAGGTGGAATCTATGGTTAAAAAGGATATAAAGAAACTGGGTAGGACAAGAAAAAAATATCAATCAAGAGAAAGAGATGGGAACCTTGAGGGTCTTTGTGAACAGGCCTGTACTTGAAGGTACTCTAGAAGTTACTCTAGAAAAAGAGTCTGAAACAATTAACATGGAATGAAGATAGAAGTATTTATTATACTCTCAGTAAATGGAAAATCTGTGTTAAATTCTAAAGACAATAGAAAATCGAGATGGTCGCTGTTCTCAAGGAGTTTATATTCAGAAGGAGACAACACATGTAGGAAGGTTCATAGTCATGTTTAATTCTAGGCAGATGGAAATGCAAGGAAATACTTTAGGAGTAGTAGCAGAGTAGATGGCAAGGCTTCAAGACCCAGGATCCTTTTTTCCCCCTATTTCTTTTTAAAAAGTAATTAATTTATTTAAAAAATTTTTCCATGGTTACATGATTCATGTTTTTGCCCTCCTCTTATCCCCCTCCCCTTCTTGGAGTTGACAAGCAATTCCATTGTGTTATGCATATATACATTATCTCTCAAACCTATTTCCATATTATTCATTTTTGTACAATTCTTTAAAACCAAAACCCCAAATCACATACCCATGTAAACAAGCGATAAATCACATCTATTTTCTGTATTTCTACTCCCACAGTTCTTTCTCTAGATGTGCATTCTTTCTCTTAAGTCCCATAGAATTGTCCTGGATCATTGCATTGCTTGCTATTAGTAGCAAAATCAATTACATTTGATTGTCCCACAATGTCAGAGTGTCTGTGTATAATGTTCTCCTGGTTCAGCTTATTTCACCACATATCAGTTCATGTAAGCCTTCCCTGTTCTTATAGAAGTCCATCATTTCATCATTTCTCAATGCACAATAGCACTCCATCACCATCATATACCATAATTTGTTCAGTTATTCCCTAATTGAGGGACATTCCCTCATTTTCCAATTTTTTGCTACCACAAAGAGTACAGCTATAATATTTTTGTACAAACATGTCCTTGCCCATTTAAAAAAATCTCTTTGGAATATAAACCCAGTAATAGTATTGCTAGATCAAAGGACATACATTCCAAATTGCCCCCAGAATGGTCAGATCAATTCACAATACCACCAGCAATGCATTAGTGTCCCAACTTTGCACATCACCTCCAACATTTATTATTTCCATTTCCTGTCATATTGACCACTCTGCTAGGTGTAAGGTGGTACCTCAGAGTTATTTTGATCTATATTTCTCTAATTAGGAGGGATTTAGACCAGTTTTTCATGATTATTGATAGTTTTGATTTCGTCATCTGAAAACTGCCTATTCATATCTCTTCACCATTTGTCAATTGAGGAATGATTTGATTTCATATAAATTTGACTTAGTTCTTTGTATATTTGAGAAGTTAGACCTTTGTCAGAGAATTTTGTTATAAAAAATTTCCCAGTCTGTTGCTTACTTTCTAATTTTGGTTGCATTGGTTTTATTTTTACAAACCCTTTTTAAATTTAATATAATCACAATTGTTAGTTTTGTTAGTGTTCTTCAACTCATTATATTTATTTCACTTTGAATCAATGTATACAGATCTTCACCTATATCTCTGAATTCCTCATATTTATTGTCTTAATACACAATAATATTGTATATTAATATAATTATAGTTTCTCCAGCCATTCCTCATCTGATCAGTACCCATGTGTAGCCTGTTCTTTGGTAAAAGAGAACCACTAGAAATATTTTGGCACATTTTGGTCCTTGGTCTCAGACTTTGACCTCTCTGTGGGATCTATGGTCAGTCATGGGAATTCTGAATCGAAGAGGGGAATAGCTGAGTCTTTCATAATTACAAATTGATGTCCAAAGTGGATGGAAATAATTTACAACTCTACCAAGTTAATCCATATGCCCTTCTGTCCATAATTTTTGCAGAATGACTGACATGGTTTGGAAAAAAAAATTACCATTGCCAATTCGTAGAGTGTGAAGTTTGAAACCTTAGAATTGTTTATCTTTGAATTTCTCTCACTGGTTTTGGAGTAAGCATTTTGATAGATTTTTTTGTGGTCTGCAAACTTATTTTGGGGACATTCATATCTACCAATCACTTTGTCCATTAAGGAATGGCCATATAATAGTATAGATTTCCTGTGTATCTTGCACTTTTCCCCATTCCTGGAATCTTAAGACCTCAGAATCATAATTTTAGAATTGGAAGAGATCTTAAAGGCTTTTGAGGTTAATCCATTCTTTTTTAAATATGAGTAAATAGGCATAGAAAGACAAAATAATTTCCCCAGAGTCATATAACTAATGTTTGAAGCAAGATTTGAACCCAGATCCTCATGACTCCAAGCCTGACATTCTACTCACTATACCGTGTTGCTTCTTTTATGTCTTCCAAGATTATATTCATGGAAATTTTTATATAAATGAAAAAGGATATAAATTAATCAATATATCTCTTTTATATGGTTGCAAATTCTCCCCTATATATAGTTATAAAAGTTACCACCTCCCTTATTTCTATGGTGATTAAAAAAACATATGCATCATATTAGAGAGAATTATGGAAAGAAAGGTAATGGACTAATTTAAAAGAGTTTAATCCTCCAAATTTTGGATGATGAGGACCTTTTAAAAAAATAATACTTAAATATTTAAATAATAAGGTCAGTTGTCCAGTTAGAGTTTATTGTGGTTGATGCTATACAATATGAATTTGATTTCTGCAAAAGTGATTGGTGGTTTTCCTAGCAGTTCTTTTTCTTCAAATAGGAGTTTTTTCTTGATGGAGGTTTTTCATCTTTCAGAGCATAGAAGGATCCAGGAATTTGGATGTCAATGTTAGTTAGCATAAAGGGACTGACCACTGGTAACACAAAGAGAGATAGTGACATTTTTTTTTACCCAGGACCTAGATATGATGTGAGAAGCTATATAGTTAAAGGGGAACTGACTGCATTCAGGATGTCAAAAGTGATCACAAGCATCAAGATGGCTTTGATGGCTCTGGTCTCAGAGGGATCTCTGGGAGAAAGGCTGGTGGTATCAATATACTATATTTTTCAGTGGTGCTTGCAGAAAACAAGCACCATGTAGCCACTTGAACAGGTCATAATACCTATGAACATGGAATCACAAACAGACTTCCAGGTAACAATTTTTATTGTATTTATGGTATGCAAATCACAAGAGCTATACCCAAAGTTCCATATTATTTGACTCCTATTCTTTAGGCCAGTTATATATATGCAAAGTGTATGCAAAGTGACAGCTACCAGAAGAGCAAGAGACCCAAGAAGGAATGATTTAGGATTTTAGAATTGAGCTCTTCCCACATGGAATTATGGGGAAGATAGAGTTATGGCTTAGAAGCACTCCTGAGGCAGGTGCTGCAAAGGGAGAAGCCTCAAGGTCACTCCTATCAGGTAAGTTATGATCTTACCTCAAGTGAAATCCAGGGAGAATTTCAAGATTCTAACCTCTAATATTCTTGGGATTCCCCTGAAAAGGATCATTATGATATTGACAGAGGTCAAGTGGATAATTATCAGACATCAATTTTGTCCTGTGACTAGTGAAGAATTTAAAACTATGGAAGTAAAGGATAGTAATGTATTAGAATTCCAAATAAAGTCTGACTCAGGCACACAATTCCTAGGACTTTATTCTGAGAAATAATTGAGCTCACAAATCACTATATCACAAATCAAAAGACCAAAACCACTTCCCCTTCTTGGGCAGAGGTAGGAAAATTGAGAGGCTGTGATTGGTTCCTGTGATGTGGGAGAGAGATAGGAAGTAACATGAAAAAAGGCCTATAAAAAGCAAGACAAGAGGATAAGATTCACTCTTGGCTTCCTTGGTTTTTTGGCAAGGAGACCTTCTCTTGGTTGGTGCTTCAGTAGCATACCGTCTTCAGTGTGAGCTCTGATAAGACTCATAGAAGCAGTCACATTGTCCTAGACTTGTCCTTGAATGGGGCTTTCTACACTGGAGAGGCTTGCTGGTTGAGTGAGTTGGGTTAAAGGAAGAAGTTTGCATTGGTGGATTTCTGGCTGAAGATGCCACTGGGACTTCCACTTGGAGATCAGGACTTGAGAGAGCCCCTGCCAATAGCTGAGCCAGAGCTCACAAGATCAGCACTTAGGACAGTAGGCTAAATAAGGCTCTATCTCCTTCCTACATTTTCCACTTTCAATATCTCCAACTTAAAAAAAAAAAGCTGTTAACAGTCATTTCTGACTTAAGGGGTAATATTTTACAAATGGCAACCACAATCTCACATTTGTAATTCTCATATTGAGTCAAACCCAATTTTAATTCTTACAATTGGAAGCGTGACCATGTCCTTTACTTTCCTGAAGCCATAAGTTATAGTGTCCCTCTCCATCTTAGAATACAGACCAGGGCCTCTGATACCTTGTGACTGTACACCACAAGTGATCCTCTTTGATAGGTAACTGTATATGGGCAATAGAGTTTCCAATCAGCACTAGGTTCACTCATTACTGGCAAATAGTCCACTATAATCTCTTTCTGAGCTGTTGTCCAATGCTCTTACTGTTTCTGAACTGAGCACTCTCAAAGTTACTTCTGTTGCTGCTGCCTTTGTCACAGTCACCTCCAAGGACCACAATTAGTGCTGTTAATACTGCTACTACACTCTGGGTTACCCCCAAACTAACTTCTGATTTTTCCTTAGCATGCAAAAATGTCTTAATTCTGAGCTTTTGTTGATTAGGACATTCCAAAATTTGTTTTAAAATATTAAAGTTGTTTGGTGAGGAATTCTGGGAGAGTTGATTGGTTCATGGACTGTACCTCACCATCTTGGCTCTATCTCTTCCCCCTATTACTTTCAAGACAAAATATTAAATCTTCTCTTTGACTTTTTTTAGGGTGGGTGAAGAAGTCTATGAGAGACCAATTGATTAATTATGTATTTGAGCCTGCTTGTTTAAAGAAAAGGAACAAAAAGGAGTAGAATTTCCCTTGCTAACTGAAAAATCTATCTGATACAAATAATTTCAATTTACTATTAATAGTATTCAGAAACAAAGGAAGAAGTTGTATAGTACTTCACAAGATACTCATTCCGATAATTCCATTTTTTGTACTTATTCTTGTCAAAGCACTCATTATGATAGAGCATCACTGACTTTCATGATATTCATTATATGTTATTTTCCATCTCTTAACTCTTCACCTTCACTGGCATTTCTCTTTCCAGCAATGCTCGTTATCTTCACCTCTTCTTCCTGGCTTCCATGACTTCCTTAAAAATTGAGCTCAAATTCTACCTCTTGTGAGAGGTCTTCTTTCTCCCCTTCCCTCCACTGGTAGTGCCATCCCTCTGATATTACTTCCCATTTTCACTACATTTTTTGTATGTATATAGTAGTTTGTGTGTCATATACCTCATTTGGAATGTGAGTTGCTTGAGGGTAAGAACCATATTTTAACCTTTCTTGGTATACCTAGAAATTAGTGCAGTTCCTAGGAAAGATTAAGGATTTAATAAATGCCTTTTGATTTGTTATATTTTAAATGAAAATTTGCTGTTATCTTTTGTCTTTATATTGCTTAAATTTCACTCTGTATCTCTGTTCCTACTCCTTCCCAGGGATCAATGCTTTATAACAAATAGATTTTTTTGGTAAAACAAAAAAGAGGAAGGAGAAAGTTAATAAAGCTATAAATAAGGAAAATTCTTTACAATATTTTATACCTATTGACCATTAGATTGTGCAATATTGTAGGAAGAGATGGTTAGTCACCTCTTATTTTTGAGACAGTCTTGCTCATAAAAATTTTGTAAGTCTTGGGGGGGGAGAAACAGCTACTTTTCAATTCATCCTTTGTGTATATTCTTTGACTTTATGGAAATAAAGTCAGAGTAGTGGGGTCACTGAGTTAAAGAGTTGAACTTTTAAGTCATTTGTCTAAAATAATCATAAGTTCATAGGATAGATGGAAGTATTCCTAGCTCCAGATATTGCATTTGTGTGCAGAGCACCTCTTGCATGGAATTTTAATATACTTTTTCACCCTGGTAAATTGTTGAGTATAATGAACCATCAGAATTATTTGAATTTATATTTCCTTTATCATTAGTGATTCAGAATCAATTTTATATAAACAATTATTGTTAGTTATTCTTTTTTTAATACTGTTTATTCCTGTGCCTTGACCACTGATCAAGGTAGAAATGCATATTGGTTTTATATAGTTGTGCCAATTTCCTTTGTATATTGGATGTCAGATTCCCATCCCCCCCCCTTGGAAATTACTCTTTATTTGAGAAAAGGTTTGCAATTTAATTTAAACATGATTGAAATTTTTTATTTTGTTTTTATGATCAATTCTTTCCATCTTTTTTCAACATTTACCAACAGTTGTGAATAGTCTCTCTTCCTATTGTCCTCGATTTTTTCATGATCTGAGCTTTTATATTCAAGTTACTAATTTTTAAAACCAATTTAATGATATTTTAAAAATTGTTGATCTAATCCTACTATATTCCTAATTCTTTACATTTCCCCTAATAATTCTTCTTACTCAGAAAGTCCTTCTTAAAAGGACCTCTTTAAACCTAAAAGTGTCGTAAAAGACCTGGGCATCTGGTGTCAATGCTGAGCAGCATAAAAGGGCTGACTATTGGATAAAACAAAGAAAGTGTGACAGTGAAGTGTAGTACCCAGGGTCTGGTTAGTCTATCAGAAGTGACATAAATTACAAAAGGGGAACTTGCAGAGTTAAAGCAGACAAAGGTGATCACCAGCATCAGGATTATTTTGCTTGCTCTGATCTCAGGTGAGGCCCTGGGGTAGAGGCTGATGATGTGAATGTGTTGGACTTTCTGATTGTGTCTGTACAGGACAAACACCATATAGCCACTGGAACAGAGCATGAGAACCACAAGTAGAGCATCAACAACTGACTTCCATATTAAAATTTTTATAATACTTATGACATTTAAGTCAAAAGAAACATGCCCAATCCTCCATCTTTCTTTAATGCTGTTCCTTGAATTATTTATACTCAGAGGCAAAGTTATATCAAGAAGAAGATTGAAAACCCAGCTTAGGATACAGCAGAGAAGAATAAAATTCTGGGCTCTAGTTTTTATCTTAAGACTGTTAGGACTGATGGTGAGTGCTTGGAAAACACTCAGGAGGCAGGTGTTGCAAAGAGAAACACCTCGGGTCATTCTTGTGAGATAAGTAATGAATTTGCTCATCATTTCATTTAGCAAAAATCTCCATCCCCATTTGGATATAATTTGGGGAATACCCCTGAAAAAAATCATCAAAACATGGGCAAAAGCCATATTTGTGATTATCAAGCTTATGTGTCTTTTCCTGTGACCAGTGATAAATTTAAAGATGTGTAGGCAAAGAAGGAACATGTTCCCCAGGATGCCAAAGAAAATCAGTGACAAGTAGAGAGTCTCAAGGTCTTCTTTTGGAGAGTTCATTCCTTGGGAATCTTATAGAGTTTTCCTGTGATATAGAAAATGACCTGAGGAGAAACAGTGGAATGTAAATTATTCAGAATGTGGGACTTCAACCTTCCCCTCTCAGAACTAGAAAAGTCTAATAAAAATAGATTAAAAAAGAAGCCAATGAGTTGACTTTGATAAGTTTTAATCATATATTTGATAAGCTAGATATAATAAATATGTTGAGAAAACTAAACGGGAATAGAAAGGAATGTACATTTTTCTTAGCAATATATGGGACCTTTAAAAAACTGTTCAGATATTAGGGCATAAAAACCTTAGAGTTAAATGAATCCTTTTCATACCACAATATATTAGATATCATATTTAATAAGGTACCATAAAAATTAATTGGAGAAGAAATATATTAATCTTAAAGAATGAGTGAATTAAAAACAAGTCACAGAAACAATAAATCACTTTATTAAAAAGGATGATAATAATGAGACAATATACCAAAACCTATAGGATAGAGCAAATGCAATAATTGGAAGAAACTTTATATCTCTAAAGCCTTATGTAAATAAAATAGAGAAAGAACAGATTAATGCATTGAGAATACAATAAAAAATAGAAAAATTTAAAAAATACCTGCCAAAACAAACCCAGAAACTACATGAACATAACTATAAAACATGTTTTACATAAAGTCTGAGATAAATAACTAAAAAGTACTAATTGTTCATGTATGGGCAGAGCTAACATACTTAAAATGGCAATCATAATCTATTCTACTTACTTGATGCTATCCAATTAAATTACCAAAAAATTATTTTATTGAGCTAGAAAATAAAATAACAAATTCATTTGAAAAGTTAAAGGTTAAGAATATCCAGGAAATTAATGAAAAAATAAAAAGAAAGGAGTCTAGTAGTACCAGAACTTAAACTGCATAATAAAGCATTAATTATCAAAACTGTCTGACTAAGGATTGCCTAAGAAACAGGAAGGTAGAGCAGTGGAACAAAACATATATAGCACAAAAATAGTAAAAGATTATATACTAATCTTGTATTTCACAAAAGTGAAGATTCAAGTTTTTGGGATAAGAATTTAGGAACTGGTAAAAATTATTGGGCAAACTGGAAAGTAATCTAGGTATAGACCTATATCTAACACCATTTACCAGCATAAATTCTTGGATTCATGACCTATACATTAAGGTAGATACAAGCAAGTTAGAGGAATAAGGAAGACATTACTTGTAAGATTTAGGGATAGGAGAGGATTTTGAAAAAAACTAGAGATAGAAAGCATTGTAAGATTTAAAATGGATAATTTTGATTACATTAAATTAAAAGGTTTTATAGAAAGAAAACTAATGTAGTCACATTTATAAGGAAAATTGAAATGTGAAAAAATTTTGTGCACATTTTCCAGATAAATGTTTCATATCTCAATTATTTAGATTACTTTGTCAAATTTATAAAAATATGAGCCATTGTCCAATTGATAAATATACAAAGTATATAAATAGACAGTTTTTGGATGCAGAAATCAAAGTTTTATATATAGTTATATAAAAATGATTTAAATCATTACTAATTTGAGAAATACAAATCAAAGCAATTCTGAGATACCATTGCACACATATCTAGAAGATTGATGAAAACTATAAAAGGGAAAAAGAATAAATGTTTGAAAGGGATGTGGAAAAAATGGAGACAACAGTACACTGTTGGTAAAACTGTAAACTGATCAACCATTTTGGAGAACAAGCTGGACTTGTGCCCAGAGAGTTATAAATCTATTGAATATACGCTTAGAACTAGCAATACTACTGTCAGCTCTGTTTGCCAAAGTGATTAGAGAAAAAGGAAAAGAAACTATATTCTAAAATATTTTTAGAAGCTTTCTTTGAGATAAAGAACTGGAAATTATGGGAATGTTCATCAATTTGGGAATAGCTGAATAAGTTGTGGCATATGGTTGTGATGGAATACTGCTACACTATGGTTAATTTGAGAAAAAAAAACACGATGAGACATATGAAAACAAGGATAATCAAGAAAACAGTATATAGAGCAATAAAAATAACATTTGAAGAAAAAACTTTTGAATGTCCACTTCCAGTAAAAGTACAAATAAAACATGGAAGACATTTTTCTTTCTAAATCTATATAGATCTAGCTATATGTCAAATGATGCCTTCTCTAGTGTGAAGAAAGGAGGAAAGGAAGGAGATACCTGGAAATTTTAATATAACCAACAAACAAATCAATAAAAAGAAAAAAATGTGAGTGTATATATATATATATATATATATATATATATATATATAATAACTTATATGTATTCTAGACCAGTGATGGCACACCTATGGCACAGGTGCCAAAGCTGGCATGTGGAAATCTTTCTATGGGCATATGGCCACCCTTCCCCCTCCCCCAGAGTTCATTATTAGAAATGAATAGGGGCTCCAGCAGAGTCACTGTCCTACCCCTCTCCATGCACCTGATGATATTTTTTCACATCCCCCACTTCTATGTCCAGCAGTCCAATGGGAGTGCACTGGGAGTAAGGTGGGTGCCTCACAGGCAGCAGAGCTAGAGGGCAGTGGAGTGCTCAGACACTTGCATCCCCCCTCCTCACCTATGCTAAGGACATTCTTTCTTTCACTACCCCCTCCTCCTAGTATCCCAGTGGGAGGTTTTTCTCACTCTCCTATGTGGGGTAAAGGGGATAAGGGGCACACCTGGCAGTCTTTGAAGGGAGCTTGGAACAGCACATTGTCTCTGGGGACAGCAGCCATAGCACTTGGTCTGGAGGTAGGGTGGAGGCAAGGCCTGGCACTCCATCTCTAAAAGGTTCACCATTACTATTCTAGACTAACATTCTTAGGCAAGAATCATTTTTGTATGAACTAGAGAAAAGAATTGAACATTTCCATACAACCTCTTATTCACAAAAAACCCCCAAATCATGTTTTAGCAATACATTAAACTCAATTGGGAAATTGGCAGGATTAGCATACCAGAAAGGGTGTTCAATGGGGGTTCATAATGAAAATAAATTTGGATATTTGGATATAGAAGATTAAAACAACGAATAGTAAAAAATCTCTGATTGGTTGGGCCAAAGAGAAGAAAGAAAGAGCAGTGAAGCAGAAAAAAATTGTTTTATTTATAAATCATGTGTTTGTCAAGGAATTCTTTTACTACCACCTTCTTTGTTCAGATTGTGGTAAGAGCAGAGACTAAGATGTATAAGACAACATAATGAAAGGAAATACAAAATTAAGAATTATAACTGTGAAAATTCATAGGGTGGACTTACCCAGTAAATGGAATAGGAGAATAGGATATATTAGTAACCATATTCCAATAATATTATTCAAAAGAAGCACATTTGATAAATATCCACATACAAGTAAAATATAGATATGGAAAAATCCACTAAGCTTCAACAAACATAAAAATCAGTGTAGAAATCATCATTTTATAAAAGTCTAAATAGACAAGGTAAAAGGAGGTAAGGGTGGAAAATATGCCTAAAGATATCTTAGAAAAATTAACTTCAACTACATAACATTAATTTAGCATATGTAATATACAATAATTATATTTGTATTATACATATAATAATATACTATAGACACACAAATCAGTGCATGTAACATAGATTAATTGTAAATGGAGGTTAAGACGAAGATTCTCTGGAGCCTGGATCTTGATTTGTAACTATTTATTAAATAATCAAAAATGGGTTAGAGAAAGAAAAAGCACCAGCTTTTTCTCAGGTGGCCAGCTGTTTGCTTCACAAGCCTTCTTCTCCTTCTGCCTGTGTTAGCTTCTTCATCAGAAATCAGGCACTCTGGGGCCCCCCTAGCTAGTGCTCGTCCACTGGAGGTTTCCTTTCTCCCTCATATCTCCATAATTCCAGCCCCCCAAAGAGTCCCTTTCTTCTCTAGATCTGAAACTCATCTTTTCTGTATTGTAACTTTCTCTGCTTTGGCAGACTTTACCACATTTTAGAGCAGATACTGATCTTTGTGTTGCCAGGAGTCATATGGGACAAGAGGTAAGCTGCTTCTGAGTATAGGGAGCCAGGAGGCTTCTGGTTTCCTCCCAGAATGTGCATGAATTTTCCTCATACAGGACAAAGAAATATATCTGCATAGCAGCTGAAATAATTAGAGGGCAAACTGCTCACATTTTAGAGAGAAATACTCAGTAAAATTCATATTACATATCATTTCTAAGACATAATGAATAGAATAAAAAATTTAAGAATGAGGGTCATTTTTCATTCAATAAATTGTAGAAGCACATTCATAGGTTGTTCTCAAATGAAGACATCTAAGGCATCAATATATGTATTAAAATGTAACTAGTGTACTATAATTTAATGTAATCTTGATACTTCACATAATACTCATCTCATTGGCAATGACAAATTTTGGAAGAGTTGAGGGAAAATAGGCATGGTAGATCTGTGAACTAGTCTAACTTTGTAATTGGAAATACTTTTGGAGCTACGTCCCCTCCATCAACAACTCTCACATCCTTTGGCCCAGGAATATCCTTAACAGACCTATAGTACAAAGCATCCAAGTAAGAGGAAAAGGATGTATGGATATAAAATATTATTACAACATTTTTTGTAGTGGCATAGAATTAGAAATAAAGGTTACTTCTAAATTGGGTAATTATTGATCAAAATTATGGAATAAGCATGTACTAGAATACCCTTGTATATAAGTATATAAGAAATAATAAAAGGGATAGCTTCAGAGAAAGTTTGGAAGGGTTATATAATGCAGCATGAACAGAGCTAGGAGATAAATTCATACACTAACAACATTGAAACTTTGAAAATTTAAAAATCTCTGATCATTGAAAGTATCAATTTAAATTCTACATGACTGATGATGAGTATAAAAGAGAAGCAATTGTATTGATTTGAGAAATCAAAATTAAAACATCTCAGATATCCCCTCATGCCCATCAGATATGACATAAAAGGAAAATGATAAACTTGGAGTAGAAAAATTGGGACACTAATATAGTACTGTTAGAGCTACAAATTGAAAGAACCATTTTGGAGAGCAATCTGAAACCATGCCGAAAAGCCCACAAATTGTGCATACTCCTGAAAGCAGTAATACCAATGCTAGGTCTATATCCAGAAGAGATTAAAGATAGCAGAAAAGTCACTAAGTGTACAAAAATATGTATTGCAGCTCTTTCTGTGGTGGCAAAGGACTGGAAACTGAAAAGCTTTCCATCAATTTGGAAATGGCTAAACTAGTGGTGGCGTATACTTGTAATGAAATATTATCGTGCCATAAGAAATGACTAATGATGGCCACAAAATAATTTGGAAAGACTTCTATGAAGTGATGCAAAATGAGGTGAGCAGAACCAGAAGACTGTACACAGTAACAACAATAATGTATGATCATCAACTGTGAATGTCTTAACTGCTATCAACAAGGCAAGGATCTAGAACAACTTCAAGAGACTCTGACAAAAAAGGATATCCTCTGCCATTCAAGAAAATGAGTCCAAATGAAAATGGAAGCATGCTATTTTTTACTTTATTTCCTTCATGAATTTTCTCTTGGGAAAGCAATGTGTTTTCTTTCACAACATGATAAACAGGGACATATATCCTAGTTATTGAATAGGTTCAGCAGTGCTGCTTTTCCAAGTAAAGTTAAAATCAAAAACACAAAATTAGTGATAATATGTGTGTATTTAGAGAATCTATATCATATTGAGTGCTTTCTTGTGGAGAGTAGAGAGGTAAGAGGGGAGTGATAACATGGATTTAAAAATATCAGAAGATGAATATTGAAAAATTATATTGACATTATTCAGGAAAAATTATTATAATTAAAAAAATAAGACAAGAAAAATATTATGGAGAGAATGTTTACAAAGAATGGGAACTTGGACAAGTCAGTATATGGAAATTTATAGAATAAGAATACAGAATAATTAATGAAGAATAAAAAGGAGTCAATATGTGAAGATGGGATTAACTCTCCCCTGCCCATTTTTATATTTAATCACCAAAAGTGTATATACCTCCTTTATCCTTAAGTGGGAGAGGTCTGTGACCCATGTGTGTGAAAGTGGGTGACAAATTAGATCCCCCTGGGCAGTCCTAAGCAAAGCTTTAGCTATAATTGGTCCATGTAAAAATGGAAGGAAGGCACAGGAAGTGACAAATGGAATGGTCTTTAAGAGTAGCAAGAACTTCCTGTGACGAGGGGCTTTCACTTTCAACTTGATCCTGGAGAAGCTCCTGGCTAAGGACTTTGAACTGCTTTCTTATTTTCCCTTAAAACTACCACATGAGTGAATGAAAAAATTGACTAATTTCCCTGGCTTTCCTGGAGGTACTAGCCTCCAGAGAGGCTCCTCCTCCTGGAGGAGGTCTCCTGGCTAAAACCCCATGTTTGATTTACCTCTGGGCCCCTTTGCTGGGCCTCTGAAGCCCTGCTTGGTTCAGACCTGGCTGGAGTAAATACCTACTCTCTGATTTTCTTACTTTCACTCTTTCTCTTTTTTTATAAATAAATTACCATAAAAAATCATTTGGAATTGAGTAATAATTCCTGGCAACCACACTCATCATTTAGTCCAACCCTTTAATTTTAACCCCTTACATTCTGGCCCTTTCAAGTAGAAAAGTGAACAGTATTGTGTAAATATGTTTTTGAGTGAATATAGTATTGAAGGAAGTTTTGCAAATCATTCAGGATATTAACATATTAGTATGTGTTCATTTATTTTGTTTCTCTGTTTAGCTGTTAAGTTAATTGAGAATAAAGACTTTTTTCTCTGGGCCCCAAGGCGTTTTGCACATTGGGTAATATGCAGTTTTTGATTAATGATTTCCTTTACAATTATTCTATTATTTTATAAAAATTTATGTATTCTTTAAATAAAATAATGAATTGAGTGAAAAAGATGAAAGAGAAGTGATTGAATCTCAATGCAGAATTACACATGCATTTCTGTTTATGAAAAACATGGAAATTTGTTTTATTTGATTTAGTTTCTTTTTTGAAAACAAAAATAAAACCTTCTTTTCCCCAAGTTTCTTTAATAGGGTGAGTAGGAGGGATAAAATATATGTCTATTAATTGAAAAAAAATTAAAATATATTTGTGGATTTCAGTGTATGTTTTTAATCAAACTCAGACAAAAGTAACAAAAAGACCAACAATGCAGAAGTTAAGGCAATGAATAGATCTCCAGGATATTTAGAAATGAGAACTCTTGGGTGATTGTTGAATGCAAATGCTAATCATTTACATATTTCTCAGTCATTCATGGCATTCTTACAAAAAGTGCCCCTGTTCTGAAACATAAATATCTCATGAGCAATAATAATAGCATTTGTAGAATAATAATTTTATTAATTAATAATAATAGATAGTTTTTCTTTTGCAAAACACTTTATATCAGCTGTCTTATTTAATTATTATAAAAACTCTGGTATGTATGTATTATTATCATCCCCATTTTATAGATGAGAAAATTGAGTCAGAGGTTAAATGATTTAAAAAAAAATCCTAACTTAACATCTTGGAATCAATATTGTGTATTGGTTGCAAGGCAGAAGAATGGTAAGGGCTAGGCAATGGGGGTTAAGTGACTTGCCCATGGTCACACAGCTGGGAAGTGGCTGAGGTCAGATTGGAACCCAGGACCTTCCTTCTCTAGGCCTGACTCTCAATCCACTGACCTACCCAGCTGCTGCCAGGTTAAATGATTTTTGCAGAGTTACACAGCTGGTGAGTGTGTGAGGTAGGGATTGAACTCAAAAGCCTTCTTGACTTCTGGCCCAGTGCAATACCCATTATGCAATCAAACTGACACATCAAATGTAGAAGAGAAATAGAAAATTATCTTAATTGACCTTTGCAATTGACCATTGCATTGACAAATGTAATAAAATTTAACTGAACAGAGGATTAAAATTAAATTGAGACTAGATAATTAATATAAAAGCTTTGATAGATTAAAGAAGACATTACAGCAACAGAAAATCATTACTTTGTAATAATGAGGTCTTTCCAAAACATCTGAGATGCAACTAAGGGATACAGCTAAGCAATCCTTAAGGGAAAATTTTCTCTCAACAAAAACAAGGATGCACAAATGAAAGCATTTGGTATATAATTAAGAAATCGAAACATAAGAAACCAAGTTTTGTATCTAAACACCAAATCAAAATTATAAAAATTTAAAGAAGAAATCAACCAAATTCATAGCAGAATAACCAGATTGAATTGATATATAAAAGCTGGAATAAAAAAAAATAAGTAAACATTTACATAGTTTGACTTATAAGAAGAGAGAAGAAAACAGTATTTTCATGTTAAAACTGAAAGAAGAAAATTCATTCATTTAAGGATGAAACAATGGAAGTCATTTGAAAGAATTTGTCTGATTATATACTAATAAAAGTATAGCAGAGATGAAATGAATGAGTTACAGAAATGTTGATGTTAAATTAGTGGAAATAATAAATTACATAAATAAGCCCATATAAAAAATCTACCAAGTCGAAATTGATCTTCCCCAGAAAAAAACCTACAATATCAGATGGATTTACGAGGGAATTCTATTTTGCACAAAAGTAAGAAAGGTACAGACCGTGACAAATTAAGATATTTCCAAAATATTTAAAACAGGAAGAGACAAAACAGAGAAAGAAACAATAGACCAATATCCCTAATGGCATAGATGGAATAATATTAAAAGTGTAATTATCAAATAATTCATAATGTATTGAGAAGAGTTTATGCAATTTTAATAACAGGATTGTAAGATTAGTTTACTATAACATTGAAGTCCTTTCAAATAAGAGAAAGGGGCAGAGCAAGTATTATTGCTAGGACTATATTACATCGTTCTGGAAATCTTAGTCATGGGCATCATAGTAGAAACAGAAACAAAGAACATCAGCAAAGTCAAAGAGGAATCAAAATAATCCCTTTCCAAGATGATACAAGTAAAAGAATAAAATAATGGAAACAAAAATATAGCAAGAACATATTCTGGATATAAAATAAATCCACATAAATCTTCAACATTTCTGTATATTACCAATAAGGCTGAAAGAGAAAGGCCATTCAAAACATCTATAGAACATAGAAAGACTTTAGGCATTCCTCTACCAATATAAACACGGGAATTAAGTGAATCCAACTGCAAAATACTCTTTTCAGAAGGAAAGACACCAAAGAATTGGAGAATCATGAATCATTATGAATAGGCTGAGGCAATTGAACAAAAATGATAATGATACCTAAAAGAATTTAATTATTTAGGGGCATGCCAATCAAATTTCCAGAAGATTAATTCATTGAACCAGAAAAAATAAGGCTATACATGTGGAAGAAAAAAATGTGGACATTTTCAAGGAAGCTAATAAAAATTGGGGAAATTATAGGTCTTGTAGCATCAGATCTAAGATAGATTACTAAAGCAATAATGATTTGGAAATCATGAAAAAAAATTGGAAGATAAATCATTGGAACCCACTAATTTTACAACAGAGAGAAGACAATCAGCCCAGTCTTGACAACCAGTCTAGAATTTAATAAATCCAAGGATCCCAACTACTAGGTAAGTACTCACAATTTGATAAGAACAGTTTTCAAAAGTAAAAGTAGTCTTGTAGATATTAGGTGTAGAGCAATATCTCACAGCTGATGGGTCTACTCTCCTCAAGTCTCTTTTCCAATTCATTTTTCATTTAGCTGCTGAAGTGATTTTTCTAATGCATAGGTCCAGTCTTGTCTCCCCAGGTATTTAATCAACTCCAATGGTTCCCTTTCACCCCTGTATTGAATGTAAAATAATCTGTCATGCCAAATGTAGCCTCTTCTTTCCTTTCTAGTCTTTTTCACCTTATTCCCCACCACATAGTATTTGATCTAGTAACATTGTCATCCTGACTATTCCATGAACAAGACACCCCATCTCTTGGCTCCTGGCATTTGCTTTAATTATCCCCCATGCCTGGGACACTCCCCCTTCTCTGTTCTGACTACTGACTCTTGGCTTCCTTTAAGTGCCAACTCAAAATGTCTCTTCTACAGGAAGTCTTCCTCCATCCCTCTTAATCCAGTGCTTTCCCTATTTTAGTTAATTTTTATTTATCCTATATATAGCTTGCTTTGTAGGTATTTACTTCCATGTTTTCTCCCCACTGGATTGTAAGATCCTCAAGAGGAGGCATTCTTTTTTGTCTCTTTTTGTAACCCCAATGTATGATACAATATAGTAGAGACTTAATAAATATTTATTGAATAAATGAATGGGTCAGAACTAGGTTATTATCTTCTATTGCTTTTTTACTTTGCTTTGCACACAGTAGGTACCTAATGAATATCTGTTTTGAATCAAATTAACATTAATCCTAATTATTTTCTGCTTAAAAAATTTAGCACATATACCACTATCTGACATTTGCTTCCTTGTCCCCCAATTCTTTTTCTATTTTTGAGATTCTGACCCTTTCTGGAAATAAAGATTCTTCTCTTCATGATATCTGTGTTCCCTTGATTATGGAAGACCTTTTCCTCTGCATCTCTTGAGGCCTGGAAATTGGCTGTTGTTTTTCCTGATTTTTAGGTAGTAAATATTAGTGGGGGTGATTATGAGCCACTATGATATATTTTTATGAGTAAGAGAGCACTGTATTTGGAATCAGGAAGAACTGAATTCAAATTATGTCTTAGATACTTACTAGCTTACTAGCTCTATGCTCCTAGGTTAGTCCCAGTTTCCTCCTCTGTAAAATGGGAACAAAAATAACACTTAGTTCACAGAATTGTTATGAGAAGAAAATGAAGTAATATATGTAAAGGGTTTTATAAACCTTCCAGCATAAAATGAATGTAAGCTTTATTATTATTATTGATCTTTAGAATCATATTATAATTACATAATATACAAAAACTTTATAATTATAATTATTAATCTGCCTTTACCAACACATGCAACACATGGCATAGAGCCCTTTCCTCAGAAGGGGCTAAAGAATCCAATACATAACTAGAAGTCCTGTAGCTCAGGGCAAATATCAAAGGGGGTTCTGGGAAGGCAGAACAGAAAGATCCCTCAAGTCAACTTTTAAGACCAATCAAATGAAGCACGCATAGGGAAAGGTGGGAGTCTGGAACATGTTAGGCCTCAGGATACAGACAGTCTATGCTGAATGAGACTGCAGAGTGACCAAACCGTGGTTAAACAGAGGTCTAGGAATAAAGTGAAGTTATTGCAAGGGGACGGAAGGGGCCCCGTAAGTAGTTCCGATGGGAGAAGAGCACAATTCAGCTGGCTCATTCTGCTTTAATTATTTATTTCTTTATTCGATTAATTAATTAATTATGATTATTTAGTTATAACTGGACGTTGAGTATCGAAGCAGATTGAGGGCTGCCCTTGGTTTTAGGTAAAACTAGTTCAAGTCCTGCTTGTCCAGTGCTGGGCTAGAAACTTAGTGTCTCAGTGTTCTAGGAAACTCCAAGATGCTGGAGATTGACTGAACAGGGTACTTGGGCCCGTGAAATCACAGACACAGATGTCCAAAATGAGGAATTAATCATACCGGATTTCTATTGGCCAAAAGACTTGAAGTGCATTGGACATATTCTAAATTTCAGTGTCTCAGGCCACTATGCCAGCTACATGGTCCTTGTTACAATTCTTTTAACAAAGTGAAGTTATTATTATTTTTTGAGGAATTCTATGTACAAGATTTTTTTTACGGCAACCTCCTTAGAGGAAGAATAATGGTTAGTGTGCTGGATCCAGTGCAAGAAGACCTGAGTTCAAATCTAGCTTGAGACCCTTATTGTAAGATGCTGAGCAAGTCACTTAATTTCTGATTGCCTCAGTTTTCTTATTTGTAAAATGAAGATAATAATAGCACATGTGTCCCAACATTGTTCTGAAGACGAAATGAGATGAGATCTGTAACGTACTTAGTACAATACTTACTCATATAGTCAGCTCTGAGTAAAGAATTCTTTCCTTCTTTTCTTCCTTAAAAGACTGTGCTATTTGAGTGATTTTAGAACTAGAAAAAATTCTGCCCTGTGTTACTTACAACATAATTTCCAAACACATTGAAATAAAAGAAAACAATGTTTTTAAATGAGGATATGGCGGTGTTTTATTTTTTTGTCTATAAGCATTTAAAATTATTATTATGTGAACCAACCAACCTGGCTTAATTCTGCACATGGTCCATTGGCTCTGGAGGACTGAGTAGACCACAGGAAAATACTGAGATAATTTGGATGCTTTTGCACCACTAGAAGCTCCTATCTGTGCAGGGAATATTTGGTGTGTGGTGAATAGCACAGGATTAATCTATGTATTGTGCAAGGCACCAGAGGGGAAAAAATGAAATAAAGTTTACAAAGCAACCCCTGCCCAAACATAGTCCTTTCTTCATCAGAGGAGTGACCTGTCCTGAGGGTCTCAAGTCAGATATATTTGACAGCGAGAACGCTGAGGCACAGAGTGTGAAACTGACTTGACTAGGCAATTTAGAAACAAATCGAGATCCAGGTTCTCTGACTTCCCATGAAGGGCTCTTCCCATTAACCTAGGATGCTCAGATAGCCACTGCCTGGACAGAGTGAGAGAGGCAGACAGAAAGCATGTTTTGTCCTCTTTATGAAGAGGAATTTGGAGAAAAAGAGTCAACACATTATGTCTAGGAGCCAGGGAAGGCAGGGGCAGAGAGCAAAACAGAAGGGGATAGAGAGGAGACATCTAGGAAGCCGTAAAGGCCCAGAATTCACAGCAAACTGACACTTTATGAGTTCCACTTTATGAGGATGCTGGGAAAGTGGATACACTTCTTGCTGGACATGCTCTCCATTTCTTTTCATCCTATCAAAATATATAGTAGAGTGCTATATTATATTGGGTAGAATGAAGTGAAGAAATAGAGAAGAAAACCTTGGTGTCCTGAGTCGTGAACCAGCCTAGATAGACCTAGAAGGGGCTCCCCAAATCATTTCCTGTTTAGGCACCTTTTCTACATGATCCCAACATTCAGAGGACAAGAAAGCTTCCCGGAGGAGATTTTCTACCAACCTCTGTCTCTGCGATGAAGGCCATCCAATATCACTCACCAGACTTTTGCCAGCACAATGGAGAGAGCTGAAGAAATCTGCTTTCTGGCATGGTCGGGGCATGCCTTGGGCTGGCATTATAAGGGAAGCAGAGTTTGAGCTCATTTCTCCCCAGAGCTATTATTATCGTGTCACTGGCTGGAAAAGGAACATCTGGTCTGCATGGAATTTGAGGTGTGTCTGAATAAACTTTTGCCTCAAGTGAAAATACCAGTCAATAATAATTTGATTAATGATAGTCTCCAAAGGAGCATTTGTCAGCAGCTGAAAAGAGACTTTTTCTGCATGTTGAAAGGAGAGTAAGTTTGATTTTGTCAGAGACATACATGAAGGGATGGATGCATTGCTAAATGTTCCACAATCAACGTTTTAGGAAAAAAATCTACCCTGGCCACAGTTTTAAGTTTAATCTGCATTCTTAACATTTCTCCATCACTTTCCCAAGTTTTGTTCTAAAGTCATGTCCAATTCTTCTATAATCTGTAAACCATACTGTTCATGGGATATTTTTTTTTCTTGGTAGAGCTACTGGAGTGGTTTGCTATATATTTAGCCAGTGAATTAAAGCAAGTGATTTGATCAATGTCACATAGCTTGTATGTGCCTAAATCTGTGTTTAAACTGAAATCTTCCTGGATTGGCCCAATGTTCTATCCACTGAGCCACTTAGGCAAACAGAGGTGAAGTGAGTCACCCAAGGGCACACAACATGTGAATATGTGAGGTCCGATTTGAAATTAGGTCTTCCTGATCTTAGGCTCAGTGTGCTATCCCTTCAGCCATATAACTGCCTTTCCTAAGTCTAGACAAACAAAATGGTAAATAAAACTCTGATTTGATGAATTTGCCAATTTCTCATATATAAATGCCCATATTGAAAATTTAACAGTCAGCTCTCCTGAGCAGGTGTGAGCTGGCTCCAGTAAAACCCCACTAAGGAAGAGGACACAGGATGCTTGTGAGACGATGAGTGAAGGGCGTGATCCCTGTATTTTGGGGGGCTCCTGATGAGCTCTTCTGTAGGAATTGCTGCTTGTTGTTCTTGTATAGGTTTCTTTGTTGGACCTCTCTATGTCTTCAAGCTTGACTCTCTTCCTATGGCAAATATTTTGGAGGCAATAACTTAAAGTTCTCTTATTGACAGGATGATGGAATTAGAACAAAGATACTAATGAATTATGACGTGAATATGTTTGAAAGCTGGAGTACTGAAGGTCAGTGTTTCCATTCCTGGAAATGAAGACACCAGGGACTTGTGTACCAGGTAATTTGAGGTCAACCATATTATGGTTTTGAGATGATATGATTTCCGCATTCACACCAAAGATAAGGCTAGTTTTTATCCCCTTTGGCTCTTCTACATCTTTCGTTTGAGGAGCACGTCTCCCATTTCAGTTCATTTGCAGACCAGGGATGGTCAATATCATCCCTGAGTCCACGGAATTATCAATTTTTTTTTACATTTAGTTTCATTGTAATATTATAGAAATACCTTTTGTAACATGTGTATGAAAACTGACCAGCATTCTGGTGTATGTAGATTGGAGAAGCATGCCTTATCCAGCCAGAGTATGATTTATGCTATCACAATATTTGAATCAGAATGCAGGATTGAATCATTCCTTGGAATCAAAAAAGACAAACCACATGTAGACTGCAAAATGGGGGAGGAATTAAGAACTTGAATTCTGAAAGCTGAATGAGCAGAGCTATAGCAGAGAAGAGAGATTTCAAGGTGGGCCCTTTAGAGATATAGGAACCAGGACTTCAAACTGAAGCTATGGGTTGTAATTTCCTTTACAAGGGTTGTTGGATATTTCAAATTTCAACTCATTCCTTAACTTCCCTTCCCAAATATACTTTGTAGTAAGCATCATAATACTATTTGCTTCATTTACTTAAATATTAAATACTTAAATATCTGCATTCAGATTTTGCTTCAAATATAAAGAAGCCAGAAATTAACTGGAAATACACATCCTAAATCTGGGCAGAGAACCAAATCTCTGTCTGAATATTAGGGATGTTCATAAGCAGGGAATCCAAGCTATTTTAATTGTATTCATAATTTTTGATCTGATGCAAATGCCATAAAATAGTAGAGGAAGGGACCATGTGGACCTGAAAGCCATCTGATTGTCCTTATGCAAAAGTAAACTAACTGAAGTGGGGAAGGAGGGTAGAGCCTGCACCGATCTGCTGCTCCCTTTACAGAAGGGAGAAAGGAGCAGAAAGGATTGAGGGATAATAATATCTAACACTCTAATGCAAATATTAACAACATGGCAATGGGTTCGAATCAAGAACACATGTGATACCCAGTGGAATCACGCGTCGGCTATGGGGCTGGGGGGTAGGAAAAGAAAATTTCTTTAATGAATAATGCATGGAAATGATCAAATAAAATACTATAAAATTAAAAAAAATAAAAAAAATTTAAGTAATGAGTTCACTTTTAGACAAATTGAATTTGAGATGCCTCCAGGATAGACACACAGTTTCAAATGTTTAATGGATAGTTATTGATAGAGGACTGCACTCTTCTTCCGAAATCTTTTTCCATGTTCATTTACTTCCAAAAATGGTGATGATTATAGCTTTATAATATGATTTTTGAGTTCTGAAAGTGTTATTTTCAATTCTGTTTGCTCTCCATTTCTATTTTTTTGGGTCAACATTTCTTTTGAGATCCTGGTCCTTGTTTTTCTGCATACAATTTTACTACTGTTTATTTTTAAAAACCTAACTTTATATAGTGCTCCCTTGGTGGTAAGGAATAAAATTTGTAAATTAATTTAGGTAACATCATCATTTTAATTGTATTTCCATGGCCTCACCTAGAGCATTTACTCTTTTTCCAATAATTTGTCATCATTAATTTAAATTAATCTTTAAAATTTATTAATATCTTTAAAATTTCCCCTTCATTTTCCAATGTATCACTCACTCTACCCACTTTCAGAAAGTTATGATTGGTAACACTGCTGACTGAAAATTTGTGACACCTGAGCTAAATTCCCAGTATCCTTTTAAGTGACATCCTCATTTTATGTAAGGATTCTTAGGAGATAAATTTGGCTGAGCCCCACACTGTGGGACTCTTTTCTTTCGGAGCTTGTGCTTTTGGTAATTTGTTCTAGGTGTGAGTCTCTGTCTCTTTGCTCTGCTCACTTGACTGAAAGAACCTTTTTTTTCCTTTTCTCTCTCTCTTAATTAAAATTCCTATATATTTTTCCATAGTAGGAATATTTATTTATTTTTATTCCTACAAAATAAAGGATAAAAATGAACAAAAATTCAGCACAACTATGCAACATATTTCTCCTCCTGTCATCTAATACGCTATTTAGTATGTTCTTCATCTTTCCCTACTTCTAAAGAAGTAGGAGGGAATAGAGTCTCACGTCTCTGCCCTATACAGTTGCTATAGATGTTGTTCTTTCTAATTTAAGCTTTGTGGTCATTTTGCTTTCCTTGCTCTTTCTCTGTTATTTTGAATCATTTCACATGTTGTCTCATATTTGTGTATATTCATGATATCTTATATCTTAGTAATATTCTGTTATATTTAAACATTCCATTTATCATCACTTAGTATATCTTCCATTATATTTATATATTCTACTTGTTTAACTGTTCTCCTATTTATGGACCTATACTTTGTTTTCAGGACTTTGCTTTTACAAGAGATTCTGATACAAATATTTTGATGAATAAGGGGTCTTTTTTTGTCATTGGTATCACTGGAGTTTATGGTTAAGGAGACTTGTAGGTAAAAGGGTATAATAATTTCAGTTATTTGCTTCTCATAATTCAAAATTGGATTTCAGAGAGATTAGAACATTTTATATTTCTCCCAAAAATGTGTTTATGGGCCTGTTTTTCTAAAACTTCTAAAACATTTAAATAGTTCCGTCTTTTGTCATTTTTGTCAATTTTTTGGATTTGAAGTAAAGTCTCAAAGTCATTTTAATTTTTTATTTCTTCTATTATTAATGAATTGTCACATTCTTTCATACAAATATTACTAGTTTATAATTCTTTTGAGATCTCCCCCATTATTTCCTCATTTATATGTTTGAAAATGACGTTTTATGTTTTATTTGTTGCCTATATAGTTTGTATGATAAATTGATAATTGAGATATTTGAGACTTATTTTTTCCACTTTACCATTTCCCTTCTTATCTTAGTTTTTCCATGAACAAATCACTAAATTTAATGTAAGCAAAATGAACTATTTTATCTTTTAATATTCTCTATTCAGTGTTTAAGGATTTGCCACTTAATCATAGACATTGAAAGATTTTTGATCTGCATCTATTCTCTTTTTTTAATGCCATATTGTTAATAATCAGACCAAAGATTCATTTTGAGATCACGATGGATTATGATATGTTGTTTTATTCCTTTTATTGACATTTAGTTGGGCAAAATAACTCCTGATGACTATTTAATTTCTTCTTCATTGGTTGTGAGTTCATCACTCATCAAATTGTCCCATGATTTATCTACTTTATTGTTTTTCATTAAACCAGATTTTTCTCTTATTTATTAGTTGAATTAAGTTTTATTAATATCTTTTGATTTTCAGATTTTTTAATTAGCTGTTTAGTTGGGGATTAAAATTTTTATTGTAGTTGCATCCCTAATTCATCAATTTATTCTTTTTCTATTTTGTTCATGCAAGTATTTTTAGATATAAATTTTCCTCCAACTTCTCCTCTGACTGCATCCCCAAAATTTTGGTACATTGTCTCTTTGTGGTCATTCTCTTTAGTGAAATTGTTGGTTGTTTCTATGATTTGTTCTATGCCTCACTTGTTTTTTAGAACAAGATTATTTAGTTTCCAATTAATTCTTGGTCTTTTCTTATTCCATCTCTTTGTTTAGTATAATCTGTATAGTATTGTGGTCTGAAAAGGATGAATTCAATATTTCTACTTTTCTGAATTTGGTTTTGAGGCTTTTGTCCTATATTATCAGCTTTTTTTTAAGGTGCCATATACTACTGAGAAAAAGGTACAATCCTTCTATTCCCTTTCAGTTTTCTCCAGAGGTCTATCTAATCTAACTTTTTAATTCTAATCTGTCCTAAATTTATTTCTTGTTTACTTTTTTGGTTTGATTCATCTAATTCTTAAAGGGGAATTTTAATGTTCCTTACTAATACAGTTTTATTGTTTATTTCAACTTTTAACTCATGTCATACCATTTGGTGCATAAATGTTTAATAGTGATATTACTTTATCATCTATGGCTCTTTTGGGGAAAATATAATTTCTTTCCTTATCTCTTTTAATTAGATTGATTTTCACCATTGTTTTGTCAATTATAGTTACTATCCCTATATTTTAAAACTTTAACTGAAATGTAATAGAATCTGCTCTAATCTCTTACTCTGTGTATATCTCCATACTTTAAATGTTTTTCTTATAGATAGCATATTTTGAGACTGGTGTTTCATCTACTTTGCTACCCTCTTCCATTTTAGTAGTGAGTTCATTGCATTCACATTCCCAGTTGTGATTACTATGTTTTCCCCTCCATTTTATTTCCTCATTTATCTTTCTCTTCCTCTCTGCTGGGAGGTGTCAAGCCACAATGTCTTGACAGGGTCACATGTGGAGGCCAGGAGGTCACAAAGTGGCTCCTTGGCAGGATGGAAACATCCACTCAGCCCCCTCTGTGTGATTTCTCTCATCAACATGCCTTACTAATGGAATTGATATGATTATTGACTTAGAAAAAGTAATATGAGAGCAAAATACTGGCATACAATTCCCCCAAAATATCACCAAAAGATCAAACTCACAATACCAAACCCAAAATATTATCATGGGTTAACTTTTGCTTAGGTATATAATTCCTAACAAAAGTTGTGTCCAGATATTCCCTACTCCCACATACAGAAACAAATTCTCCTAAGCCAGTACATAAATCATGATCGGGAGAGGCTTGTACAATATGCCTTAGTACATCATGCCTCAGTGACTTGATTTACCAACCAAAACCCATCTTGGAAATCTCCCCAATGAAACTGTGAAAAATGATTAGTTTCATATTAAAACTAGTTGTGCTTCAATCACTCCTTTGATCCTCCAACTTGGCTGCAGTGTTGTTGATTGTCTCTAGAACATCTGATTGATTATCTATTTTTATTAAAAGTAATATATGATTTTCTTTGATTGTCTGTAAGTTCAAGGTTAATGAAAAAACTGACCTCTAGTTATGCCATCTGTGATGAAATCATTTATCTTTGGTAAAGCCTTTGTGTATCCTGTCAGAATCAATAGTAATAACATAAGTGTATAGAATGATCACATGATGTTAATCAAATGATTTCTCAAAAGTTAATGTGTTACAAAATTATCTGTGTCTGAACACATATGTTGAATAATGTAGCTGTGCGCTAAGAAAATGGGTATAAAAATAAAAACCAAACCTGGGCATAGTGGAAGCAGCTCCATGCAAAGCTCAGCCCCAGGCTGACACATACATAGCTGTATCCCATCACTCATTTCCACTTTTGCCATCACACCTGGCTGAGAAGCCCTGAAGCCATGAGCAAGGCAAGCCCTGAGGTCTCGCGACCTTTCCTTTCAGCTTTTCCTTGTTCATAAATATTTATGCATCTGGCTACTGCCTCCTTGAGATCACCCTTCTTTTTGTCTGTCCCTCCTTTCTCTTGATCCCTCTGTTTCTTATTTCAGTTTTGGCTGATCATGTCGGTTATGTCAAGAACTCTCAAATTTCTGTGAAATCTCTTTACTTTCTGTCTTTATTACTTGCTCAAATCAGTCAGTTTTTTTAAACAGCAAACTCAGCTTCAAAATCTAGCTGCTAAAGCAGGTGAGTAAAAAACTTTTCCTTCTCTCCTTAAATTAGATAGAATACAGCTGTTTTTTTTTTAAACCAAAAGTGGCAGGACTGGAGAAGCTCTTTAGCTAGGAAACCTGGAGAAAGTCTTGGCATTGTCCTGCTCCTCACGTGTTTACTTTAGAAACATGTGGTTACAGCCAGTTCACAAAGTACTTAACAACTGGCTTATCCGCTTCATGACCAAACTTGCAAATATATTATTCCTTGTCTCTATGAAATGGCTCATCTGATGGCACTTATGGCAAAGTTTAATCGCCACACTACTCCCCCTTGGGGTTTTAATTGTTGTAGCTGTAGTATTGTATGTGCTTGGGAAACATATTTTCCAGCCAAACCAACCAAGTGTTCCTTCTATTATTCAACAAAATGCAGAACTAAATACATGGCTTGAGCTTATAGAGGAAAGTTTGGGGGAGATCATAGCTTTTATGAAAAGCATTAAAAGGGACTCAATAACATCCCAGAATAGGCGTGACTTATCTCTCCATACTTCCTCATTATCAAAATCTCTGTCCCACCCTGCTCTGGACAATATGGTGCCTAGTTCAAAACTTTCTACCACACAACCTATTCCTCCCCCCACCAATACTGACCACCCTAACTCCTCTACCCTAAGTTCACATTTAAGTTCACACTCTGCCCATGCTTCCTACCCTACTCCCTCTACCCTAAGTTCACACTTAAGTTCATACCCTACTCATTCCTCCAACTCTATCCCCTCTGCATCCTTTCCCCCAGATACTGACCCTTCTTCCTTTTCCCCTCCTTCCCACCCTGCCCAATTCAATTCTCATAACATTCCTACCTCTGACCTTTCTGGCACTATGGAGCAACAACAACCCCCTCCCCCCAGCATGCCCAACCCTTCCCTTTCTTACAGATACCCCATTGAGAATGGAGCAAGAAGCCTAGAAACAGAAACAGGAGTACCAAATAATTCAGATAGCTTATTTCCTTCAAGGGAAGTACCCACTATTAATAAAGATGGGAACTTGATATCTATAAGACACCATACACCTTTTAACCCTGAAGATTTCAATAAATTCAAGGAAGATCTTCCATCATTTGAGGAAGAACCAATATTAATTATAAAATGATTGGAGAACATATTCAGAACTTTTGACCTCACTTAGATGGATGTTGAAAATTTATTAGAAAAAATTTCTGACAAAGAGAGAGAAAAATAATGTCATCTCTCTGGCTAATCAGAAGCGAGGTAGAGGAGCAAATAATTGGCCAAATGAAGAGCCACAGTGGAACTCAATTATTGAACTAGATCACACAAAATTAAACCAGGCCAGAGAAGCATTATTGACAGACATGAGAGCTTGCTCTGATAGAACTGTAAAATGGTCAAAATTTGAAAGAATCCAACAAGAAATTGATGAGAACCCCCTCCCAGTTTATCGACAGACTTATTGATGTAGGAAATACATATATGGACCTTGATTTATACAGATAGAGGGACATTAGGCAAATACACAGGTAATTTGTTGAGAATTGTTGTTCAGTGGTAAAAGACTACTTTAAAATTAGCTGTCCTAATTGGGACTCTATGGACCTCAAAGAATTGAGGAGAGTAGCAGCCTATGTTTATGAGGGTCATGTAAAAAGAACTGAGGAACACAATACATCAGTGGAAGACTGAAAGAAAGAAATTGAAATGTTAAAGGGACAATTGAAAAATAAGAAAGAGACCATAGCCCCTTTGCAGAAATCCACAGGTGGATCAGTAACATGCCTTTTCTGTGGGAAGAGAGGCCATGTAATGATGGTATGTAGGAGCGGGCTACAGGAGAAAAGGAATAATAACAGCTTTAGAAATAATAACTATAGAAATGACTATGATCATTATCATAGAAATCACAATGTTATAACTGATAGAAATAACTATAATGACTATAGAAATAAAAATTTTAGAAATCAAAATTAAAGAAATAGAAATTGGGAAAATAATGACAGTGCTCCAAATGAGGAAAATGGTAATACCCAACACAATGCCCAACAACAATATCTAAAAATGGTGTTTATCCAAAAAATACTCGAGGTGCTAATGCCCCTCAGGAGGGTGCCCTTTAGGGGGGTGCCAAAGGAACTTTCCAAATACAATGAAGGTGTCTGGGGGGGCTGGGGCACAGGAATCAGAGGATACAACCTTTGATTTGGTGGGTAACACATATTATGATTGTCTTCTAGACATTGGAGCTTCCAGGTCTGAATTAAAGGTCTGATTTACATTGTTATTCTGTTGGCTCAGAAAATGTAATGAGAGTGTCAGGAATACCCCAAAGAGTTAAAAACCTTTCCCCTAGAATGGTGTCTGTAGGACCCCTAGAGGTACAGTACCTTCCTTTTGATACCTGATTCCCCTTTAAATTTGCTGGGGAGGGACCTTCTATGCAAACTCAGAGTCACAATAACTTGCTCCCCAGATGATTCCTTATCATTGGAAATACTGGAGGAATCTTTAAAATCACTTCCTGTATTTCTCTCAGAGAGCGAGGAGGCAAAAGAGGCTTCCACCTTTGAAATACCTGAAGATATACTAGAGTCTCTTTGGGACACATCTTCTTCCAATGTAGGCTTACTTAAAGCAGCTGTTCTTTCCATGTGAACTGGAAGAACCTCCAGGGATTAATGCAGAGTGAAGGGAACAGAACCAGGAGAACATTATATAGAGACTGATACATGGTGGCACAATCAATTGTAATGGACTTCTCTATTAGTAGCAATGCAATGATCCAGGAAAATTCTGAGGGATTTATGAGAAAGGACACTATACACACTCAGAGGAAGAACTATGGGAGCGGAAACATAGAAGAAAAACAATTGCTTGATCACATGGGTTGATGGGGATATGATTGGGGATGTAGACTCTAAATGATCACCCTTTGTTGCAAACATCAACAACTTGGAAATAGGTTATGATTAAGGACACATGTTAAACTCAGTGGAATTATGCATTTGCTAAGGGAGGGTATTGGAGGAGGGGAGGGAAGGATCATGATTCTTGTAACCAGGAGAAAATGTTGTAAATTGACTAATTAAATAAAATTTAAAAAAAGAAAATCATTTTAGTGACTAAATGGATTATGAATTGGAGTGTGAAAACACTAGAGACAGATTTAGTTAACAGCAGGATAATAATGTCAGCATGAGGGGATCAAGGCCTACATGAGATTGGTGTCAATGTGACAGAAAATAAGGATATATTCAAGAGATGTTTCAAAGGCAAAATCAACAGGCATTGGAAAATTATTGGATATGTAAGGGTGAGAGATAGTGAATTAACCATGATGATTCTAGTTTTGAGCAAGAGGGACTGGGTAAATTGTGTTTCCCTCTATTAATGACAAGAGCTCTTTCTGGAGGACAGGTAGGTGTGACAGTGGATAAAGTGAAGAATCTGGAGTCCTTAGCTCAAATATGACTTTGGACAGTTACTAGCTGTGTGTCCTTGGGTAAGTCACTTAACCATGTTTATCTTAGTTTCTTCATATGAAAAATGATTTGGAGAATGAAGTGGATTCAGTATCTTTGCCCAGAAAACTCCAAATATGTTCTTTTCATGACTGAAAAATCATTGAACAATACCTGGAATTTGAGACTATTTATCCTTTATGAACCATAATGAGTTCCTTATTTGAAAATTCATTCAGGAGATTAAATTACCAGGATTATAAGGGGAAGTATATCTAGCTAAAGAGGATCAGGGAACAGCAGCAGATGGGTTCACTGTTATGATATCTTGGGAATAAAAGGAATTCATATCAAATAATTATAAGAAATTTTTCATAAAAGAGTGATTGTTTTTAAGGAAGATTTAGATCTTTTTCAGTTTTTCATGGAGTTGTCAAATATGGAAATGAGAGAGATTGAGAATACAAACATTTCTTGATGATATGTTGAACCTGGACCTCAGTTTCAGGAATCTGTGAAATCATTGGCTTAGATGTTCTTCAGTGTTCCTTCCAGCAGAACCATTTCCAGTTTTTATATCTATAGAAGTTTTATCAGTGGATCTGTATTTTAGGATGATGGAGAACCAGTAGCTGATCAACCTATTGAACACAAATCCTGGGGATCTGTTTTTCAATGTTGATCAAAATAAAAGGACTGATTGTTGGATATCCCAGAGAGAGAAAGCCTGAGGTATGTATCATCCAATTGTTTGTGAATTTAGTATAGAGCATATGTATAATAAAAACAGGACTGAGTATATTAAACAAAACAAAGGTTCCCACTAAAATCAGAATTGTTTGGGTGGCTCTGGTTTCAGGTGATGTTTTTATGGAGAGACTATTACTATGAATATGACGAACATGTCTCTTGTGCCTGTGTAGAATTAGGACCATGTAAACACTAAAACATGTCATGAGGCACAAAAGCAAAATATGATGCATACATGCTATGATTATAAGTTTTATATGATTTTTGTTATGCATATCTAGAGGTCGAATTCCAGTGTTACATCCATCTTTAGTGTCTGTAGTGTTCTTTTTACCAGGTTGGTATGGCAGTATAATCATATGTAATAGTAGGCAGAAAACCCAGCAAAGAAGAATGTTTGGCATGATGCACTTTGGTGCTTTCATTTTGAGCTCTGCCAATCTGGAGTCATTGGGACTAATGGTGATGGCCTGGAAGGCACTCAAGAGGCAGGTGCTAGCCAGAGAAAGGCTCCGGGATATTATCTGCATGTATGTTATTATACCAATCCCAAGGTCATTTAGGAAACATTTGACCCTCCAAAGCCTTGTCACAGTAGGTATTCCCCTAAAGAGAAGCAACATGGCATTGGAAAAAGACAAATGAATGATAAGTAGTTTTTTAGGTCTTGTTTTATGATCAATGAAGAAATTAATGGTGTTTAGGCATAGGAGGATACAATTCCCTAGGAATCCAAGTCCAGTTAGTTGCAAGTATGCTATCCCCAGAATTTCATCATAATTCAGCATTCTTTGTCTTTCTTGTGAAAAGGATTTCCTGTTAAATAAAATGTGACCTATGTAATAGAAGGATTAGAAGGGGAACAGGAGAAATGGAAGGAGAGAGGGAAATGCAGAGAAAGGGTAAAGAGATTCTTCTTCACCACTCTTTTCTGGGAGATAGATGGCCGAGTCTTGTCCCCCTGATGGAAGGAATATCTATTATCAGAGTATAGTTCTGGGACATGGAGGACAAGAATTGGACAGATGAGCTTTGATAAGATGATCCACTGCCTCCCCTTTGGTCCCAGCTATTGTTGAGAGGCAAGATGGGTTTTTCTGCTTCTGTTCTCCTTAAGGATACTCACTGTCACTTCCCTTCAGAAAATTGGATTCACCCCAGATGTTGTTCCTTGGTTTAAGTAGTTTGGATCACTGGGATCCTGAGCTAACCTACCCCTTTTGGGGAAAGATGTGATTCTCCCTAAATCTTCTGTCCCCTTCCCTAGTGTCATAAATCAGCCAGACCTAAATCTAAAGTAGTAAGCAATTTATTTGTGTTAATACAGGGAAGGAGAGGTAGGGGTGTCCAGCAAGGAAAGTGTGGGGTAGGAAACCCTAATTCTTGTCCCCTCTGGCAGACTGGCCTCCCCAAGTTCTCAGGATTTAAGGCACTCAGCCTTAAACCCTCTTCTGGCCAGCTTCTGGTTGATCCCTATCCCTATCCCTATCCTTCAGCTAACTAGCTTTTAATTCAGGAGTCTAGGAACAGGTCAGGGAGAGATGTAGAAGGAAATCTCGACAGCAGATTTTTCTGTAGATGGCTTCCTTTCAAAGTTCCTGTCTACAGTATTCACAGATGACTCCATGCTGTTGTGGAAAATGGAAAAGAGGTGTCCAGGGGTTCACAGGGAAAGCTGTTGATCCCCAGAGAGATTCAGCTTCTTCCCAGCTTGGGACATTTGCCTCCTTCCTTCCATTTTTAGCTGAAGAAGTAGTGACCAAGTGACAGTTGGAATTCACCCATCCCCTTTCTGTTCTCTGATTGGAATGTTGAGTTTTTTTCTTCTTTGCACCTCCCCCACACTTTGGATTAATTCCTTCTTTATACCTATGAAGAAACATGTAGCAATTTTCGTATTAAAAACTGAGATTTTACCACTGAAATCCCATGACCTTCTGGTCTCCCATATAAAGATCAATAAAATTTCTCAGATATTAGGTATTGATTTACTATAAAAATCCAAAATTGACTTCTTAGATAAAAATATTTAGTCATTCCATCTCTCCCCGCCCCCCCCTCCATTCTTGAAAACCTCTGGACAACTATGTGGTACAGTGAATAGATTGCCAGGCTTTAAGTTGGTAATAGTTGGCTTCAAATCCAGCCTTGGAAACTTCCTAGATCTCTCACCCTGAGTAAATAGTTTAACCCTATTTGTCTCCTTCTTCATATGAAGGATGAACTGGAGAAGCAAATGACAAAACACTACAATTTCATTGCCAAGAAAACCGTCAAATGAGGCACAAAAAATTGAACTTGGCTCATTGACAAAACAACAATAACAAAAGGACCTCTGAGCCTGTTCTTTCTCAGTATCCATTCCTGTCATCCTTATTTTGTTTTCCTGGCTTTCAACCTCCCAGCAGCTAAAGTCTTTTCTTAACCCTTATCTTACATGCCAACATCCTTTTTTCAATTTACTTAGCTCTACTTTATCCTTGTTTTTTATCCTTTGCTCATTTGTTCCTTGGTGACTTTTATGATCTCAATTCATTGTTCCTCTTAATATGTCTTTGAACATCAGAAAACCTTTCTGAATTGTGTTAATCTCACTTTGAATCAACATTTTGATGAGGTCAATATTTTACTCCTCACCAGTCTAACTGGTATCTCACTCTATCTACTTGAAAATACCTTCATATATCTTCTCATGTGCTCAAATTCATTCACCTTATTAAGCTAGGATTTTGCTTTATGAACATAAATAGAATCAAAGGCAAATGATTATGAGAGTAGTTAAAGGCTGAAGTTTTAAAAGCAATTCATGTTTTACTTAACAAAGTTGAAGAAAATGATTGAACCATGGCTGAATCTACTACAAATTTACATTTCATAATGTTGACTAAATCCTCAGTAGAGCAAAGCAATCATTTTACACATCCCTACTTGGCCCATTATCCATTCAGAATTTCTACTTTTCCAAATATTTTCATCCTCTTTCAAATTTCTATGCTTTCAGCTGAGAACCTTATATGTTATATCACCAAAATGCTTTAGAGCTCTTTCTTTTCCCCTTCTCCAGATCTCTGTAGCTTAGATGCCTTCTGCAATCATCTCTTCTTTGACTCTTGTCTCATATAATCAAGTGGCCCTTCTCTTTGCCAATTACTCTATATGCATAAGTGATGTTATCACATCACTTCTTCTACAGAAAATTAAGCCCTCTATAATCCTCATTGACACTTAACTTCAATCTTTCCTTGACAAAGGGATTTTGCTATACAGGTTACAAATTTGCCTCTCTCTCTCACATCCTCATAAAATTCTAACTTAGTCCACCCATCTGTATTAGATACATTCCCACATCTCACCTCCATTTTGTCGCTAAACTTTTTAAAATTAAATTTTATTTTTATTGTCATGCAAAACACACTTCCATATCATCATTGTTATAGGAGCAAACCCATACATAACCAAACCCCCCAAATAAAACCATAAATACACCAATATGAAAGACAACTCCCATTTACTTTCTCTGGAATTGGATGACATTTCCCATCATAAGTCTTTCAGAATTGTTTGAGGTTATTGCATTGCTGAGAGTAGTTACGTTTTAACAGATAAGCATTGTCCAATATTGTTATTACTGTGTGCAGAATTCTCCCAGTTCTGCTTATTTCATTCTGCATCAATTCCTGAAGATCTTTCCAGCTTTTTCTGAAATCATCTGGCTCATCATTTCATATAGCACAATAATATTCCATCACCAACATGTACTATAATTTATTCAGTCATTCCCCAATTGATGGACATCCCCTCAGTTTCAAATGGTTTGCCACTGTGGCTAAACTGCTTGAGAAAGCTCTCCATAATAGGTTCTTACAATGTATTTTTGCTTAACTCTTCAGCGATCGACTTCTGAGTTTATCATTTGACCAAACCAGCTTTCTCCATATTTACTAATGATCTCATTTCCCCAATATAATGGCCATTTCTCAGTCCTTATTTGTCTTGACTAATCTATTGCCTTAGTTGATTATAGGTTTTGAACCTTTTAAATCTATAGATTTTATGCCAATATTGTTGTTTCTCTGCCTACCTATCTGATTGCTCCTTCTTAATATCCCTTGCTTGAATCTTAATCTACCTCACTACCATGAGTGGCAAATTTATGGTTTCCAGGTTCATTTTCTGTATTTTTCTTTTCTTGACTGTCTAAAATCAGTGTATTTGTATATCTAGCTCACTTGCTGAAATCATAAATTTTCTACAGATTCAATTTTCATCTCTCCATTATTTCAAAAAATATTTATCCATACCTATCATGTCTCAACTTCTGTTATTGGAATTACAAGTACTTGTATTTCAAAATATATATTTCATAGACATCTTAAACACATTTCTAAAATAACTCATTCTCTTCTTGGGGAAGAGCCAAGATGATGGAGTAGAGTACAGAAGCTCACCATGTGAGTCCTCTACAACCAATATGAAAATAATGTCACAAAATAAATACAGGAGTGAAAGAACCAACAAGGAGACAGATTGAAACAACTTCAAGAATAGAAAGACTTAAAAGTAGGTGGAGAACATTAGGGACACTAGGGTGATAAGGGAACATAGTCAGTAGGAGGCAAGGAGTGAAGATTAAAGCAAAAGTAAGCCCCCCACCCCTGCACCCTTCTCCCACATCTGCTGTTTCATATTAGGACCTAAGCCCAAGCCAACATCCAGACCCTGAGACCCTGCCTGGGCACATAGAGGTTTAGCTAACCCATACTCTTTGGAATTCCAAACTTGTGTTGATGTCTGGAATCCAACCTGAGAGCAATATGTGCTAAAGCAGTCAGGACCAGGGCAAATCCAGGATTCCCAGGATTGGTCTGTGGTAAGGACATAGATCCCAGTTTGGGGTAATTGGTAGACCCAAATTTGGTCCCAATCTTTTTACTTTTTGGTAAGGCTCAGGGTGGTTCCCCAGGATAGGACAATCAATTGTGTACCTGATGAGATTAAGTACACACGAAAGTTGAAAAAAACTTACACCTAAGCCTGGGCCTGGAATTTAAGCAGTTCGTTACTTGATCAAGAACTGAGTGAGAACAAAAGCTTACACCCCAAACTTAAGCAAGTCTTTAAATCTCAAGGGTTAATTGAATCAGTGGTGGGAGGTGGCCCTCAGACATCCCAGCCCTCAGGACATCATACCATCTTGGAAGAACTGAAATTGGCAGAGACCCAGAAAATAAGCTAAGGGTAGCATCAAGGAAGGATTAAAGTTTAAGAGGGTACCTTAATCTCCCAGAGAACAGAGTCTACCTATAAAAAGGAAGGAAAAATGTACAGACAACTAAAACACATCTAACTATAAAGAATATTTATGGAAAAAAAGAGTAAGGTACAGACATAGAAGGGGACAGTGAAGGCATAGCAAACACATCCAAAGTCCAGAAGAAAAAAAATGTATTGGCCAAGATTATGGAAGAGCTAAAAATGAACTCCATCAATTAATTAAGAGAGTTGGAGGAATCATGGGGAAGAGAAATGAAAGCAATTCAGGAAGGAATTGGTCAAATGAAAAAGGAGACCCAAAAACTGAGAGAAGAAAATCATGCCTTAAAACTCAGAATTGAGCAACTACTAGAAACTATTGATTTCATGGGACATCAAGAAACAATAAAACAATATCAAAAGAATGATAAAACAGAGCAAAATAGAAAGTATCTCACTGAAAAAAATGACCTGGAAAATATATGTAGGAGAGACAATTTAAGAATTACAGGACTGACTACCTGAAAGCCATGATAAAAACAATAATCTTGGACATCACAATACAAGAAAGTATCAAAGAAAGCTGCCCAGATATTCTCAAATAAGAAAATAAAATAGAAATTATAAGAACCCACAGACCATCTCCAGAAAGAAATCATCAAATGAAAACTTCCAGGAATATAATAGCTAAATTCAAGAGCCCCCAAGCCAAGGAAAACATATTGCAGGCAGCCAGAAATAAATAATTCAAATACCATGGAGCTATAATCAGGATCACACAGGACTTAGTGGCTTCTACATTAAAGGATCAGAAGGCATGTAATATGATATTCAGGAAGGTGAAAGATCTAGGTTTACAACCCAGAGTCACCTGTCCTTCAAAACTGATTGTATTCTTTCAGGGAGAAAAAGGACATTCATTAAGATAGAAGATTTCCAATAATTCCTGAGGAATAAACCAAACTTAAGCCAAAAATTTGAAGTCCAAACAGGAGACCCAAGAGAAGCCTAAAAAGATAAATAAGAAAGAGGAAAGTTAAGTTACTCATTAAAGTCAAAATGTTTATATTATATATAATATATAAAATATAAAATATATATATATAAAATATAAATATAAATATATATAATATAAAATATAAAAATATTTTATATTTTGTTTATATTATATTAAGGGGATACCTGTAATTCTCAAAGATTACTTTTAGTAGTAGAGCAGATTGAAGGAATATAATTAGAAAGAGGGTGTGGAAGTAAGCTGATTATGATGATACAATTTCTAAAATGCATCAAGGGGGTGAAAAACAGGATTGCACTGAGAGAAAAGGGAAGGAAGATATAAAATGGGGTAAATTACATAACAGAAACACACATGAAAATTATTATGGGGAGGGAAGAATGAGGGTGATGATGGGCAATGCTTAAACTTTCTTCTCATAATAACTGGCTCAGAGAAGGAAAAACAAATATACTTATTGAGGTATAGAATTCCATTTTACCCTACAGAGAAGCAGAAAGGGAATAAGACAAGGGAAGGAGGAGATAATTCGAGGGAAGGGGAAGTGGTAGTGGTGTGATGAAAAATAAAACATTTGTGAGGAGGAACAGAGTGAAAGGGAATAGAAGAGCAGTGGAAAAATACTTAAAATAAATAAACCGTAAAAAATAAAAATATATAAAATGAATCATTCTCTTTCTTTCCAAAACCCTTCTCTCTTTTAAACTTACCTATTAGGGTTAATGTTGACAACTTCTTCTGTATCCCTTGGGCTTAAAACTTGTTTTATCTCTGATTGTTCACTTTCTTTTTCTATCCAGTCCTTCATATCCATTTTGTTGGCAAATTCTGTAAATTTACCTTTGTCTCATATTTTTAACACTCTCTTCTCTCTTCTGACTGCCAGGGCCCTGATGTAGGTCATCATCACTTCATACCCAGGCAATTGCCATAAACTGCTAATTAGTTTCCTTGACTTAATTGTCTCTCCACTCTAGTCTATCCTCCACTTGTTTGTCAAATTTATTATCCTTAAGTGCTTATCTAAGTGTTACCCTCTCTTTTCATTAAATAACTACATTCTGAATCAGATATAAAATGAGCTGTTTGCATTCAGTCATTCACAATCATGCTCCTTTCTACATTTCCAGACTTTAAAAACTGCTCCCTGTAATATATTCTGGAATCCAGTGAAACTGACTTTCTTACTGGTTTTTGAACAAGATGCTGAATCTCTGGAATCTCTATATTTTTACTAGTTGTCCCTCAAGCCTAGAAGCTATATCTTTACTTCTTGACTTCCGAGGGGAATTTAATTAAGGGTTTGGCTAAAATATATGAGAAATTTAAGATAATACTGTGGTCGCCAATATAAAAATATAGCTCAAGTCAAATTGACTTTCAGTATCTTTATTTATAAAGAGGTGGAAAGAGTGAAAGTTGAGAAATGAAAGAGAAGGTAGAGTAAGAAGTCTAGCTTATCACCCTAAATGTTGCTCTAGTCTCCAGCTCAACCCACACAGGGCTCCTTAACCCCTCAGCCAGAGGACTTGGTGTTGAATTAAGCAAGGTTTCAACCCATGTGACTTCCTCCTAGATAGGGAGGCCTCTCTGGAACTAAAGAAGGTCAGATTTTCTCTCACCTGGAGAAGATCCAAAGACAGAAGGTCCAGGAGTAGTCTTACCAGGAGCAGGCCAAAAGCCTCAGTCCCAGTCCATGCTCCTTTAACCTGAAAATTCAGGACAAAGACCTCTCGGACAGAAAGTTCATCATCTTTTATAGTCCCTTTTTATATCCCTTCCTGCCCCTTCCTTCACTTTATGGGGACCAAATGCAGTCTTTAAATTTGCTTAGCACTGTTGGGGGGTGGCATTTTTTTCAGGTTCCACCTCTTGTCCTATGAGGGTATAAACTCTTATCAAAGGATTCACAAGTTTCTGACTGACTGAATTGAATAGATGGAGTTCTTTAATAGGTGGAGTTCTTCCACCTAGTGCCAAGTAGGAGTGTTCAAGCTTTTGTTGATTAATTAAAAAATAGGCAAGGGGAGACTCAATCACATCTTCATACTTCCTGAGCTTCTCGTTAAACATAACAAAAAAATCTCTTTTATAGAAATCATTTATTCTCCCTTTTAGAGGTATCATCTTTCTTCTGTTGATAATTCATTTGTCCATGATTGTTTGCATGTAATCTCTCCATTATAGTATGAGCTTCTCAATAAGAAATGCTGTTTTATCTTTCTTTTAATCTCTGGTCCTGAGCATAATTCCTGACTCATAGTGGATGTTTAATAAAAACTTGTTGAATGACAATTTCAGTTTAGATTGGGGTCCTTCTTGTGGACTTTCTTCTACTAGGAATATCTATTTGTTGTTATTTTTACCTCCTATTCTTTTAGTACTGAGCTTTTTGTGATTGTACGCTTGATCCTCTCAGAGCAAACACAAATAAATATATATTTAAAAATTTCTGTAGAATGTACAGTGGTCAGAACATAAATAAATCTTAGCAGGTAGACAAACAAGGATGAGGGTGAAAGTCAGGTCTCAAATCTGTCATTGAATTAGGTGATTGTCTACCCCAGGCATGGGAAGACTTTCCCTCATGGAAGGGACAGATGAGAACACTTTGTTCTAATGGCCCTGAAAGCAGCAGAAGAAGGCAACATGGAGTGCTTAGAGTTTGGTAGCCATTGAAGAAGCTTATGTCATCACTGCATCCAGTGCCATCATCAGACACTATTTTTTTATTGCCACTGGAATTAGATGGCTCTGCAAGACAGAGTGAGGCTGATGCCTTTACACAACTCCCTCACTCACATTCAATTTATACTCATATAAAAAGACATCCCCCTAGTGATAAAATTCTGGTCTCTATATGGGAAGGACATAAACCAATAAGCCATTAGTGAAGAAAAACAGTTATGTTTTACAACAATTAGACTATTAATAAGATGAAAGTTCCCTCATGCACACAAAAAGTCACACCACTCCTCTTTTTGTGATATCATAGAATTGAAAACTAAATATACCCCCTATGGTTAATGGTGAAATAAACTGTGGTACATCAATACCATGGAGTATTATTGTGTTAAAAAATGACAAATATGATGACTAAGGAGAAACTTAGAATTATTAACATCATGGAATTCTAGGAAAGTTAGAGATGTAAGAAAACTATGTGAATAATGCCTACAAGATGTTAAATGGAAACAATAACTACAAACTAATAACAAGTAACTAAGTCCCAGCAAGCTACATATTAAAGCTGACAGGATGCTGCTGGATTTTATCAATTTAACAAGTTTCCTGGACCCAGGCCACAGTCAAGGTTTTTCAAATTCAAGCTCACCTGAGTGGAGAATGGTTGATTGCCTAAACTCATAGCAATACAAAAAAAATAATAATAATCCAACCTCAGTCTTTCATTATGGGAAAGGAAAGAATTCCAGGAAAGAATCTGGGTCTGGCAGGTGGAAGAGAAAAACTGTTAATGTAAAACTTTCCTATCTTAACTGCTTGAAACAAAGCTTCTCAAACTAACATCTGACTTTTGTTATTTTTTTTTGGCTTGGAATCTGAATTTTTCATCCCCTTTCCTCCATTTCTGAGCTCATCTCACAAACAGATACATACATAAATACTTATGTATATACAAGACAACATAAAGGGACAAAATATTTTTAGGAGAAAAAATGTCCATTGAACCTTAATTAAAAATATTGTTGGTTTCAGGGTCAACAAAAATCTGGCCTCCATTCTGAGGGACACTATTTCCCCCAAAGAATAAACTTTTCCGTACAAAATACTTCCTCAAAATGGAATTTTTTTTCCCTAGAAAAGTAACTGCTTTCTGGCTTTAAGCCCAACACAAGCTCCCATTTTAATACTTTTTCATTATGCCACACTGACTGCTTGAGCAAGTTCCTCCATCCATCTCTCTCTATCTCTCTCAAGTTCAGTGAACACTAAAGGTCCTCAGTGCTACCTCCACAAGAAAAAACAGACATGCAAAATGATATATTTAACACATGCACACACACAAGACATATAATTCTTACCCATAGATCCAATCAGAACAAGGATCCCCAAATGCTAACAGATGTCTATCAGAAAGCCCATTCCTGGATATATTGACAATATTCAATGGGCCCATGATTGTGCAATGAAGTTCCTGGATCCAGAAGAAAATTCCATAGTTCCTTCAAACTAGTCACAGTTACTGTTAGAATTAAAATTATCTCGAGACTGATTTTTTGGGTAGAAATATCAAGTTATGGAATATATTCATTTATTGAGTAGGCAACATCATAATCAATAAAGAGATGATACAGGTCTCCATGTTGTCTCTTATGACCTGAAATAAAGAAATCTGAGGTAAAGATGCATCTTTAGTTGTGGGAAATTAGAGCTGGTGGTCTCACCATGCCTAGCCTGTGGCAAAGACTTCATTTAGATGCACAACAATCTGTTTAATAAGCTTTTGAAGATCAGTTAACATAAGCAATTAATAAAACCAGATATACAGAATATAATACTAAATTTTAGGAGATATTTCCCAAGAGAGTTTTAAGGTTTAAGACTAGCAGCTCCCACTTGCTCTTGTCCTGGTGACTTAGCACCAATTAAGACTTCTTGTTTGGACACCAGAAGGATTTGCAAAGATCAAGGTCTCTGTTAAATGTCTCAGTCTCTAGAATCTATGGTTTATGGTATGTCATCAGCACTATTCATCATTTCATTTGAAAGTAAAAATAACAGAAAATATGGGAATGAATCTGATCAGGAACTTTTGATCATCTCTAATTGATACTACAAATAATAGACTGACATAATTATATTTAACTCACTGTACTGATTCTGAAAGGTAAACTGAAAGATAAAACAAAGGCACCATTTACTCTAAGGAACCAACAGTGAACAGAATTCCTTCACAAAAGCAAATACCATCTTGTCTTTGTAATACATTCCACATTTCTATTACTATAACACAATGATTGTTTCTGTTACCTCTCTCAGGAATCAGGACTCAATCAAATTGAACACATAATATTCCAAAGCAGATAACAGATCTTAGACTTATTGGTAGCTATAATATCCTAATGCCCTACACTATATCTATTCTTTCTAGTACTATGCTTACGATTATATTATTATAATTGATATCTTTCCCATTTAGTTTACTATCTGGGTCTGACTCTTTCTAAGATCACAGTTACAGTTACCTGAATGCTTACATGTGATTTTTTTTGTTTTATAATCAGTGATATAAAAGTAAAAAAAAAAGCATTTTCTTTTCAGGACAACCCAGAAACTTAGTCAAACATCTTAATAAGCAGTTTTAGGAGTTCATTATTCAGCCCCTCCTTGGAACATCCCATGACATTTCAAATTGGCAAACAGCTAATTAAGAGGTCATTCATTAAACTATACATCCCTCATCATTCTGATGTCATGGGGAGCATATATACAGCAAAAGAACCCTTGCTTGGCCCCTCCATTTATTAAGCAAATTCTGTTATAAAGGGAGATGTTGCTGGGGACTCCTGAAAATGTAGGAAATGCAAAAAGCAGGAGATTAGGTGATATTTTTGATCCAGATCTCAGATAGAGGAATACATAGTAATTCTCCCTTATATGATATAAAATTAATTTAATACAACATATGAAAAAGAAATGCTCACAGAAAGAAGTTATATACAAGCTTTATAGATAAAGGAAGTGTTCATGACCAATTAAGAAAGACATTCACAGTAGATGAAATGGTTAATTTTGATTACACAAAATTAAGAACTTTTTTCACAAAACCAATGAAGCTAAACTTAGCAAAGCAGGAAATGGTGAAAAGCATCAATGCAGCAACCTTTTTAAATAATGTTCTTACATCTGAAATATATAGGGAATGGAATCAAACTAGTAATGTTAGCTATTCCCCAACTGATAAATGGTCAAAAGATAGAACAGTTTTCAGAGGAAGATATCAAAGGTATCAGTTGTCATAGAAAGTGCTTTGAATCACTAATATTAGAGAAATGCAAATTAAAGCAACCCAGGTGGCAAATTTCCAAAGCTTTCCCCTTACTTTTATGGCTTTAAGATTGTTAATGAACATTGATTAATATTGATATTTAATAATGCCAGCCACCTTATATCTTTTTCATGTAAATGGGGGGGAAATTAAGAGAATAAAATTCATATAGAGTAAAGGGGCAAAAGGAAGGAATAAAGAAAAATATTGAAGGAAGAAAGCAAAGAGGTCAGAACAAAGGACTGAAGTAAGGAAAGAAGAATAAAAGAAGAAATGAAAGATTAAAATGAAAGAAAGAGGGAATCAAGGGAAGAATTAAAAAAAGGGAAACAGGGAATTCAGGATATGGCAGTAGGGAGGTAGGAAGTAAGAATGAAGAAAAGTCAATAGTTCCTGGAAATTTGCTAAATGTGATAATCTGTTGGAGAGGTTAGGTATCACAGTGAATAGCGTACCATACTGGTTCTCCTCTATTTTGGGCTAATGAAACAAAGAAAAGAAGTTGCTAGAGTCTGATCTAATCCAGTTCATGTGCTGTGGCTGCCACGATTTAGGAGTCCTCATTGCTGCCAGAGTGGTTGAGGGAGCCTACAACCCTCCCTATACCTTGCCATTGTTCCTCACTGGAAATCTCAGAGAAGGAGAATTACATTTCACAGCTGTGGAGTCAGAGTGAGGTATCTGACATCTTTAACTTTTTTAAAACTTTTTAAACTACTTAACAACTGGACCATATTTGAAGTATTTGTCCATATCTTCAATCTAAAATGATCTCTGGCCTCTGAGATAATATATTACATTTATTTTTTAAGGGTCTCCTCTAAAGTCTCATAAAATAGTATTCTATTTAAAACCACATGGCATGATTCCTAATGGCCTTTCATATGTATTATGCAAAGTACTAACCAAAGGGCTACAATAGTTCTACAATTATAGTCTCTAGACTAAGGGCTTTGTTACATTGAAAATCAAACATGCCAAGGCAGCTAGGTGGTTCACTGGATTTAGAGCCAGGCTTAGAGTTAGGAAGCCCTGAGTTCAAATCTGACCTCAGATACATCCAAGTTGTGTGACCCTGGACAACTTGCTAATTCGCCATTGTGTAGCCCCTATCTCTCTACTGTCTTAGAGCGTGCACAGTATTCTTTCTAAGACAGAAAGTAAAGATTTATTTAAAAAAAAAGTCTAACATTCATCACTATTGCCATTTGGCCTCCCTACATTTTAATGCTATGCTAAGCTAAATTAAGAAAGGAATACTACCAGGGAAAATAATATTTATCATTTATATAATGATTTAAGGTATATGAGAAACATTCTAAATATTAGCTTGCCTTAGCCTGGGAGTAAATGCTAGTAATATTCTTACTAGATAAATCAGTAAATTAAGGTAACTGTGAAGTAAGTGCCTTGCCTCCAGGGGTTACACAGCTGGCAAGTGTCAGGAGGTAGATTCCAATTCAGATCTTTCTGTCTCTACTTCCAGCACTCTCTTACCTCTACCACTTACCTACTGAGGAATGGTCAGAATATTTGACCTGGTTACATTGTTTGGAAGGCTCATGTTTAGATCTGGTTATCCTATTTTAAGAATATAGACATTTAATTACTGGACCTGTCGCCATACCTAGACTGTAAGCTCTTTATTGAGAGGGGTCAGGTCTTCTACCTACCTGCTTGCATATCATTCATTTGAGAGATCCTTCAACAAAGGATGCCCTAAAATTTTTTCCTTTGTCACAAATATAAGGATAATAGAATAAGAACTTGTAGGGATATCAATTTTCCTAGTCCACAACAGTTAATTAACAGAAGAATAAACTGAGGTCCAGAGAATTTAGGAAAATGAATCAAGGTCACCCTGTAATACCTTTCCTTTTCTCTTAGTTTTTCATTTGATTAACACATTGCCTCCTATAATTTAATTATCATCTCAATAAATTACATATATCTATATTCAAATGAATATATACATGTTTCTATGATATTCATATATACATGTTTTCATTTATTGCCTTACATATTTTGTATATTATCTACATATATGTAAATGTTGAGATAAATTTATTTCTATATGTATGTACATATATTCTTCAATACTCGTCTCTACACATTGAATGTTAAAAGATTACTTTCTATCTTTCCGCAATCTTCATGGCAATAAGATGTGTTATTTCCAGTATCCAATAAAACAGTGAATTTCAACTTGAGAATCAAATGAAAGAATTAAAGAAAGAATTTTTTAAAAGTTGGAAGAAAATGGAACAATATAATTATCCTAGTGGAATAGGTGATGGAATTTTGATTTTTTAATTAAATAAATAGATGAAATTATTAGAAATTCAAGATCTGATCACATATATTAACCATTAAATATAATGGGAAAATCAACATATAATTATATAACTTGGTCTCTCACTTAGTGGCTTCCCTGTGGTTAATTTATAGAAAGAAATATGACTCAGGTTATACAGCTCTTGACTTGGAGTCTTGAACATTTGATGATTTGTGGCCCTGGACAAGCCACATAACATCTATATGTCTCAGTTTTCTTTTCTGTTCAGTGGGAATAATAACAATATCTGCTTCCCAAAGATGCTATGAGAATAAAAAATATATTTAAAATATTTTGCAAACCTCAAAGTGCTACATAAATATTTTATTACTATTATCATTACTACTGCTATTTCCAATTCTGTGACTACTGCATATTAAAAAGATTAACTTTGTAAGTCTTCATATACTTGAAATAAAAAATTTAAAAACTTTTCCAATAAATTCAGTTCCCCCCTATTTCTGTAGAGGATATCTTTGTGCAAAGCAGAACCATTTAGACAAATAGTATGGAAAAATTATTTTCAAGAGAATCACCCATGAACTTAGGACATACTCTGCCTTCACCATATATACAATAAGGGGTGAATGTGGGAATGTATGGGGGCAAAAATGAGGATTCCACATATGGGTCATTCATGTGGGAATTCAAATCTGTGCATGTCTTTCAGTGACATGCAGTGATTGCTCAGGTAAAAGGGCATTTCTGGTGAGCCCATGGTTCTGCTGGGATGAAGCTATAGAACAAATGCATTGCAAATAGTCTTTGTTAGGATGCTCCTCTCTCGGTTATATGACCTTAGTTTTTTCTTGGGAACAGATCTGACTGTACAACATTCTTACTCATGAAAATACATTAGGTTTCTTGTTGTCTTCTTCTTCCTTATAAAATCTCTTTTATATTTATTTTATTTTTTTATATTTTATTTTTATATTATATTTATATTTATATTATAAAATCACCTTTAACTCTTTCCTCTTTCCCCTCTAATCTTGGACAAAGGAGGTTTTCTTTTTCTGAGCAAGGTCTGACCTTCTGAACATATGTTTGATCTTATTCCTACATGTCTCCTTTGCAAGCTATTTTTCACTATCTCTTCTCCCCATCTCATCTAAATTGATAGGAAAAACAAGAGTCTACTTCAATAGCATCTATCTGAGCTTCCTCTCCTTTTCTCATCCTTTGAAATGGGATTTCTGACCTTATCATTCAACTGATACTTTTCTTCTATAGCAACTTCAGGCTCTGTAGCCCCTTGCCCCTGAATGAATTAGATGGAAAATAGGGACTACTGAGAACCACTCTATGTGTTAGCCACGGAGAGAACCATAGACTCTTTCCTACCTCAGGGTAGAGATGAAGGCATTACAACAAGAGTGGAAATGAACATTTGAGCCTAACTGGTTCAAATTGCTAAGTAAAAAAAAAACACAACTTTTTGTAGTGATGAAACTGAAGTTTAAAGGAAGAATGACATTTGTCCAATGAAACATGGGCAATAAGTAATGGAGCCAGAATCTGAGTCAATTCCTCAACTTCTGAAGTAAATTTTTCCAGAATAACATAATGCTGCATGGAGAGACATTATTTATTTATTCAATTATGAATTCATTTACTCATCCATTCATTTATTTTAATTTTTTTTCAACCCTTAACTTCCATCTTAGAATCAATACCATGTATTGGTTCCAAAGCAGAAGAGTGGTGAGGCCTTGGCAATGGTGGTTAATTAACTTGCCTAGGGTCACACTGCAAGGAAGCTTCTAAGGCCAGATTTGAACCTAGGACTTACCATCTCTAGACTTGGATCTCAATCCATTGAGCCACCTAGCTGCCCCCAATATTATTTTTTTATAAGAGGACAAAGACTCTGATTACCTAACCTAAAGAATTTTTTTTTAAATTTGTGAATCCAATAAGTCATATGTATGAATGTTTTTAAACACAACTGGAATAAGAGAGCATCTTCATATCGGGGAAATGAGATGGTGATGTGTAGGAGGCAGAAATGGAGAATGGGAGACTAAAATCAGTGACCTCTAAGTTTACATATAAATTGAATTCTCAAATGATGGGCTCTGGATTATTGAATGTAGATAGAGTATTTGCATCACTTTTCTTTTACCCAGAAAACCTCTCAGCCTTTAGTCACTTTCTGAATATAGAAGACAGTATTGAGCCATACTGGGTGAGATGATTTCTGAATCTTGAGTCTCTTAAATTCTCAGACTTTTAAAATTACTTCCTCATGACCACCTTCCTTTTCCCCTAGCTTTTTACCCTTTCTGGCCCAAACCATGCTTTTTGGATAAATTCTTTCCTAGTTATCTAAAATTTAAATATCTGTTCTCAGATATTGGATCTAAGTTCCTGTATCTCTGTTTGTCTTTCTGTCTATCTAGATCTCTCTGTTTCTGATTCTGACTCTCTGTCTCTACTTTATACATATCTGCTTGAATTCTCTCTGTCCCATTAGACTTGGTTTTTCTCTTTCTTTATCTCCATACACTTAGAACAGAGAGTGGTAAACAGGCATTTGCCTACTGTGCTTCTTCACCAACTGAGTCATTCATTAAGCATTCAGTAAGACTTTTTTTGCTGTACTCTAGGTACATAACCATCAAATTAAATTTACTCTCCTGTTCTACCAATGTCTGTGTCTTATACTAAGGAATAGTCACTTACCAGGCTGGTTTCTATCAGTAAAGCAGAAAGCATAACTGCGCAAGTCATTGTTGGAGGACCTATATATGTATGCATGATCATCTTTGTAACCTATAGGGAAGGTCCAGGGTTACAGTTACAATAACTGCCCTGTCTGAGCTCATTTCCCTGCAGGGCTGTAATTATGTCATCTGCAGAGAATTTACACTGCAAGGGCTACCTGGGACCTGTCTAAAAGAAAGCTAACTTTTGTCTCAAGAGTTTTTTACTGTCTACAAAGACTCTTGATTATTTAGAATTTCTAACACAGCATCAATTAGCAAGTAAGGGAGAAGTTTATCTTGTCTGTAATAAAAAAGAGGAAGAAGTCAATCATTGTCTGGTGGGTCTCAGGGAGATGTGATGAGGATAGGAGCCAGTGGATTGGGATTCTAGGTGAGGTGCTCCTTTGGTTATAGCTTAGAATCCCTCATAAAAGTGACACAAATATGTCTGCTCATTATACCTCTCCCTATAGTATCTCTGTTTTGTATTCCTTATAATAGAGAAGAGATTCAAGACCAAATTTAGCTCCATGATGAACTGGAGCTGTTTCCACTTTAGGAATTGATGACCCAGGACATCCTGGGTTAAGATGATTACAGTGTAGAAGCAGGACTCTTCCTTTCCTCACAATTGACCAAAATATATGGTGCCTCAAATAGGATAAAAAAAGTTTAAATGAACAAAGGGGCTCTAAAGGTGGGCACAGCATTGAAGGTACATGGGATTTGGGCATTTCCATGCTATAAGGGGGTGAAATGGCTCCCACCAAAATAGGAGTTGATCAACCCTCCCCCACCCCACCTATGATCCCAGAATCAGAACCAATGCACCAGAATCAGAGCAAGCAAGGGGAAATTTCTCAGTTTTTGTGAGATGACTAAGACCACCAGGGACTTACCCCTGAGAACTGCTAGGTTGGGAACCCAGGAGGCTGAAGAGTGTGGACCTTGGGTGCTGAGATAGAGTGGAAAGGGGTGGAACACAGTAGAAGCTGCAGAGTCTCACAATGTAGCCTCAGGCAAAAATCACTCCCTAACTCCACACACAGAAAGACTGTCCTACTCACTCAGACTTTTGGCTGGGAAGGGAAGTAAAAGCCAGCATAGTCATGGCCAGCAATGCCCAAGAAATATAATCTTCAACCACCAAAAAGAACAAGAGAAAGACATTAACCCTGGATAATTTTTATGGAAAAAAATCCTGAGTAACTTTTTTTCACAGATGCTTCTCATACCATTGCTGTTATTATGAGCAATTTTCTCCTGGTTCTGCTCACTTGACTTTGCATCAAATGATATATTTTCTGAAGTTACTCTGAAATAATTTCTATTATAACTTAACAGTATAATAATATTCAATCATAACCAAGCTCCACTATTGCTTAGTCAAAATGTATGTAGATTTTTGATACCCTTTATTATGCATCTCTCCAAATTTTTCTCTGGAATGGCTAAACAAATTCACAACTCTATCAATAGTACATTAGTATAACCATTTTCCCACATGTCACACATTCTCATAAATGTAAAATTATACATTGAAATTTTTTAATTTTCACTTCCATAATTAATTGAGATTTAAAATATTTTTTCACATGATTATGAACAGCTATGATGTCTTGTTCTGAAAACTGCTTGCTCATAGCCTTTGACTAAGAATGTAATTTCTATTATTTTAATAAATTTCAAGTAGTCTTCTTTATTTTTCAAAATTAAGGCCTTAATCAGAACCCCCCCCAACAACACTATAATACCACCCACCAATTTCAGTTACTCCTTCTGATCTTGGCATCATTGGATTTTTGGGGGGAGGAGATTTTTTTTAAAGTTTCATAAAATTAAAACATTTTATTTTATTTCCCTTAATTTTCTGAATCTCTGATATGAGCATATATTCTTCCTTTTTTAAGGATTATTTTTTTATTTGGTTAATTTCAAACATTATTCCTTGGTTACAAAAATTATTTTCTATTCCTCCCTCCCCTCCTCCCATACCTCCCATAGCCGTCACACACTTGTATTGGGTATTGCATGTGTCCTTGATTTCCATGTTGTTGGTATTTGCACTAGGATGTTCATTTAGAGTCTATATCCTCTTTGACCCATGTCAGTGAGCAGTTGTTTTTCTTTGGTGTTTTTACTCCCACAGATTTTCCTCTGAATGTGGATAGTGGTTTTTCTCAATCCATCAGGGTTGTTCAGGATCAATGCATTACCACTAATGGAGGAGGTCCAATACATTCGATTGTACCACAGTGTATCAGTCTCTGTGTACAATGTTTTCCTGGTTCTACTCCTCTCGCTCTGCATTACTCCCTGGAGGTCGTTCCAGTCTCCATGGAATTTCTCCACTTTATTATTCCTTTTAGCACAATAGTATTCCATTACCAACATATGCCACAATTTGTTCAGCCATTCCCCAATTGAAGGGCATCCCCTCATTTTCCAAGTTTTTGCCATTACAAAGAGCACAGCTATGAATATTTATGTACATGTCATTTTCCTTATTATCTCTTTGGGGTACAAACCCAGCAGTGCTATGGCTGGATCAAAGGGCAGACAGTCTTTTATCACCCTTTGGGCATAGTTCCAAATTGCCCTCCAGAATGGTTGGATCAATTCACAAATCCACCAGCGAAATGAATCAATGTCCCAACTTTGCCACATCCCCTCCAGCTTTCAATACTTTCCTTTGCTGTCATGTTAGTCAATTTGCTAGGTGTGAGGTGATACTTGAGAGTTGTTTTGATTTGCATCTCTCTGATTATAAGAGATTTAGAACGCTTTTTCATGTGCTTATTAATAGTTTTGATTTCTTTATCTGAGAACTGCCTATCCATGTCCCTTGTCCATTTATCAATTGGAGAATGGCTTGATTTTTTGTACAATTGATTTAGCTCTTTGTAAATCTGACTAATTAGATCTTTGTCAGAGGTTTTTGTTATGAAGATTGTTTCCCAGTTTGTTATTTCCCTTCTGATTTTGGTTACATTGGTTTTGTTTGTTCAACCCCTTTTTAATTTGATTTAGTCAAAATTAATTATTTTCATTTTGTGGTTCTTTCTATGTCTTGCTTGGGTTTAAAATCTTTCCCTTCCCAAAGATCTGACATGTATACTATTCTGTGTTCATCTAATTTATTTATGGTTTCCTTCTTTATGTTCAAGTCATTCACCCATTCTGAGTTTATCTTGGTGTAGCATATGAGGTGGTATTCCGACCCTAATCTCTCCCACACTGTCTTCCAATTTTCCCAGCAGTTTTTGTTGAATAGTGGATTTTTGTCCCAAAAGCTGGGATCTTTGGGTTTGTCCTAGACTGTTTTGCTGAGGTCTCTTACCCCAAGTCTATTCCACTGATCCTCTGTTCTGTCTCTTAGCCAGTACCAAATTGTTTTGATGACCACTGCTTTATAATATAGTTTGAGATCTGGGATTGCAAGGCTGCCTTCCTTCACTTTTTTTTTCATTTTCCCTGGGTATCCTTGATCTTTTGTTATTCCAAATGAACTTTGTTATGTTTTTTTTCTAATTCAGTAAAGAAATTTTTTGGAAGTTCGATGGGTATGGTACTAAATAAATAGGTAAGTTTGGGTAGGATGGTCATTTTTTTATGTTAGCTCATCCTAGCCATGAGCAGTTAATGTTTTTCCAATAGGTCAGATCTAGTTTTAGTTGTGTGAAAAGTGTTTTGTAGTTGTGTTCATATAGTTCCTGTGTTTGTCTCAGGAGATGTATTCCTAAGTATTTTATATTGTTTAAGGTGATTTTTAATGGAATTTCTCTTTTGAATTCTTACTGCTATGATGTGTTGGATATATATATATATATATATATATATATATATATATATATATGTGTGTGTGTGTGTGTGTGTATTTAAATATATATACATATATATATATATATATATAAATGCTGATGACTTATGTGTGTTTATTTTGTATCCTGCTACTTTGCAAAAGTTGATTATTTCCACTAGCTTTTTTGTTGATTCTCTAGGATTTTTTTAAGTAGACCATCATATCATCCACAAAGAGTGATAACATGGTCTCATCATTGCCTATTTTAATGCCTTCAATTACTTTATCTTCTCTAATTGCTACTGCTAGTGTTTCTAGCACAAAGTTAAATAATAGAGGTGATAATGGGCATCCTTGTTTCACTCCTAATCTTATTGGGAATGCATCTAGTTTATCCCCATTGCAGATGATGTTGGCTGATAGTTTTAAATAAATATTTTATTATTTTTAGGAAAGACCCTTCTGTTACTATACTTTCTAGTGTTTTCAATAGGAATGGAACCATTTTCTGGCAATATGTTATGATTCAAATTCCCAGCTCTTCCAGTAAATATTTCACTCTCCAAATCCGTGTTCAATTGGTTATTCCTCTAAAGAGAAGCAAAATAATATTGGAAAAAGTCAAATGGCTGATAATTTGGTTTTTAGGTTTCATCCTATGAATAGTGATGAAATTCTGGATATTTGAGAATAGAATGAAACACTTTCCTAGCAATTCAATTCCTGTTACTTCTAGGTGTACTATTCCCAGAATCTCATTATAAGTCATCATTCCTTAGCTGTCTGGTGAAAATGATTTGAAGTCAAATTTAAGGTGACCTATGGAGAAACACATGACATTATCCTTTATGTACTAAAATATTCTCATTCAAATTCAATTACCTTCTGATCTCCCATATGAAGACCAAAAAAACTTCTGCAACTGAAAGTAGTGCTTTACTACTGAACTCTAAAATTCTCTCCTGGGATACATTTATTTTTATTATTATTTCATCTTCCCCTATTCTTGAAGGCCCATGGATATATAGGTGTCTCAACAAAGTGTGTGATGAACATGGAGTCAGTAGGACTTGAATTTAAATTCATTCTCATTCACTTAAAATAGCCCAATTTTTGGAAATCACTTAAACCAGCTACCTAATTTTTCTTATCTATAAAATGAAATGGAGAAGGAGATAGCAAACCACTTCAAAGTCTTTGACCAGAATACTCATAGATCAAATGAAAACAAGTCCTCTATACTTGTTTTTCCTCACAATGACTTTCTTTCTGCTTTTTTTTCCTTTTGTTTTTCTTGTCTTCATTCTTGCAGTGGATAAAATCCTTTCTTTCCCTTAACTACCCCCCCCCCCAATTTTTCCGCTATGGATTTTTTCTCTTCAAATTCTTCTAAGAATTCTTGCTGGACTTTGGTCCAATTAGAATTTTTATTTGAGTTTTGATTGGAAATGTTTTCACATAATTATTTTTGTGAATTTATGTCTTTGTCTTTCTAGTCACTGTAATAGATGTTTATACTCAAGATTTTTGTTTTGTTGTTTGGTCATTTTCCCAACCAATTTATTGACTTCGAACATTATGTTAAAGCTGGGTTCTGCTCATGTGGGCCTGAGGAGGCACTGTTGTCAAGTTTCATATTTTTTCATGTTGCTGTTTTTACACTAATTTCTGGGAGTTTGCAAGTTTTGGGTGTTTTCATTGTTGGGTGATCTACAGAAGGCTGTAGTTTCCTGGTCTATGCTCTGGTCATTACCCAGGAAGGACCCCTCATTGTAGTTTACTAGGTAGGAGAGCTCACAAATCACTATATCACAAATCAAAAAACCACAAGCACTGCCCCCTGTTGGGCAGAGCTAGGCAAATTGAGAAGCTGTGATTGGTTCCTGTGAAGTGGGAGAGAGACAGGAAGTAACATGGAAAAAAGGCTATAAAAAGCAAGACCAAAGGACAAGATTCACTCTTGGCTTCCTTGGTTCTTTGGCAAGGAGACCTTCTCTTTGTTGGTGCTTCAGTAGCATACCGTCTTCAGTGTGAGCTCTGATAAGACTCTTAGAAGCAGTCACATTGTCCTAGACTTGTCCTTGAATGGGGCTTTCTACACTGGAGAGGCTTGCTGGTTGAGTGAGTTGGGTTGAAGGAAGAAGCTTGTATTGGTGGATTTCTGACTGAAGATGCCCCTGGGAATTCCATTTGGAGATCAGGACTTGAGAGAGCCCCTGCCAGTAGCTGAGCCAGAGCTCACAAGATCAGCACTTAGGACAGTAGGCTAAATAAGGCTCTATCTCCTTCCTACATTTTCCACTTTCAATATCTCTAACTTAAAAAAAAAAGCTGTTAACAGTCATTTCTGACTTAAGGGGTAATATTTTACAAATGGCAACCACACTCTCACATTTGTAATTCTCATATTGAGTCGAACCCAATTTTAATTCTTACAATTGTAAGTGTGACCACATCCTTTACTTTCCTGAAGCCATAAGTTATAGTGTCCCTCTCCATCTTAGAATTCAGACCAGGGCCCCTGATCCCTTGTGACTGTATACAAGAGATCTCTGTACATGGCAATAGAGTTTCCAGTCAGCACTAGGTTCACTCATTACCAGTAAATAGTCCACTATAATCTCTTTCTGAGCTGTTGTCCAATGCTCTTACTGTTTCTGAACTGAGCACTCTCAAAGTTACTTCTGTTGCTGCTGCCTTTGTCACAGCCACCTCCAAAGACCACAATTAGTGCTGTTAATACTGCTTCTACACTCTGGGTTACCCCCAAACTAACTTCTGATTTTTCCTTAGCATGCAAAAATGTCTAATTCTGAGCTTTTGTTGATTAGGACATTCCAAAACTTGTTTTAAAATATTAAAGTTGTTTGGTGAGGAATTCTGGGAGAGTTCATTGGGTCATGGACTGTACCTCACCATCTTGGCTCTATCTCTTCCCCCTATTACTTTCAAGACAAAATATTAAATCTTCTCTTTGACTTTTTTTAGGGTGGGTGAAGAAGTCTATGAGAGACCAATTGATTAATTATTATTTGAGCCTGCTTGTTTAAAGAAAAGGAACAAAAAGGAGTAGAATTTCCCTTGCTAACTGAAAAATCTATCTGATTCAAATAATTTCAATTTACTATTAATAGTATTCAGAAACAAAATACGAAGTTTTATAGTACTTCACAACATGCTCCTTCCAATAATTCCATTTTTCATATCTATTTTTGTCAAAGAACTCAATGATACAGCAACAATGACTTTCATGATATTCATTATGTTTTATCTTCCATCTCTTAACTCTTCACCTTCACTGGCATTTCTCTTTCCAGCAATGCTCTTTACCTTCACCTCTTCCTCCTGGCTTCCATGACTTCCTTAAAGATTCAGCTCAAATTCTACCTCTTGTGAGAGGTCTTCTTTCTCCCCTTCCCTCAACTGGTATGCCATCCCTCTGATATTACTTCCCATTTTCACTACAATTTTTTTGTATGTATATAGTGGTTTTTCTGTCATATACCTCATTTGGAATGTGAGTTGCTTGAGGATAAGAACCATACTTTAACCTTTCTTGGTATCCCTAGAAATTAGCACAGTTCCTAGGACAGATTAAGGATTTAATGAATGCTTTTTGATTGTTTACATTTTAAATGAAAAATTTGCTATAATCTTTTTTCTTTATATTGCCTAAATGTCACTCTGTATCTCTGTTCCTACCCCTTCCCAGAGTCCAATGCTTTGTAACAAATAGATTTTTTTTGGTAAAACAAAAAAGAGGAAGAAGAACGATCATTAAAACTAAAAACAAAGGAAAATTCTTTACAATATTTTATACCTATTGTCCATTGGATTGTGCAATGTTGTAGGAAGAGATGGTTAGTCACCTCTTCTTTTTGAGAGTGTCTTGCTCAAAAAATTCTTGCAAATTTTCAGGGGGAAAGAAATTATTACATTTCATTTCATCCTTTGTTTATATTCTTTGACTTTATGGGAATAAAGTCAGAGTAGTGGGGTCACTGAGTTAAAGAGATTAACTTTTGAGTCATTTGTCTAAAATAATTACAAGTTCATAGGATGAATGGAAATATTGCTAACTCCAGATATTGCATTTCTGTGCACAGCACTTCTTGCATGGAATTTTTATATACTTTGTCACCCTGCTAAATTGTTGAGTATAATGATCCATCAGAATTATTTGAATTTATATTTCTTTTATCATTAGTGATTCAGAATCAATTTTATATAAACAATTATTGTTAGTTATTCTTTTTTTTAAATACTGTTTATTCCTGTGCCTTGACCACTGATCAAGGTAGAAATGCATATTGGTTTTATATAGTTGTGCCAATTTCCTTTGTATATTGGATGTCAGATTCAATAATTGCTATGAATGCCCCCCTTGGAAATTACTCTTTATTTGAGAAAAGTTTTGCAATTTAATTAAAGCATGGTTGAAAATTTTAATTTTGTTTTTATGATCAATTATTTCTTTCTCTTTTTTCAACCTTTTCAAATAGTTGTGAATAGTCTCTCTTCCCATTGCCCTCAATTTTTTCATGATCTGAGCTTTTATATTCAAGATGCTAATTTTTAAAACTAATTTAGTGATATTTTAAAAATTGTTGACCTAATCCTACTCTATTCCCAACTTTTTACATTTCCCCTAATAATTCTTCTTACTCAGAAAGTCCTTCCTAAAAGGACCTCTTTAAACCTAAAAGTGTCCTAAAAGACCTGGGCATCTGGTGTCAATGCTGAGCAGCATAAACGGACTGACTATTGGATAAAACAAAGAAAGTGTGACAGTGAAGTGTAGTGCCCAGGGTCTGGTTAGTCTATCAGAAGTGACATAAATTACAAAAGGGGAACTTGCAGAGTTAAAGCAGACAAAGGTGATCACCAGCATCAGGATTATTTTGGTTGCTCTGGTCTCAGGTGAGGCCCTGGGGGAGAGGCTGACGTTGTGAATGTGTTGGACTTTCTGATTGTGTCTGTACAGGACAAACACCATATAGCCGCTGGAACAGATCATGAGAACCACAAATAGAGCATCAACAACTGACTTCCAAGTTAAGATTGTTATAATACTTATGACATTTAAGTCAAAAGAAACATGCCCAATCCTCCATCTTTCTTTACTGCTGTTCCTTGAATTATTTATACTCAGAGGCAAAGTTATATCAAGAAGAAGATTGAAAACCCAGCTCAGGATACAGCAGAGAAGAATATAATTTTGGGCTCTAGTTTTTATCTTAAGGCTGTTAGGACTGATGGTGAGTGCTTGGAAGACACTCAGGAGGCAGGTGTTGCAAAGAGAAACACCTCGGGTCATTCTTGTGAGATAAGTAATGAATTTGCCCATCATTTCATTTAGCAAAAATCTCCATCCCCATTTGGATATCATTCGGGGGATGCCTCTGCAAAAAATCATCAAAACATGGGCAAAAGCCATATTTGTGATTATCAAGCTTATGTGTCTTTTCCTGTGACCAGTGATAAATTTAAAGATGTGTAGGCAAAGAAGGAACATGTTCCCCAGGATGCCAAAGAAAAGCAGTGATAAGTAGATATTCTCAAGGCCTTCTTTAGGAGAGTTCATTCCTTGGGAATCTTGTAGAGTTTTCCTTTGATATGGAAAATGACCTGAGGAGAAATAGTGGAATGTGAATTATCCAGAAGTTGGGACTTCAACCTTCCCCTCTCAGAAATAGATAAGTCTAATAAAAAATAGATAAAAAGCATATATTTGATAAGCTATATGTGATAAATATATTGAGAAAACTAAATGGGAACAGAAAGGAATATACATTTTTCTTAGCAATATATGGGATCTTTCAAAAACTGTTCAGATATTATGGCATAAAAACGTTAGTGTTAAATTAATTCTTTTCATACCACAATGTAGTAGATATTGTATTTAATAAGGAACCATGGAAATTAATTGGAGAAGAAACATATTAATCTTAAAGAAGGAGTGTGTTAAAAACAAGTCACAGAAACAATAATTTTATCAAAATGAATGATAATAACAAGACAACATACCAAAACCTATGGGACAGAGCAAATGCAGTAATTGGAAGAAACTTTATATCTCTAAAGCCTTATGTAAATAAAAATAGAGAAATAGAGAAATAGAGAAAATAGAGGAAAATAGAGAAAGAACAGATTAATGCATTGAGAATACCATAAAAACTAGATTTAATTTAAATTTAAAAATACCTGCCAAAACAAACCAGAAACAACATGAACATGATTATAAAACATGTTTTACATTCAGTCTGAGATAAATAACTAAAAAATACTAATTGTTTATGGATGCGCAGAGCTAACATACTTAAAATGGCAATCATAATGTATTCTACCTACTTGATGCTATCCAATTAAATTACCAAAAATTATTATATGGAGCTAGAAAATAAAATAAATTCATTTTGAAAAGTTAAAAAGTTAAGAATATCCAGGAAATTAATGAAAAAATGTAAGGAAAGGAGGTCTAGTAGTACCAGAACTTAAACTGTATGATAAAGCATTAATTATCAAAACTGTCTAAGAATTGCCTAAGAAATAGGAAGGTAGAGCAGTGGAACAAAACATATATAGCACAAAAATAGTAAAAGATTATATAGTAATCTCGTATTTCACAAAAGTGAAGATCCAAACTTTTGGGATAAGAATTTTGGAATTGGTAAAAATTTGGGGGCAAACTGGAAAGTAATCTAGATAGAGACCTGTATCTAACACCATTTACCAGCATAAGTTCTTGGATTCCTGACCTATACATAAAGGTACATACAAGCAAGTTAGAGCAATAAGGAACATATTACTTGTAAGATTTAGGGATAGGAGAGGATTTTGAAAAAAAACAAAACTAGAGATATCTGTGAGATTTAAAATGGATAATTTTGATTTCATTAAATTAAAAGGTTTTATACAAAGAAAACGAATGTAGTCACAATTATAAAGAAAGTAAATAATGTGAAAAAATTTTGTGGATATTTTCATATCTCAATTATTTAAATTACTTTGTCAAATTGATAAAAATATGAGCCATTGTCCAATTGATAAATATACAAATGATATAAATAGATGGTTTTTAGATGTAGAAATCATAGCTTTACATCTAGTTATATAAAAATGATTTAAATCATTACTAATTTGAGAAATGCAAATCAAAACAATTCTGAGCTACCATCTCACACAAATCTAAAAGCTTGATGAAAATGATAAAAGGGAAAAATAATAAATATTTGAAAGGGATGTGGAAAAATGGAGACACTAGTACACTGTTGGTAAAACTGTAAACTGATCAACCATTTTGGAGAACAACCTGGACTTGCACCCAGAGAGTTATAAATCTATTGTATATACCCTTAGAATTAGCAATACTCCTGTAATATCTGTTTGTCAAAGTGATTAGAGAAAAAGGAAAAGAAATTATATTCTAAAATATTTTAAAAGCTTTCTTTGAGATAAAGAACTGGAAATTATGGGGATGTTCATCAATTTGGGAATAGCTGAATAAGTTGTGGCATATGGTTGTGATGGAATACTGCTACACTATGGTTAATTTGAGAAAAAAACACGATGAGACATATGAAAACAAGCAGAATCAAGAAAACAGTATATAGAGCAATAAAAATAACATTTGAAGAAAAAACTTTTGAATGTCCACTTCCAGTAAAAGTACAAATAAAACATGGAAGACATTTTTCTTTCTAAATCTATATAGATCTAGCTATATGTCAAATGATGCCTTCTCTAGTGTGAAGAAAGGAGGAAAGGAAGGAGATACCTGGAAATTTTAATATAACCAACAAACAAATCAATAAAAAGAAAAAAATGTGAGTGTATATATATATATATATAATAACTTATATGTATTCTAGACCAGTGATGGCACACCTATGGCACAGGTGCCAAAGCTGGCATGTGGAAATCTTCCTATGCGCATGTGGCCACCCTTCCCCCTCCCCCAGAGTTCATTATTAGAAATGAATAGGGGCTCCAGCAGAGTCACTGTCCTACCCCTCTCCATGCACCTGATGATATTTTTTCACATCCCCCACTTCTATGTCCAGCAGTCCAATGGGAGTGCACTGGGAGTAAGTTGGTGCCTCATAGTCAGCAGAGCTGGAGGGTAGTGGAGTGCTCAGGCACTCGCCTCCCCCTCTTCACCTATGCTAAGGATATTCTTCATTTCACTACCCTCTCCCCCTAGTATCCCAATGGGAGGTTTTTCTCACTCTCCTATGTGGGGTAAGGGGGATGAGGGGCACACCTGGCAGTATGTGAGGGAAGCTTGGCACAGCACATTGTCTCTGGAGATAGCAGCCATAGCACTTGGTCTGGAGGTAGGGTGGAGGCAAGTCCTGGCACTCCATCTCTAAAAGGTTCACCATCACTGTTCTAGACTAACATCCTTAGACAAGAATCATTTTTGTATGAACTAGAGAAAAGAATTGAACATTTCCATTCAACCTCTTATTCACATATATACCCCCAAATCATGTTTTAGCAATACATTAAACTCATTTGGGAAATTGGTAAGATTAGCATACCAGAAAGGGTTTTCAATGGGGGTTCATAATGAAAATAAATTTGGATATTTGGATATAGGAGACCAAAAATACAAACAGAAAAATCTCTGATTGATTGGGCCAAAGAGAAGAAAGGAAGGGCAGTGAAGCAGAAAAAAATTGTGTTATTTATATGTGTTTGTCAAGAAATTCTTTTACTACCACCTTCTTTGTTCAGATTGTGGTAAGAGCAGAGACTAAGATGTATAAGACAACATAATGAAAGAAAATACAAAATTAAGAATTATAACTGTGAAAATTCATAGGGTAGACTTACCCAGTAAATGGAATAGGAGAGTAGGATATATTAGTAACCATATTCCAATAATATTATTCAAAAGAAGCACATTTGATAAATATCCACATACAAGTAAAATATAGATATGGAAAAATCCACTAAGCTTCAATAAACATAAAATTTAGAGTAGAAATCATGATTTTATAAAAGTCTAAATAGACAAGGTAAAAGGAGGTAAGGGTAGAAAATATGCCTAAAGATATCTTAGAAAAATTAACTTCAACTACATAACATTAATTTAGCATATGTAATATACAATAATTGTATTTGTATTATACATATAATAATATACTATAGACACACAAATCAGTGCATGTAACATAGATTAATTGTAAATGGAGGTTACGATGAAGATTCTCTGGAGCCTGGATCTTGATTTGTAACTATTTATTAAATAATCAAAAATGGGTTAGAGAAAGAAAAAGCACCAGCTTTTTCTCAGGTGGCCAGCTGTTTGCTTCACAAGCCTTCTTCTCCTTCTGGCTGTGTTAGCTTCTTCATTAGAAATCAGGCACTCTGGGCCCTCCCTAGCTAGTGCTCGTCCACTGGAGGTTTCCTTTCTCCCTCATATCTCCATAATTCCAGCCCCCCAAAGAGTCCCTTTCTTCTCTAGATCTGAAACTCATCTTTTCTGTATTGTAACTTTCTCTGCTTTGGCAGACTTTACCACATTTTAGATCAGATACTGATCTTTGTGTTGCCAGGAGTCATATGGGACAAGAGGTAAGCTTCTTCTGAGTATAGGGAGCCAGGAGGCTTCTGGTTTCCTCCCAGAATGTGCATGAATTTTCCTCATACAGGACAAAGAAATATATCTGCATAGCAGCTGAAATAATTAGAGGGCAAACTGCTCACATTTTAGAGAGAAATACTCAGTAAAATTCATATTACATATCATTTTAAGACATATAATGAATAGAATAAAAAATTTAAGAATGAGGATTATTTTTCATTCAATAAATTGTAGAAGCACATTAATAGGTTGTTCTTAAATGAAGAAATCTAAGGCATCAATATATGTATTAAAATGTAACTAGTGTAATATAATTTAATGTAATCTCGATACTTCACATAATACTCATCTCATTGGCAAAGATAAAAAAAGAGGAAAATGACAAATTTTGGAAGAGTTGATGGAAAATAGGCATGGTAGATCTGTGAACTAGTCTAACTTTGTAATTGGAAATACTTTTGGAGCTACATCTCCTCCATCAACAACTCTCACATCCTTTGGCCCAGGAATATCCTTAACAGACCTATAGTACAAAGCATCCAAGTAAGAGGAAAAGGATGTATGGATATAAAATATTATTACAACATTTTTTGTAGTGGCATAGAATTAGAAATAAAGGTTACTTCTAAATTGGGTAATTATTGATCAAAATTATGGAATAAGCCTGTACTAGAATACCCTTGTATATAAGTATATAAGAAATAATAAAAGGGATAGCTTCAGAGAAAGTTTGGGAGGGTTATATAATGCAGCATGAATAGAGCTAGGAGATAAATTCATACACTAACAACATTGAAACTTTGAAAATTAAAAAACCTCTGATCATTGAAAGTATCAATTTAAATTCTACATGACTGATGATGAGTATAAAAGTGAAGCAATTGTATTGATTTGAGAAATCAAAATTAAAACATCTCAGATATCACCTCATGCCCATCAGATATGACATAAAAGGAAAATGATAAATTTGGAGTAGAAAATTTGGGACACTAATATAGTACTGTTAGAGCTACAAATGGAAAGAACCATTTTGGAGAGCAATCTGAAACCATGCCCAAAGGCCCATAAATTGTGCATACTCCTGAAAGCAGTAATACCAATACTAGGTCTATATCCAGAAGAGATTAAAGATAGCAGAAAAGTCACTAAGTGTACAAAAATACATATAGCAGCTCTTTCTGTGGTGGCAAAGGACTGGAAACTGAAAAGCTGTCCATCAATTTGGAAATGGCTAAACAAGTGGTGGCATATACTTGTAATGAAATGCTATTGTGCCATAAGAAATGACTAATGATGGCCACAAAATAATTTGGAAAGAATTCTATGAAGTGATGCAAAATGAAGTGAGCAGAACCAGAAGACTGTACACAGTAACAACAATAATGTATGATCATCAACTGTGAATGTCTTAACTGTTATCAGCAAGGCAAGGATCGAGGACAACTTCAAGAGACTCTGACAAAAAAGGATATCCTCTGCCATTCAAGAAAATGAGTCCAAATGAAAATTGAAGCATGCTATTTTTTACTTTATTTCCTTCATGAATTTTCTCTTGGGAAAGCAATGTGTTTTCTTTCACAACATGATAAATAGGGACATATATCCTAGTTACTGAATAGGTTCAGCAGTGCTGCTTTTCCAAGTAAAGTTAAAATCAAAAACAGAAAATTAGTGATAATATGTGTGTATTTATAGAATCTATATCATATTGAGTGCTTTCTTGTGGAGAGTAGAGAGGTAAGAGGGGAGTGATAACATGGATTTAAAAATATCAGAAGATGAATATTGAAAAATTATATTGACATTATTCAGGAAAAATTATTATAATTAAAAAATAAGACAAGAAAAATATTATGGAGAGAATGTTTAAAAAGAATGGGAACTTGGACAAGTCAGTATATGAAAATTTATAGAATAAGAATACAGAATAATTAATGAAGAATAAAAAGGAGTCAGTATGTGAAGATGGGATTAACTCTCCCCTGCCCATTTTTAGATTTAATCACCAAAAGTGTATATACCTCATTTATCCTTAAGTGGGAGAGGTCTGTGACCCATGTGTGTGAAAGTGGGTGACAAATTAGATCCCCCTGGGCAGTCCTAAGCAAAGATTTAAGTATAATTGGCCCATGTAAAAATGGAAGGAAGGCACAGGAAGTGACAAAAAGGAATGATCTTTAAAAGTGGCAAGAACTTCCTGTGATGAGGGGTTTTAGCTTTCAACTTGATCCTGGAGAAGCTCCTGGCTGAGGACTTTGAACTGATTTCTATCTCCCCTTAGAACTACCACATGAGTGAGTGAAAAAGACTGACTCCTTTCCCTGGCCTTCCTGGAGGTACTAGCCTCCAGAGAGGCTCCTCCTCCTGGAGGAGGTCTCCTGGCTAAAACCCCATGTTTGATTTACCTCTGGGCCCCTTTGCTGGGCCTCTGAATCCCTGCTTGGTTCAGACCTGGCTGGAGTAAATACCTACTCTCTGATTTTCTTACTTTCACTCTTTCTCTTTTTTTATAAATAAATTACCATAAAAAATCATTTGGAATTGAGTAATAAATAATTCCTGGCAACCAGACTCATCAATTTAGTCCAACCCTTTAATTTTAACCCCTTACATTCTGGCCCTTTCAAGTAGAAGAGTGAACAGTATTGTGTAAATATGGTTTTGCGTGAATATAGTATTGAAGGAAGTTTTGCAAATCATCCAGGACCTTAATATATTAGTATGTGTTCATTTATTTTGTTTCTCTGTTTAGCTGTTAAGTTAATTGAGAATAAAGACTTTTTTTTTCTGGGCCCGAAGGCATTTTGCACATTGGGCTATATGCAGTTTTTGATTAATGATTTCCTTTACAGTTATTCTATTATTTTATAAAAATTTATGTATTCTTTAAATAAAATAATGAACTGAGTGAAAAAGATGAAAGAGAAGTGATTGCACCTCAATGCAGAATTACACATGCATTTCTGTTTATGAAAAACATGGAAATTTGTTTTATTTGATTAAGTTTCTTTTTTGAAAACAAATAAAACCTTCTTTTCCCCAAGTTTCTTTAATAGGGTGAGTAGGAGGGAGAAAATATATGTCTATTAATTGAAAAAAAATTAAAATATATTTGTGGATTTCAGTGTATGTTTTTAATCAAACTCAGACCAAAGTAACAAAAAGACCAACAATGCAGAAGTTAAGGCAATGAATAGATCTCCAGGATATTTAGAAATGAGAACTCTTGGGTGATTGTTGAATGCAAATGCTAATCATTTACATATTTCTCAGTTATTCATGGCATTCTTACAAAAAGTGCCCCTGTTCTGAAACATAAATGTCTCATGAGCAATAATAATAGCATTTGTAGAATAATAATTTTATTAATTAATAATAATAGATAGCTTTTCTATTGCAAAACACTTTATATCAGCTGTCTTATTTAATTATTAAAAAAACTCTGGTATGTATGTATTATTATCATCCCCATTTTATAGATGAGAAAATTGAGTCAGAGGTTAAATGATTTTTAAAAACAATCCTAACCTTCCATCTTGGAATCAGTATTGTCTATTGGTTGCAAGGCAGAAGAATGGTAAAGGCTAGGCAATGGGGGTTAAGTGACTTGCCCATGGACACACAGCTGGGAAGTGACTGAGGTCAGATTGGAACCCAGGACCTCCCATCTCTAGGCCTGACTCTCAATCCACTGACCTACCCAGCTGCTGCCAGGTTAAATGATTTTTGCAGAGTTACACAGCTGGTGAGTGTGTGAGGTAGGAATTGAACTCAAAAGCCTTCTTGACTTCTGGTCCAGTGCAATACCCATTATGCAATCAAACTGACACATCAAATGTAGAAGAGAAATAGAAAATTATCTTAATTGACCATTGCATTGACAAATGCAATAAAATTTAACTGAACAGAGGATTAAAATTAAACTGAGACTAGATAATTAATATAAAAGCTGGTGTATGGTATATGTATGGTGCCTGCAACATAGTAGAGACTTAATAAATATTTATTGAATAAATGAATGGGTCAGAACTAGGTTATTATCTTCTATTGCTTTTTTACTTTGCTTTGCACACAGTAGGTACCTAATGAATATCTGTTTTGAATCAGATTAACATTAATCCTAATTATTTTCTGCTTAAAAAATTTAGCACATATACCACTATCTGACCTTTGCTTCCTTGTCCCCCAATTCTTTTTCTACTTTTGAGATTCTGACCCTTTCTGGAAATAAAGATTCTTCTCTTCATGATATCTGTGTTCCCTTGATTATGGAAGACCTTTTCCTCTGCATCTCTTGAGGCCTGGAAATTGGCTGTTTTTTTTTTTCCTGATTTTTAGGTAGTAAATATTAGTGGGGGTGATTATGAGCCACTATGATATATTTTTATGAGTAAGAGAGCACTGTATTTGGAATCAGGAAGAACTGAATTCAAATTATGTCTTAGATACTTACTAGCTTACTAGCTCTATGCTCCTAGGTTAGTCCCAGTTTCCTCCTCTGTAAAATGGGAACAAAAATAACACTTACTTCACAGAATTGTTATGAGAAGAAAATGAAGTAATATATGTAAAGGGTTTTATAAACCTTCCAGCATAAAATGAATGTAAGCTTTATTATTATTATTGATCGTTAGAATCATATTATAATGACATAATATACAAAATCTTTATAATTATAATTATTAATCTGCCTTTACCAACACATGCAACACATGGCATAGAGCCCTTTCCTCAGAAGGGGCTAAAGAATCCAATACATAACAAGAAGTCCTGTAGCTCAGGGCAAATATCAAAAGGGTTTCTGGGAAGGCAGAACAGAAAGATCCCTCAAGTCAACTTTTAAAGACCAATCAAATGAAGCATGCATAGGGAAAGGTGGGACTCTGGAACATGATAGGCCTCAGGATACAGACAGTCTATGCTGAATGAGACTGCAGAGTGACCAAACCGGTGTTGAACAGAGGCCTAGGACTAAAGTGAAGTTATTGCAAGGGGACGGAAGGGGCCCCGTAAGTAGTTCCGATGGGAGAAGAGCACAGTTCAGCTGGCTGTTTTCTGCTTTAATTATTTATTTCTTTATTCGATTAATTAATTAATTATGATTATTTAGTTATTCTTGCCAACTGGACGTTGAGTATCGAAGCAGATTGAGGGCTGCCCTTGGTTTTAGGTAAAACTAGTTCAAGCCCTGCTTGTCCAGTGCTGGGCTAGAAACTTGGTGTCTCAGTGTTCTAGGAAACTCCAAGATGCTGGAGAATGACTGAACTGGGACAGGGTCCTTGGGCCCGTGAAATCATAGGCACAGATGTTCAAAATGAGGAATTAATCATACCGGATTTCTATTGGCCAAAAGACTTGAAGTGCATTGGACATATTCTAAATTTCAATGTCTCAGGCCACTATGCCAGCTACATGGTCCTTGTTACAATTCTTTTAACAAATTGCAGTTATTATTATTTTTTGAGGAATTCTATGTACAAGATTTTTTTATGGCAACCTCCTTAGAGGAAGAATAATAGTTAGTGTCCTGGATCCAGTGCAAGAAGACCTGAGACCCTTGAGACCCTTATTGTAAGATGCTGAGCAAGTCACTTAATTTCTGATTGCCTCAGTTTCCTTATTTGTAAAATGAAGATAATAATAGTACATATGTCCCAACATTGTTCTGAAGTCGAAATGAGATGAGATCTGTAACGTATTTAGTACAATACTTATGTAGTCAACTCTGAGTAAAGAATTCTTTTCTTCCTTAAAAGACTGTGCTATTTGAGTGATTTTAGAACTAGAAAAAATTCTGCCCTGTGTTACTTACAACATAATCTCCAAACACATCAAAATAAAAGAAAACAATGTTTTTAAATGAGGATATGGCGGTGTTTTATTTTTTTGTCTATAAGCATTTAAAATTATTATTATGTGAACCATCCAACCTGGCTTAATTCTGCACATGGTCCATTGGCTCTGGAGGACTGAGTAGACCACAGGAAAATACTGAGATAATTTGGATGCTTTTGCACCCCTAGAAGCTCCTATCTGTGCAGGGAATATTTGGTGTGTGGTGAATTGCACCGGATTAATCTATGTATTGTGCAAGGCACCAGAGGGGAAAACAATGAAATAAAGTTTACAAAGCAACACCTGACCAAACATAGTCCTTTCTTCATCAGAGGAGTGACCTGTCCTGAGGGTCTCAAGTCAGATATATTTGACAGGGAGAACGCTGAGGCACAGAGTGTGAAACTGACTTGACTAGGCAATTTAGAAACAAATCGAGATCCAGGTTCTCTGACTTCCCATGAAGGGCTCTTCCTTTTGACTAGGATGCTCAGATAGCCACTGCCTGGACAGAGTGAGAGAGGCAGACAGAAAGCATGTTTTGTCCTCTTTATGAAGAGGAATTTGGAGAAAAAAGAGTCAACACATTATGTCTAGGAGCCAGGGAAGGCAGGGGCAGAGAGCAAAACAGAAGGGGATACGGAGAAGACATCTAGGAAGCCGTAAAGGCCCGGAATTCACAGGAAACTGGCACTTTATGAGTTCCATGTTGACATACAGAGGATGCTGGGAAAGTGGATATACTTCTTGCTGGGCATGCTCTCCATTTCTTTTCATCCTATCAAAATATATAGTAGAGTGCTATATTATATTGGGTAGAATGAAGTGAAGAAATAGAGAAGAAAACCTTGGTGTCCTGAGTCATGAACCAGCCTAGATAGACCTAGAAGGGGCTCCCCAAATCATTTCCTGTTTAGGCACCTTTTCTACATGATCCCAACATTCAGAGGACAAGAAAGCTTCCCGGAGGAGATTTTCTACCAACCTCTGTCTCTGCGATGAAGGCCATCCAATATCACTCACCAGACTTTTGCCAGCCCAATGGAGAGAGCTGAAGAAATCTGCTTTCTGGCCTGGTCGGGGCATGCCTTGGGCTGGCATTATAAGGGAAGCAGAGTTTGAGCTCATTTCTCCCCAGAGCTATAATTATCGTGTCACTGGCTGGAAAAGGAACATCTGGTCTGCATGGAATTTGAGGTGTGTCTGAATAAACTTTTGCCTCAAGTGAAAATACCAGTCAATAATAATTTGATTAATCATAGTCTCCAAAGGAGCATTTGTCAGCAGCTGAAAAGAGACTTTTTCTGCATGTTGAAAGGAGAAGAGTAAGTTTGATTTTGTCAGAGACATACATGAAGGGATGGATGCATTGCTAAATGTTCCACAATCAACGTTTTAGGAAAAAAATCTACCCTGGGCACAGTTTTAAGTTTATTCTGCATTCTTAACATTTCTCCATCACTTTCCTAAGTTTTGTTTTTAAGTCATGTCCAATTCTTTTATAATCTGTAAACCATACTGTTCATGGGGTATTTTTTTTTTCTTGGTAGAGCTACTGGAGTGGTTTGCTATATATTTAGCCAGTGAATTAAAGCAAGTGATTTGATCAATGTCACATAGCGTGTATGTGCCTAAATCTGTGTTTAAACTCAGGTCTTCCTGGATTGGCCCAATGTTCTATCCACTGAGCCACTTAGGCAAACAGAGGTGAAGTGAGTCACCCAAGGGCACACAACATGTGAATATGTGAGGTCTGATTTGAAATTAGGTCTTCCTGATCTTAGGCTCAGTGCGCTATCCCTTCAGCCATATAACTGCCTTTCCTAAGTCTAGACAAACAAAATGGTAAATAAAACTCTGATTTGTCAAATTTGCCAATTTCTCATATATAAATGCCCATATTGAAAATTTAACAGTCAGCTCTCCTGAGCAGGTGTGAGCTGGCTCCAGTAAAACCCCACTGAGGAAGAGGACACAGGATGCTTGTGAGACGATGAGTGAAGGGCGTGATCCCTGTATTTTGGGGGTCTCCTGATGAGCTCTTCTGTAGGAATTGCTGCTTGTTGTTCTTGTAAAGGCTAACTAGGTTTCTTTGTTGGACCTCTCTATGTCTTCAAGCTTGACTCTCTTCCTATGGCAAATATTTTGGAGACAATAACTTAAAGTTCTCTTATTGACAGGATGATGGAATTAGAACAAAGATACTAATGAATTATGACGTGAATATGTTTGAAAGCTGGAGTACTGAAGGTCAGTGTTTCCATTCCTGGAAATGAAGACACCAGGGACTTGTGTACCAGGTAATTTGAGGTCAACCATATTATGGTTTTGAGATGATATGATTTCTGCATTCACAACAAAGATAAGGCTAGTTTTTATCCCCTATGGCTCTTCTACATCTTTCGTTTGAGGAGCACGTCTCCCATTTCAGTTCATTTGCAGACCAGGTGAGGTGAGAGATTGGCCAGCAGCCCTCGCCCACAAGAGGAAAGATAGATAGAGGTTTATCTCTGGGGGAAACCTGGATCTGAAGCTGGAGGGATGGCAAGAGAGAGACGCAGACATCGAATCATGTATAAATCGAGCTCCACAGACTTAAGCTCTGGCCTTCCACTTCATAGATACATGAGACAGTGAGAAGACCACAACATAACATCATGGGCATCAGAAATAAGCTTAGAGATCATTAGAGACAAGCCACAGTCCTTAGACCTGTGCTATCAGCACTGACTGTTACGGCTTAATGATAGGGATTAGAGAAACAGAGGTGAAAGACGGAGCATGGCCGGAGGCCTGCTTCATGAGAGAGAGAGAGAGATAGTAGTGAGGAAGAAAGATGAGTGGGTAAAGCCTGGGCTGGGCCTGTGGGCTTGTGTATTTATTGATTATTATATGCAAAGATACATAATGCATAGTAATTAATGACAGAGGGGATTATCATTGGTAGAAAGGTAAATTGTCATAAGATAAGGGCGGATCCTTCTTCAGCCTGGGGAGAACAAAGAAACCTACTTTCGCACCCAAACTAGTTGGGGTCAAAGTTCATTGCCTTACTAGCCATGCGCAGGGCAGAGAATGCACTCTTCTCAGGCCTAACTTTATGACTTAATTATCTGTCTTGAGTAAACACCGCTGTGGACTGCTACACCAGGGATGGTCAATGTCACCCCCGAGTCCACTGAATTATCAATTTTATTACATTTAGTTTCATTCTAATATTATAGAAATACCTTCTATAACATGTGTATGAAAACTGACCAGCATTCTGGTGTCTGTAGATTGGAGAAGCATGCCTTATCCAGCCAGAGAATGATTTATGCTATCACAATATTTGAGTCAGAATGCAGGATTGAATCATTCCTTGGTATCAAAAAAGACAAACCACATGTAGACTGCAAAATGGGGGAGGAATTAAGAACTTGAATTCTGAAAGCTGAATGAGCTGAGCTATAGCAGAGAAGAGAGATTTCAAGGTGGGCCCTTTAGAGATATAGGAACCAGGAATTCAAAATGAAGCTATGGGTTGTAATTTCCTTTACAAGGGTTGTTGGATATTTCAAAATTTTAACTCATTCCTTAACTTCCCTTCCCAAATATGCTTTGTAATAGGCATCATAATACTATTTTCTTCATTTACTTAAATATTTTCTGCATTCAGATTTTGCCTCAAATGTAAAGAAGCCAGGAGTTAACTGGAAATACACATCCTAAATCTGGGCAGAGAATCAAATCTCTGTCTGAGGGGGCAGCTGGGTAGCTCAGTAGACTGAGAGCCAGGCCTAGCTTTGGGAGGTCCTAGGTTCAAATCTGGCCTCAGACACTTCTCTGCTGTGTGACCCTGGGCAAGTCACTTTACCCCCATTGCCTAGCCCTTACCACTCTTCTGCCTTGGAGCCAATATGGAAGGTAAGGGTTTTAAAAATTTTTTTTAAATCTCTGTCTGAATATTAGGGATGTTCATAAGCAGGGAATCCAAGCTATTTTGATTGTATTCATAATTTTTGATCTGATACAAATGCCATAAAATAGTAGAGGAAGGGACCATGTGGACCTGAAAGCCATCTGATTGTCCTTATGCAAAAGTAAAGTAACTGAAGTAGAGAAGGAGGGTAGAGCCTGCACAGACCTGCTGCTCCCTTTACACAAGGATTGAGGGGTAAAAATATCTAATTAGGTCAGGAAGATAGATTGAGGCCAAGTTGTGTAGGACTTTGAAAGCTAAACAGAGGACTTGATATTGTATCCTATGGACAGTAGGAAGCAAAACACATTGAATAGAGAAGTCATATAGTCATATTTGCCCTTAATAAGGAAAACCACTTGGTTGACTTGATATAGCAAGGCCTGAAGGGATGAGGATTGAGGCAGAGAGACTTAGGAGGGCATTGCAAAGATTTGGGCAAGGGGTAAATGATGAGTATTGTAACTAAAAGAGGTACCAACCAGTTTCTGACTGAAAGAGTTAGATGTTAGAGATATTATGGATGTCAAATGTTAATGTTTGACAACTGAATGGATATTTGGGACAAGGAAATTCAGAATAATTCAGAGGCTACAAACCTGGGAGACTGAAAGGATGGTGGTAATCCATGCTTTGCACATGAAGAAGGAAATTTTTAAAAAAGTTTAAATAATGAGTTCACTTTTAGACAAATTGAATTTGAGATGCCTCCAGGACAGACACACAGTTTCAAATGTCTAATGGATAGTTTTTGATTGAGGACTGCACTCTTCTTCTGAAATCTTTTTCCATGTTTATTTACTTCCAAATAATGTGGATGATTATAGCTTTATGTCACGGGCAAAGTCCACCCTTGCCCGAGACTCCAGGGTATCCCAACTGGTGGCGAACGATCAGTCAACAAAAATAACAAACAGAAGACAGCTTAATCATAACAGCCATGAGATTGCTTTACATCTGACAGCTTCTCCACTTTCCAGATGTCTGATCTTTATTTTTATACCCATTCTCTTGGCACGCATATGCACAAAATCAAAGAGACATAATTGGAAAAGTGATACATCAACTTTTAACAAATCAATTGATTAACATTCTATATTCTTGTATTGCGATTACAGACAGAATAAAGGTTGCACACAAGATAAATTATTTCGTCACAGGTAGCTTAATTTTCTCATTACCCTGTGAGGTTTTGAGTTTACAAACAATCAAGGAAAATTGCGTATTGTTTTTAATAAAATGGAATAATTAATCAACAGTTCTTAGAAGACAATTCAACAATCATATCATGGAGGCTGAGGGGTCTGGGAACACAATTCAAGTTTAGACTCATGGCTTCTAGGGAGTTACTGATTTTTGTAATAGAGTCACTGAGGCATACTGAAGCCTTATGTACTTGTACTTATCACTTGGGCCTCTATGATTGATTTGTGTGCTGACTTCATGAGAAGAGGCTTCTGTATGTGGGAAAGTTTTTGGCTTGGCTTGTAACTGTGGTTTCGCTGGGAATTATGTACTTAAGTAAAAGTTAACCCATGCTAGTCTTTTTGGGATTGGGTTTAAGGGTCTAGTCTTTTGGTGATCTTCTGGAGAATTAGGGAACAGGTGTTTTGCTCTTGCATTACTCCTTCTGAGAATAGGGGGAATAACAATCATGTCAATTCATAGGTAAGGGACATTGATGAAAGAGGTCATGCAAGGGGGATAGAGTGGGCAGTCACATCTCACCAAGGACCACTCTCTGGTCTCCCTGGCTGCCACGTGTGACTCTGTCAAGGTGTCATGGACTGATGTCCCCGAGCAGCTATATAATATGATTTTGAGTTCTGAAAGTGTTATTTTCAATGCTGTTTGCTCTCCATTCCTATTTTTTTCAACACTTCTTTTGAGATTCTGCTCCTTGTTTTTCTACATACAATTTTACTACTGTTTATTTTTAAAAATCTAACTTTATATAGTGCTCCCTTGTTGGTAAGGTATAAAATTTGTAAATTAATTTAGGTAACATCATCATTTTTAATTGTACTTCCATGGCCTCACCTAGAGCATTGACTGTTTTTTCCAATAATTTGTCATCATTCATTTAAATTAATCTTTAAAATTTATTAATATCTTTAAATTTTTCCCTCCATTTTCCAATGTATCACTCACTCTACCCACTTTCAGAAAGTTATGATTGGTAACTGTGCAGATGGAATATTTGCAACACCTGAGCTACAATCCCAGCATCCTTTTAAGTGAGGTCCTCATTTTACGTAAGGATTCTTAGGAGATAAATTTGGCTGAGACCAACACTGCGGAGCTCTTTTCTTTTGGAACTTATGCTTTTGGTAAAGTGCTCCAGGTGTGAGTCTCTGCCTCTCTTTGCTCTGCTCACTTGAATGAAAGAACTTTCTCTCTGTCTGTCTGTCTCTGTCTCTGTCTCTCTTTCTCTTAAATTTTTATTAAAATTCCTATATACTTTTCCATAGTAGGAATATTTATTGGTTTTTACTCCTACAAATTAAAGAATAAAAAAGAAAAAATTCAGCAAAACTACGCAACATATTCCCCCTCCTGTCATCTAATACTCTATTGAGTATGTTCTTCATCTTCCCCTACTTCTTTAGAATCTTTTTTTTTTTTTTTAGATTTTAGAATCACATCTCTACCCTATACAGTTGCTATAGATGTTGTTCTTTCTAATTTAAGTTTTGTGGTCATTTTGCTTTCCTTGCTCTTTCCCTGTTATTTTAAATCATTTCACATATGTTGTCTCATATTTGTGTACATTCATGATATCTTACATTTTAGTAATATTCTGCTGTATTTAAACATTCCATTTATCATCACTTAGTATATCTTCCATTATATTTATATATTTTACTTGTTTAATTTTTTGCCTATTGATGGACCTTTACTTTGTTTCCAGTACTTTGCTTTTACAAGAGATACCAATACAAATATTTTGATGAATAGGGGGTCTTTATTTTTTGTCACTGGCATCACTGGTTTTATGGTTAAGGGGACTTCTAGGTAAAAGGGTATAATAATTTCAGTTATTTGCTTCTCATAATTCAAAATTTTATTGCAGAGTGATTAGAACATTTTATATTTCTCCCAAAAATGTGTTTATGGGCCTGTTTTTCTAAAACTTCTAAAACATTTATATAGTTCCATCTTTGGTCATTTTTCTCAATCTTTTGGGTTTGAAGTAAAGTCTTAAAGTCATTTTAATTTTTTATTTCTCTTATTATTAATGAATTGTCACATTCTTTCATATAAAAATTACTAGTTTATAATTCTTTTGAGATCTTCCCCATTATTTCCTCCTTTATATGTTTGAAAATGACATTTTATGTTTTATTTGTTGCCTATGTAGTTTATATGATAAATTGATAATTGAGATATTTGAGACTTATTTTTCACTTTACCATTTTCCTTCTTATCTTAGTTTTTCCATGAACAAATCACTAAATTTAATGTAAGCAAAATGAATTATTTTATCTTTTAATATTCTCTATTCATTGTTTAAGGATTTGCCACAACCATAGACATTGAAAGACTTTTGATCTGCATCTGTTCTCTTTTTTTAATGCCATATTGTTAATAATCAGACCAAAGATTCATTTTGAGGTTGTGATAGATTATGATATGTTGCTTTATTCATTTTATTGGCATTTAGTTGGGTAAAATAACTCCTGGTGACTATTTAATTTCCTCTTCATTGGTTGTGAATTCATCACTTATCAAATTGACCCATGGTTTATCTACTTTATTGTTTTTTTCATTAAACCAGATTTTTGTCTTATTTATTAGTTGAATTAAGTTTTATTAATATCTTTTGATTTTCATATTTTTAAATTAGCTGTTTAGTTGGGGAATAATATTTTTATTGTAGTTGTATCCCTAATTCATCAATTTTTTTCTTTTTCTATTTTGTTGATGCAAGTATTTTTAGATATAAATTTTCCTCCAGGTTCTCCTCTGGCTGCATCCCAAAATTTTTGGTATATTGTTGCTTTGTGGTCATTCTCTTTAGTGAAATTGTTGGTTGTTTCTATGATTTGTTCTATGCCTCACTTGTTTTTTTAGAACAAAATTATTTAGTTTCCAATTAATTCTTGGTCTTTTCTTATTCCATCTCTTTGTTTAGTATAACCTTTATAGTATTATGGTCTGAAATGGATGAATTCAATATTTCTACTTTACTGCATTTGGTTTTGAGGCTTTTGTTCTATATTATCAGGTTTTTTTTGAGGTACCATGTACTGCTGAGAAAAAGGTACAATCCTTCTATTCCCTTTTAGTTTTCTCCAGAGGTCTACCTAATCTAACTTTTTTATTCTAATCACACCTTAATTTCTTTCTTGTTTATTTTTTGGTTTAGTTCATCTAATTCTTAAAGGGGGATTTTAATATTCCTTACTAATATAGTTTTATTGTTTATTTCAACTTTTAATTCATGTTATACCATTTGGTGTATAAATGTTCAATACTCATATTACTTTATCATCTATGATTCTTTTTGTGACAATATAATTTCTTTCCTTATCTCTTTTAATTAGATTTATTTTCACCATTGTTTTGTCAATCATAATTACTATCCCTACTTTTTAAAACTTTAACTGGAATGTAATTAGAATCTGCTCTAGTCCCTTACTCTGTATGTATCTCCATGCTTTAAATGTATTTCTTTTAGACAGAATATTTTGAGTCTCTGGCTTTTCATCTACTTTGCTATCCTCTTCCATTTTATTGGTGAGTTCATTCCATTCAGATTCCCATTTATGATTACTATGTTTTCCCCTCCATTTTATTTCCCCCATTTATCTTTCTCTTCCTCTCTGTTGGGAGATGTCAGGCCATAATGTCTTGACAGGATCACATGTGGAGGCCAGGAGGTCTCAAAGTGGCTCCTTGGCAGGATGGAAACATCCGCTCAGCCTTCTCTGTGTGACTTCACTCATCAACATCCATTACTAATGGAATTGATATGGTTATTGACTTAGAAAAAGTAATATGAGAGCAAAATCCTGGTACATAATTCCCCCCAAATATCTCCAAATGATCAGACTCACAAAACCAAACCCAAAAGACTAACATGGGTTAAATTTTGCTTAGGTATATAATTCCAGCAAAAGCTGTGTCCAGAAATCCCCTACTCCCATACACAGAAACAAAGTCTCCTAAGCTAGTACATAAATCATGATAGGGAGAGGCTTGTACAATATGCCTTAGTACATCATGCCTCAGTGACTTGATTTACCAAACAAAACCCATCTTGGAAAACTCCCCAATGAAACTGTGAAAAAATGATTAGTTTAATATTAAGACTAGTTGTGCTTCTATCACCCCTTTGATCCTCCAACTTGGCTGCAGTGTTGTCAATTGTCTCTAGAACTTCTAATTGATTATCTATTTTTATTAAAAGTAACATATGATTTTCTTTGATTCTCTGTGTAATAATTAAAATAGTGGAAGCCATAAACTGTGGCAGTTAAAAGAGTGTTTGGCTTAAATTGTGACCCTGGAAATATGGTTTCAAGATATTGTCTTGAGTTAAATCAAATATAAAGTGGTAGCCAGGGAAAAATTCCCAAATATTAAATATACCCAATTCAGCTGGGTTTTATAGAGATTTTAATTAATACAAATTAAGGAATTAATGAAAGAGAGAGAGAGTAATAGGAAACAATGAGAAAAAGAGATAGGCCAGCCTGGACCAGTCTAGGCTTTTAAGCCTTAAGAGAGAGATCATCAATCTTTTATTCAATCACCATAAGTCCCAAGCTTGTGCCAAGCAAGATTCTAGTGTTCAGAGAGACACCAGTTCAGCTTCAGCTAGCTCAATCAAGTTCAGGCATCAAGCCCTTCAAGGCAGCTTTGGCCAGCTGCCTCCTCCAATTCAGCTTTTCCCAGCTGAATATCCAGAGAGAGTTCTCGGAGACAGTGAGTCCCAAGAGAGAGTCCTTCACTGTTTAAAATGGGGAATGGTCTTAACCAAATCTTATGAAGTAGGGTCTGAGCATTGTTAAGGTTCACATCTGTAAGCTCAAGCACCTCACAGGTTAATGAAAAAAACTGGCCTCTAGTTATGCCATCTCTGATGAAATCATTTATTTTTGGCAAAACCTTTGTGTATCCTGTCAGAATCAATAGTAACAATATAAGTATATAGAATGATCACAGAATGTTAAATGATTTTTCAAAAGTTAATGTCACCCAATTATCTGTATCTGAACACATATGTTGAATAATGTAGCTGTGTGCCAAGAAAATGGGTATAAAAATAAAAACCAAACCTGGGCCTAATGGAAACAGCTCCATGTGAAGTTCAATCCCAGGTTGACACATACATATCTGTCTCCCATCACTCATTTCCACCTTTTCCATTACACCTGGCTGAGAACCCCCGAAGCCATGAGCAAGGCAGGCCCTGAGTTCTTGGGGACCTCTCCTTTCAGATTTTCCTTATACACAAATGTTTTTGCATCTGGCTACTGCCTCCCTGAGATCACTCTTCTTTTTGTCTGTCCCTCCTTTCCCCTGATCCCTCTGTTTCTTATCTCCCTATTGAGTTAGATAGGTTGCTAAACTTGTGTGGAGGTTATTCCTGCTTTGTGCCAATTCTGATGAAAGTAAGATTCAAGTATTGCCTAATACCCATTTCCCCCACTTTCCCCTCAATATTGAGTCTTATAGGTTTTCTCGTGTGAGATAATTTACCCCTAACTTTATCTTCTTTTCTCCTTTTCTAGTGTTTACTCCTTTTTATCCCTTGATTTTGCTTCTTAAATATAATCTCATTATATTCAACTCATGCCTTGTTCTCAGGCTATGAATGCTTCTATTCATTGCCCTAAAATGATAAAGTATTAAGTATCTTCATTAATTTAAGTATCCTAAGTACTTTATGTACCTTAGGTACTTCAAATATCAAAGATATCTTAAGTATCTTAGTTGTCACCTTCTTATATAGGAATGTAAATTAGTTTAACCCCATTGTTTTCCATGATTGTTTTAAGTATCTTAAGTATCTCAAATATCTCTATTAACATAGATAGTTGAATTATCACTTCAAATCACTTTCTTAGTATAACTCCATTGAGTTCTCTGAGATTTTTCCTTTTCTGTTTACTTTTTTATGTTTCTCTGGAGTATTGAAATGGATTGTCTTTTCATCTCTTGTTATTTTGTCAGGAATGCGTGGAAATCCTCTATTTCATTAGAGGACTTCCCATGAAGTATAATGCTTACTTTCACTGGGTATATAATCCTTTGTTGTAGTCATAGATCCTTTGCCTTGTGGAATATCATATTCCATGCCTTCTGGTCATTTAAGATAGATGCTGCCAGGTCTTGTGTAATTTTGACTGTGGCTCCACAATATTTGAATTTTTTTCTGGCTGTTTGTACTGTTTTATTTTTGGCCTGGGAGTTTGGGAATTTAGCTATAATAATCCTTGAATTTTTAAATTTGGGCTATCTTTCAGGAAATTATTGTTGAATTCTTTCAATTTTTATTTTCCCCTCTTGTTCAAGAACATCAGGTCAGTTTTCCCTGATAATTTCTTGCAATTTGATGTCTAGGCTCTTTTAAAAAAAAATATGGTTTATAGGAAGTCCAGTGATTTTGAGGCTATTTCTCCTAGCTCTATTTTCTAGGTCAGTTGTTTTTCTGCTTTTCTGCTAATTTTCATTCTTTTGAATTTTGTTTATTGTTTTCTGCTATCTTATGGAGTCATTAATTTCCATTTGTCCAATTTTAATTTTTAGGAAGCCATTTTCTTCTTTTGAGGTTTTGTGTATATTTTAGGGAGTTTTATTTTTTTTTACTGTTTGTGGCTTTATATTTTTTAATAAAGTTGTTTTCTTCAGTAAATTTTTTTCTATACTGTTCACTTTTTCTATCATTTGCTTTTCTGATATTTTTCTCTTATTATTTGTTTTTTATCCTTTTTTGAGCTCTTCTAGTAATTCATTTTGAGTTTGACATCCTTTCACATTTGCCTTTGATGATTCAAACATTTTCATTTTTGTATTGCTTTCCTCTTCTGAGTTTGTATTTTGGTCATCTCTATTGCTTAAACAGTTTTCAAGTGTCAGACTTTTTCTTTTTCTCACTTTTTTTTGTATGGCGTATTCCTGCCTTTGCCTATAGGCTAAAGCTTAGCTATGTTCCTATGTGGAGGGAATACTGTTCCAAATTGTACTGTGATATATCCCAGTGTCTGGAGTTAATTTAGGTGTCTCAGTCCTATATTGAGTACTCTATTTAAATGGCCTGGTTGGCCTGTTATGGGGAGGTTTGCAGCTATTTCATTCAGATGCCATTTGCAGTGGGTCACATTGGGTTCTTCCCTTTCACATTGAGTCTGGAGCATATTTGACTGAGTTTCTTCTGCTACTGCCCATGGTGAGTTGCACCTGGCCTCTGCTATGGCTGGACTATACTAGGCTGCATTTCTCTTACTGTTGACTATACTGTACAATGTTGGTTTTCACTCTCCCCCTTGAGGTTGAACTAATCCAAACTGTGCTCTTTTCTGAACTACATGTGCTGTATCATTCCCAGGTTCTGCCCTAGCTTGCTCAACATTCTCTCCTCTCACACTATCAAGATGGGTTCTCCTTGCTGTCCCTCCACACTGTTATAGGCAGGGGCATTGCTTCATCCTGCCTTCATCCTGGCTCCACAGTTCCAGCATTTGTTTTGAGGCCTTTTTGATTTATTTTTTATTTTCTGAAGGATGGTTGGCTAGCTCTGGGCATTTCTTACTCCACAATTTTAGCAAGTGGAAGTAGACTACATTTTTTCTAAGTCTAATTATTGTCATATTACTTTCATGTTTTCACAGAAATTTTGACAAATTAGAATTTTATCTCCAAATAATTTATAATCTTGGGTTTATTGAATATGATGTTAATTTTAGATTATTTTTATTCATATTCATATGATATAACTGAACACTTTAAAAATTTTTCAATATATAAAGAGACATAGTATATATATATATATAAATATAAAGAACTTTGACAGAAAATCAGTAGCAGATCCAAAGTGAAGTTCTGTTTGTTTCTCTATCAGGTATAAAAGTTGCAAACAAAGATTCATGGTTCCACTGTTCCCACATAAAATTGCAAAAGCCAAACATAGACACAGAACAATCAGAAGACTCACGACTTAGAATCAAATCAAAACCCAAAGAATTAATGAACAAAACACAAGACACCACTGAAAATTTAAATGACTAAAACCAATGAACATCACATAACACTCATATTAAGTTCCAGTGCAAGAGGAAAGATCCCATCAGTCAACATGTAGACGATAGACAGAAATCTGACTATCACAGATGAAGAAAAAGAGCAAAAGATAGAATCAAAGAAGAAATGAATCAACTTGCAACAAAAATGGACAATTAGAACTTTAAAACTATAAAAAAAAGACAGTCCAAGGAGAAAGAAAAAAGGGAAACCATATATGTAAGACTAGTTCAGTGTAAACTCTGAAGATTGGATTTGGCTATATCCTGATTGTAACAATGAAGATGCTTAGCTTTTCCTTGATAGTAAAGATAAAATTGTAATCCCCAGTCTATTTTTAGATTTTAATCCCCAAAGTGTTAACTCAGTTTTTAAAGTAGATGTACCCATTTTAACCACAAGAAGGTGCGAACTGCAAAAAGGTGTGAACTAACCACAAAATGGTGTTAACTAACTACAAAAGGTGTGACACCCATTTCATACATTGAGTGGGCAGTCCTGGAGAGGAGCATCTTCTGTGATTGGTAGATGTAAAATTTGGGGTAGGTGACACAAGAGAAAGGTCTTTAAATAGAGGAAACAGAGGCACATAAGGATGGATCCATCAATCGAGAGATCTTTAGTCACTCAGAGTTGGACTGGATCAATCAGTCACTCAGGCTTGGAGTGAAGAAGAGTCCCTTGGAGGAGAGACTGGAAGAATCATCAGACACTTGAGGAGAGACTGGAAGACAGACATTCAGACTTGGAGTGAAGACATTTGGCTGTGGAACTGGACCCCTGGAGACCCCAGACTGCTTTCCTTTTAGATAGACACTGTGGTGAGTGAAAGGCTGACTTAGTTCCTTGCCCTTTCTAGAGGTGTGAACCTCCAAGAAAGGCCCATTGTCCTGAGACTCCTTTCTCCTGGCTGGGGCTTAGACTTTCTACCTGGTTCTGAGGAAGCCAGAGCTCTCTCTCCCCTTTTGTGTCTTCCTCAATATATTTCCTCTATTGTAAATGAACTATTATAAGCTCCATTCTACTTTAGTAATTCATTTTGGGATTTTGAAATTAAATCCCTGGTCACCTCCAATTAATATATTAAGTCCAAATGATAAATTTAACATTTTACCTTGCAACAAAAAGGATATGTATGTGTATGCACCAGGACCAACACAACATAAAAACTGATTTCTAGACATGAACCTCATGTAAATAAAAAAGTGTCTGAAGATTGCATACATGCAAAATGTATATATGTATATATTATATAAATGTATATACTTTCTAAGTCTATAGTATTTTTTAAACTAAAAATGACATGTTTCATTTCCTTATAGGGCTAAACTCTCCATGTAAGACTTAAAAACCTTGTAAAAATGTATCATGTATAAATATGTATATACTTTTACCATATGTGCATAAAAGTAGATAAAACTTACTAACAAAATTCTAACCTATAGAGTAGCAACTAACCACATTAAAACAATAGCATAGGGAAAGAAGCAAATTGCAACTAGGAAAAAAGTTATGTGTTTTAGCTAGACAGCTTGGGGAAAGCATAAGGATATTGTTATAGTTTGGATAGTGATACTAACAAAAAATAAGATAGGTAACCAAATAAAATAATAGCATAACTTAATATTATTTTGTAAACATAAATAGGTTAACAGTTAGAATAGAAAAGTATATAGCTTAGCATAAGATAACAAATGATTAATAAGAAAACTGTTGTATTGTTTCATTGAGTTTACTCTTTGGGTTTGAGAAAAACCTGTTAGCTGTTACAAAAATTGTTCACGTACTGCAACATTGTAATGCAATTTGTATTATCTTTTCCTATCCCAAACTTCCCAATATAGCTCTCTTTCCATAGGTAGATAGAATCATAGATAGAGTAAGATAGGAACATTAGAATTTATTATTTTGGTGGGATAGAACATAGGGTAAGAATAGGAAAAGACAGCGCATGAGTGTCATGAGCTTTTAGCAAAAGACTCATGAAAATCAAAACCAGGATATTGTAATGATTGGGAGTAGGACAAAAAAACATCATTGGGGGAAATTGGAATATAAGAACGGCAGTTGGAAACTGAACAAGGACTTCTGAGGAGAGGGTCTTGGGGTACATAGACACGGAAGGGAGTGGAAGGAGGAGCTGTTTCTTGGAGCCATTCAAGACAACTTTGGGGATTTCTGTAAAATATTTTATTTATTTCAAATAATTCAGGGACTCCCGGAGGGAGTAGTGTGGGAAATCATTTTCCTTAACCCTTTCCTCACTGCCTTCAACCCTCATTTCTCTAAGAAGTGTGTGTCCCCCAAAATTACAGGATTAATTGTGTAAATGTTTGGTAGAATTCACTTGTAAATCCATCTGGCCTTGGGGATTTTTTTGTTAGGGAGTTCATTGGTGGCTTGTTCAATTTCTGTTTTTGAAGGTGGGATTATTTAAATATTTTATTTCTTCTTTTGTCAACTCGACAATCTATATTTTTGTAAATATCCATCCATTTCATTTAGATTGTCAAATTTATTGGCATATAACTGAGAAAAATAGCTCCTAATGAGTGCTTCAGTTTCATTTCATTGGTAGTGAATTCACCCTCTTCACTTTTTGATACTGACTATTTGATTTTCTTCTTTCTTTTTAAAAAATATCTCCCCCCCCAATAAAACCAACTCCTAGCCTTATTTTATAGTTCAATGATTCTCTTACATTCAGTTTTATTGATTTCTTCTTTGATTTTTTGCATTTCCAATTTAGTATTTAATTGGAGATTTAAAAATGTGTTCTTTTTCTAGTTTTTTTAGTTGCATGCCCAATTCATTGACGTGATTTTTATCTATTTCACTGATGTAAGTGTTTAGATATAAATTTTCTCCTAAGAACTATTTTTCTGTATTCCATAAATGTTTATATGTTGTCTCCTTTTGCCATTCTATTTAATGAAGTTATTGATTATTTCTATAATTTATACTTTGACCCACCCATTTTTAGAATTAGATTATTTAATTTTAAATTAATTTTTATTTGTCTTTCCATGGACACATTGATTATAATTTTTATTGCATTAGAATATTAAAAAGATGCATTTACTTTTTCTGTTTTTTCTGCATTTGGTTATAATGTTTTTATGCCTTAATACATGATCAGTTTTCATGTAGGTGCCATGTACTGCTGAAAAGAATTTCTATTCCTTTCTATTCCTATTCAGTTTTCTCCAGAGATATATTAAATCTGACTTTAAAAAATTCATTAATTTCCTTGACTTCTCTCTCATTTATTTTTTGGTTCAATTTATTTAGCTATGCAAGGGAATATTTGAAGTCACCCATTAGTGTTGTTTTACTTTCTGTTTCTTCCTGAAGCTTTGTCCTTTAAAAATCTGGAGGTTATCCTTGATGTATATATGTTTAGTATTGATATTACTTCACTGTCTATGGTAACTTTTAGCAAGATGTAATTTCCTTCTTTTCTTTTGATTAGATTTATTTTTGTCTTAGCTTTGTCTGAGAGCATGATTGCTATTTCTGCTTTTTTACTTCAGCACAATAAATTCTGTTCCAGATATGTCTCCCTGCTTCAAATGTATTTCCTGTAAACAGCATATTATAGGATCCTGGGTTTAAATCCACTCTGCTCTCTGCTTTTATTTTATGGGTGTGGAGGGCTAAATTTTGGGGGTAGGAGTTTGAACAAAAGCCAGTGTGCAGTTTATTAAATGCAAAACACCTAGTTTATTATTAGGAAAATGTGGATAGGAAATAGAAAAGAGTAAAGTGAAAGTAATTTTATAATAGCTTATACTATACCCAAGATCCCAATCCTAACTAAATTCCTCTAAAACCCCCCTAAATCTATCTGTCTAATCTAAATCTGTCTAAATCTATCAAAAAACCTCGATTCAAATGAATGAAGACAACAACAAAAAAAGGGAGCTCAAAAACTGTGTGTGTGCATATGTGTGTGTGTGTGTATGTGTGTGTGTGTGTGTGTGAGAGAGAGAGAGAGATTGAGAGAGAGAGAGAGGCAGAGGCAGAGGCAGATGTCCTCATGGGAACATGGTTAGCAAAAATAAATCTGGGGAGTCACAAGCAGAGCCAAGAAATGACTAAAGAATAGCTGACCTATTTTTCTCCCCTGAACTGGAAGGCAGAAGATAAACTTACTAATGAAAGGAGGTCAATATAACAGATATTTTAGAATGAGAAAATAGCTTAAGTTATTATGACAAAGTCCAAATAGTTAGAAGCTGTATTGGAGGGGTTGTTTAGCTGAGTGGAGGGGTTCTGTCTTTTAGTATATAGAGAGAAGAGTGGAGACCTCCCCTTCTCAAAGCAGGCTTTAGGAACAACAGCTGATGTTTAAGGTTGGCTCAGAGAGAGGAGAGGCGGTTTGGAGATTTTCCACCTTCTGCCTTCCCTTCTTAACTAAGGTTGCTCCCCAAGATTGGCTCTTGTCCCTCTTGTCCCCTCTTCCACTCTTTGAGACCAAAGGGTCTCCCCTTGATCTGTTCACTCACACTTTTTTCACAACTTGGGGAAAAGATAACTGTTTTAATGTCAACTCAATCAGAGTAATAGCAAGAAATAACTAGCAAGGAAAGAATGGGAGAGGAAAGTGGGGAAAAGGGGGTCCCTGTCTATCTAAACCCTTTCCTCTCCCTCCTCAAGTTTTGGAGGAACTCGGGCCTTCACAGCCTGAGCCTCCTGAGAGAAAGTCAGGTTGATTCACCCTGGGTTTGGCCCCACAGTCACAGTTCAGACTCAGGGCAACAGGAGCTGATATAAAGTCTGACAGATTCAAAATGTCTTTCTCAGGTTTCCTCTTCAATAGTCTTTTCAATTGGGAAATGTTGGGGGAAAATACTTCCAGTCACAGACTGGGAAAAGTGAGGAACCTTCAGGAGGAAGTCTTTTTTAACCTTCTCTCTTTGGCTTCTCCTGACTGGGCGACCAATTGCTTTTCCAGTCAGAATCTTCTCCTCAAGACTGCAATCTCCTGGGGTCCCTTCCTCGTCGAGGTGATCAGTTCCACACACTCTTCAGCCTGGCACTTTTCTTATGTGCCAGCCTCTGTCACAAAGCAGAGATAAGAGGGAATTTTTGCTCATGTGTAGATTAGAAAAAGTGGCAATACTACCTCAATTTATCTCCTTCTTCAGTGCTATACTAATTGAATTCCCTCAAGAATATTTTTTAGGACTGGAAAATAATAAAATTCACATTCAAGAAAAGATATATCATGATTATCAAGGTTAATTATGAAAAAAGTATAAAGAAAATGGGTGAGAACCAGATCTTAAACTTTATAAAACAATAATTAAACAGCAGCTAGGTAATACCATAAAGTGCTATATAGTGAGTCAAAAGATTCATTTTCTTGTATTCAAATTTGGCCTCATACATCATTTAGCTGTGTGGCCCTGGGGAAGTCATTTAATTATGTTTGCCTCAGTTTCCTCATCTGAAAATGATCTGGAGAATGATATTGCAAATCACTTCAGTATCTTTGCCAAGAAAACCCCAAATGGGGTCATGAAGTGTCGACTGAAGAGCAACAAATTTTTACTTTTTGTCAGGATCTTTTCTGTCACCATTGCGTATTTTTATGGTCAAGTTCTTTGTTGTTGTTGTTAATGTTTGCTTATTTTTTCCAGTCTACTTCATGACTCTGAACTTTACATTGAAGTTGGTCTCTGTTCCCAGTGTGTATAGGGGACTGGCATTGTCACAAGCTTCTAGTTTTGTTTTTTTAATAGTTGTTTTCAGAGCTAGTTCTAGGGGTTCATCCATTTTTTTGTGCTTCCACATTGGGGTGATATGGGAAGAGGTGTAATTACTAATCTCCTGGACTATGCAGTGGTCCTTGCCAATGAATGGCTCCTGATCCCTTGGGACTACAACTGATACTGTTCCTCAGAATCCTGGTTCCTTTGGGAAAGGAGGTGGTACTTTTCCTCAGGTATCCTTCTGACTTTGTGCCTAAAAGAAATACTTATTAGAGCCCTTGAACAATTTTGATCACTAGTGGCACTGTTCCTCAGGGTCTCTAAACCCTTTTGGCCAAGAGCACTCACTCCTCTCCATCCTTGAACTATGACTCAGAAGTAGATATCAGCAATGGAATTGTCAAAGAGCATCTGATTCTGCATCCAATGCTAGAAGTATCATTTTTGATGAGTTTCCAAGTTTCCCTTTCCACATGTGACTTGAAAGCTCCCAAAGTTGCTGTTGCTTCTATAGTCACACTTAGTTCCACCACTGGTGTTCTATTCATGTGTGCTCCAGAAGAATCTTTACCCCCATGTCAAATATTCCTCCTATCCATTTCCTAACTTGTCTTGGGCAGGAAGATTGTCTTGCCCCGACATTTTGTTGGTTCTGCCACCCCAGAATTTGATTGGAACTGTTATTTTTAATTTGTTTGGAGAGGAATGTTCCCTCTGATCCACCATCTTGGCTCCACTCCTGTAATTTCCAACAGTATTCACTTTTTGGGGGAGTATTTGCTTTATACCAGATCCTAGCCTAGTCCCGGGTAATACAAAGACAAAAAGACACTTAATCTGCCCTCAAGGCTTACATTCTACTGTGGAGAAAAACCAAATTTATAGAGATGAATATATTAGAAATTTATATGGAGCAAGTGCAAAGTAGTTGTGTGTGTGCGTGCATGCATGTGTACATGTGAAAGCATGATAATCTGTCAAAATACACACCTTTCTTGTACCCAAGAAAGTCTTCTTTTAGGATGTGGTGCCTGACTGTTACTTAGTAGGAATCTGTAGAGGTTCTACTTTGGGGGACCCTATTTAAGAGCAGGAAATTGAATATCGTACAGGGTAAAATGCATTCAGGCCAGTTTGATTTGGACCTGGAATATGTGAGGGCAAATGATAGGGGATTTGATTGGAAAGTGGGATTGAAATCAACTTGAGAAGGAATGCAGATTTCAAATTTAGAAGAATCTATTTTTTTTATCAAGCATGCAGAAAGGAACTGCTGATGCTTTGAGAGCTGGGGAGTGGCATTGTCAGGATTATGTCTTAGGAATATCAATTTTTCAGCTGTTTGGCCAATTATTAGAGCCAGAGCGACAAATGAGAAGGATGTCCAGCTAGGAGATGATGAGAGTCTCCATTAGAATGGGGGCTTTGGATTTGAAAGGAAGGGGACAGCATGAAGAATCAGTAAGACTTGACAAATGACATATATAAGAGGTGGGTGTGAATGAAGAATTTAGGATGATTCTGAGCTTCAAAACCTTATATGACTGGGGGTGACTTGTGAGAATTCAGGAAGAAAAACAAAGATGTAGGTTTCATAGGAAATGTCAGATTTTGGGGGGAGGAGGAGGGGAGATATATTTAGCGCACTTTTTGAAGGGATTCTTGGCCAAGGTAGGGAAAGTCCAATGGAATAATCTACTATTCAGTCTGAAGAGGAAAGAAGTGGAGAGCCTGATCCTCTTTTGTGCCCAATTTGTTTCCATTCTCCCCAACGATTCTCATCAACCAGAGAGTTCTTCCTAGGAGAACCTCTTCAAACCTAAGAGAACGTGTAAAGACCAGGAGGTCTGTGTGTCAATGCTGATCAGCATAAAGGGGCTGACTACTGGATAAAACACAGAGAGGACAATAGTGAAACGTAGACTCCAGTGCTTAGTTGCCACAGCAGAAGCCAAATAAATGATGAAACGGGAACTGGTTGAGTTAAAGAAGACAAAGGTGATCACCAGCATCAGGATGGCTTTGGTGGCTCTGGACTCAGGGGGTTTTCTGAGGGAGCGGGTAATGTTATGAATGTGTTGGACTTGCTTGTTGTGTCTATGAAGGACAAACACCATATAGCCACTGGAACAGATCATGAGACCCACAAATAGGGCATCAACAATGGATTTCAAAATGAGAATTTTTATAGTATTTATAGAATGTAAGTCGAAAGAGCTATGACCAATCTTCCAGCTTTCTTTACTGCTATTCTTTGGACTACTGACATTTGCAGCCAAAATGACATCCAGAAGAATATTGAGAATCCAGCAGAGCAAAGAGCAGGAAACAACATATTTAGGGGCCCTAGTTTTGATCTCTGCCCACATGGGGCTGTTGGGACTGATGGTGATAGCCTGGTAGACACTCAGGAGACAGGTGCTGCTAAGGGAAACACCCCGGGTTACTGTTATAAGGTAGGTGATGATTTTACCAGTCATGTCAGTCAGAGAAGATTTCCATCCGCATACATCTGTTATTATGGGGATTCCTCGGAAAATGATCATTAGGGTATGAGCTAAGGCCAAATTGATGATTATCAGGTTAATGACTCTTTTCCTGTGATCAGTGATGAACTTAAGGCTTTGTAGATAAATAAGAAACATATTTCCTAGGATTCCAAACAAAAGCAGGGTCAAGTAGACAATCTCTAGGCCTACTTTATGAGAGCTCATTCCTTGGGGGTCTTGGAGTGCTTTGCTGTCAAATCAAAAGTGACCTGGGGAGAAATCAAGGGGAATTTGACTTTTCCAGAGTGAGGATTTCCACATAAAATCACACATCCTAATCACCTTTTAAAATGAGAAATGGCATACTTTCCCATATAGGAAATACCACACCCAATATTTATGAGGAACATATTCAAATTTTCAAGGAAGCTAGGTGATACAATGGGTAGAGTGATGGTCTTGGTGTCAGGAAAATCCAAGTTCAAATCTGACCTTAAATACTTGCTATCTGTTTGATCCTTGTATTGTGATAAGAATTTATTTAGTTTTCATTAAGAACAGGTTTCAAGTAAGAGAAAGGGTTTGTCCACTTTTATGCTGTCCCCTTTAAGGAGGGAAGACACAGAATTTGGAGGGGTCTCTTTGAAGAGGCCTAGATCAAAGAGAGGAAGTTGGAGAGCTCTGGGCCTGTCTCTTGGACTTCCTCTTGAGAACAGGTGGCTGGGTATTTTCTCTGACAGAAAAAGAATATTTTAGTGACTTTAGATACTGTTTATTTGAGAGTTGAGATATATACTGAACAGAGAAAGAGTGTTTACTGAGGACTTTTGCCCTCTGAGCTTCAGAAAGGAGCTGAAGAGCAGTTTTTGTAACTAGATGATGGTTTGGATTTTAGTGAAGGGTGACTAACTGGGAGAAGGACTGCTTCTTCTCTGACTTCTGAAGAGCAAAAGAAACTGTCAGTTATATTTGAAAGTAGATTTAGTATATTATATTAAGGAGGTGTTTGAAGATAAAGAATTCCTATCGATTTAAGATTTTATCATTTAGCTTAGGATAAGAGAGTGAGATAGAATTTCATCTTTAGTCAGAGAGTATAGATCAGGGCAGGTCCACCTTGGTGGTCAAGAAGAAGCTCCGTGAGGACCCAGTTTGGGGGGGGGTTGAGTTATTTAGACAATTTTGGTATTAGAGATGACTATATTTCCTACCTTATACCTAACTCCTATTCCTACCTCCTGTTTTCCTTTTTATATCTCTCCTCCATAATAAATTAGTTGTATTAGACTGCATCAGGCCTTCAATCCATCATCTGTGTAACAGTTCAATATATCAGTTGTAGTTGTATCAAAAGCAGTTTCAGTTTATTTAAAACACTTGGCAAGTCACCTAACCTTGTTTGCCTCTGATCTAGAGAAGGAAACAGCAAACTGCTTCATTATATTTGCTAGGAAAATTCTAAATGGGGTTGGAAAGTTTCAGATACAAGTATGCAACTACACAAGAACAAGAAATTCACCATATCAACTCACAAATATTTATTAACCATTTACTGTTGATTCTAGTAATATACCACTTCCCAGCTGTCTGAAGAGCATACCTTTTGCTCTTAGGCCATGATCATTATGTCCATTCCATGAGGAACTTGGATTGCCCCTGTCCAATAAGGGAATTCTTTCTCTTAATTTTGCTTATTAAATATATTTTGTTTTTCTCTTTTCTTTAACAGGATTAGGTGAGATGGAGAAAAATTAAGACTTGTTAATTGCAAAAAAGTGGCAATTTGGGAGATCATCAAAGGCTCATAAACTATAATGTCTGTAATTTATAGAATGATAATAATCCTCATTGGATTGAAGATTATGTGAGGGCATGGAAATGTTGGGAGAAGGGGTGAGTGCTAGGTTAAAAAGGAAATTGAATTGTCAATGCATGGAACACTGAACTTGTAGTTCTGAAAACAAGAATTAAAATCTTGCTTCAGATATTCCCTAAATATGTCAGCCTAGGAAAATCACTTAATCTTTTTCTGCCTCAGTTTTCTTATTTGGAAAAGGGTGATAAGGAAACTGAGCCAGAAAAAGGTCATGTGATTTTCCTAGGCTCACATTTTAACAGCTACCAACAAAATACAGAAAGAACAATTATAAAGTGCATCTTTTAATGAGCCAGTAAATCGTCATTAATGAAGTGTCCACTATTTGCTAGACCATGTGCTCCATGCCAGGGATGCACTGCAAAGCAAAAGATAGTTCTGGCTCTGAGTCTAACAGGGAATATGACACATACATTTTGCATGGACAAATGATAGAAAGGGAAGATTGGATATAATCAGTGGAGGGAAGGTATAGAATGAAAGGGGATTGGGAACTATCCTATAGAAGGTGAGATTTTATCTGGGATCTTCAGGAAGCTAGGAGATAGAGATAATTAGAGAGAATGTCCCAGACATGGGAGACATCCAGGAAAAACACCTAGAACAGCCAAATGCAATTGTTTTTTTTTTTGAGGAACATTGATGAGGCCAGGGTCATTGGATTGGAGACTACATGAGGGAATACAAAATTAAAAAATACTGGAAATGCTGGGGGGGATGTTAGGTTAAAAAGGACATTGAATCCCAAACGAAGATGATAGATAGCTCTGGGATATATTGAATGCAGGTGGGGTTTTCATGGGTAGATGTGAGGTTTAGAAAAAATGCTTTGGTGGCTGAGTAGGCATTGCCTCAATTCAGAAAGGACTTGTGATGCTTCAAATCCTGCCTCAGACACAGACTAGCTGTGTCACTGAAGGCCAATCACTTAACCTCTCTTTGCCTCAATTTTCTTATCAGTCAAATGAGGATGAAAATAGTGGCTACCTTTCAGGGATGTGAGGATAAAAGGAATTAACATAGGTAAAATACTTCCTAAAGCATACAAAACTATTTAGCCATCATTGGCCATTATAATTATTTAAGAACTGAGCTTTCCCCACCCCCCGAGATCACATGTAACACTGAGTTTGTGTGCCCCTAATTACTTATATTGTCTGTTTGTTGTATTTGATATTAGAGTCTCTTCCTCATGCCCCTCCCAACTAGCTGCTTATGTCTTTAGGATTGCTGGGACCTTATGTGGTCTAAACCTTTGCACCTTCCCCCAGTGCATAGCCCAGGGCTTTGAGCCCAATAAATATATAATAAAAAAATAATAATCAGTCAGGTGACCCAATAAGCTGGAGTCCTATTGTCCTGTATGAATACTCCCAAATATGCTCAGGAGAGGCAAATGAAAATATTAAATCAATATTTTAATTCAAGTACAACTGAGCCAGAGTATGTATGCGGGGGGGGGGGGGGGGAGTGAGGCTAGGGAGAGATTGTGGGTTCTTGCAAATAATGTTGCATATAGACTGTCTCAGAATGCTTTCAGAAGCGCCCATATCTAAGGGCAAAACAAGGCACTTTCAGGTTTGTTGGAGGCACCAGCCTGCAGAAATTGTCAGTTGTGTTGGGTGCGAGGTGGGGGAAGCTCTTATTTTAAGCAATCATTTTTGCTGAGTAGGTATCACTATGCAGTGTTTTAGAGTAGATATAGGGCTGTCCTTTGAATCTGAAGGACTTGGGTTCAGGTTTGTCTCTGACGTCTAATAGATTGTGTTCCTTTGGTTATGACAGTTAATGTCTTAGTGTTCCAGGGAAATCTTAAGGATTGTGAACTACAGAACAGTTGCCGATCCACATTGAGGGAGGCCATTTCCTCACTGAGATTCCCCCACTGAGAAGATTCTATGTGATCCTCTATCATTTTACTATTAATCCTATTCACAAGGATTTGATTTTTTGCCATATATTGCTTGATTTTCCTGTAGTTGCTTAAAGCATGGTTCTTTGTTCTAAACTCAGTTCAGAATTCTCTGGTCTCTAATGGGTTGAATTTAGAAAACCAGCTCTCTGACCTGAAGGGATTTTACTAACCTTGAGGATGGTGTGAGGAAGAGAAGTGGCCAATTTCTTTAGCTTGCGAGCTATCCTTCAAGGGTGTCTGGTTTACTGTCCAAAATATGAGCCGTTATCTTCCACTTGAACTCCAACAATTGCATGCTTCTTGGTTTCATGGGCAAATAAGGAAAGCTTTTGCTAGTCCCAGTTACCAGACTTCCAAATAATCAAGCCAGTCCTCTTGGCAGGGGGCATCTCTCTCCTTTGCCTTATCAAGCAATATTCCCTCTCTCCCCTCAACTCCTCCATACCCTGCTACAAACCTCCCATTTCTTTTCCCCATAAATATTACAGTCTCTGTACCTGAGCTCTGTAGCTAATCATTTTGTATATCATCTATGGTGCTCTGCTCTTTGTACTTTATTCCCCAAAACCTATAAAAAGGGAAGCCTGTCTACTTGGGATCTTTGATATGAATGAGCAAGCCATTGACCCATTAATTGATAGGTAGCATGCTTCTGCTAATAAATGCTCTTTTGCATAGTTATCTGCCTTAGTTTCCTTTTTTTGTTAAAATTTTAATGTAACCCCACTTGTATAAAATGAAAGGATTCTACCAAGAAATTTAAAAAAATCTACTTAAGGAATATGATTATTGTTGGCACCTTTAAATATTAGCATCATGTGGCAGGTTTCAATCATCCTGCTCAGATGTTTCACAGAATTGTCCTTTATGACATATGATTAAGCAGTTTTTGTTACCTGATTTGCTGCTTACAGTGCTCAGAGTAAGAAAGTTCCTTGGCACTATAACATAAGAATACAGGTACTCTTCCACATCATGACTTTCTCCAAGGCGGTTTTGACATATTGTGGGTCAGCATAAGAAATGAATATTTGGGGGGGGTTGTGGAAGTCACAGAAAACATGAGAAGGCCAAGCAGCTGATACAGAAAATGTTTAGAAACTGTATAGCCTATGACCAGATACTTGGCCCAAATATTGCAATAAGGTATTGGAAATACCCCATAAAATGAAAATGAAAAAATTCCAAATTCTTCAATGATACGAAGGAAACACCAAAAAATTATATGTGGACTTTTGAGATTGCAGGGACGTTAGGTGTCTAACTCCAGCAACATGGAAAGGATACTTGCATTTTGAAATGAAGATACAATGACGCTTCCCCATGGCCTCTCAGCCAGGATCTCTCCCAGCTAACCTTGCCATAGCATGTGGATATGGAAGATTGAATAGATCTTAGGCAAACCCGGATGATAATAACAATCCTAATATTATTTGTAAAATGCTTATTAGCACAATTCCTTGAACATAGAGGAACTTAATAAGCACTTATTCCCTCTCTCTTTTTCCCTTTGTATTCCACTGTGACTCATATAGGGAGAAAGAATTAGGAAGGGTGGACTGCTCAGGATCACTCTGTGGTTTGTTGACATAACCAAAAAGTCTTTTATGTCTCAGAGGAGAGATATAGACTTAACAATAGGCACAAAGGAACTATTTTATAATTGCCTATTGCTTGAATGATTGATTGACAGATAACCACACTATGCCGTGTCCAGGATATGTTGTAGGAAGCAGAGAAACTAAGGGTTGTGGGAGCAGAAACCAGAGGTCTTGCCACCCAAATTTTTCTCAAAACATGGGAAAACAGGCATGATCTTGAGCTTCGTCTGTGAGGTCTACAGACATAGTACCTCCTCACTTAATTGGAAGGAGCTAAATTAGAGATCAGGAACTACTATTCCTTAGGCTGGAGTCCCACTCAATAACTTCAGCTCCATTCCTTTATCAAGACCTTGAGGCAATAATTGGCTGGGACTCAGTAGATTTCTGAGACTGTTTTTACAGCAGAATCCTTCATCAGCTGGATCCAGCACTGAGAATATTCTCTTTCCTCACTCCAAACATAATACTCTGATGTAGTCTAGAAGAGGATGGCACAGAGCAGGGAGATAACAAAGGAAGAGACTAACTATACCCCAGTGTAGGTAAAATGGCTTTCCTGTGTCCCAATGACATAACTATCTCTATTTAGGCAACTTCCCTGGAATTCTGCCCTTTACGGACCACCCAGAGACCCAGAAGTCTGTTCTCCTAATTCTAGAAGGGACTTTACCAATCCATGTCTCTGAGTTGGGGAGACCTTCAGTTACTCACCTCGTTATTCTCTGTTGCCATGGCAGGGGATAGAGCTGTGCCAACTGCTATGTGAATATGCACGAGATGGGCACTGCCAGGGCAGGAAATTATAGGGAAAGTTGAGTGTGACCTCATCTTCCCTAAGAGATGTAATTATCATGTCATTTGCTAGAAAAGTGACATTAGTTGTTCAGGGGAAATGGAATGTTTCTGAAGAAGAAGGGGAAGAAATTAAGTTTTGTCTCAGGTGTAAATCTCTAGCAACAATGAGCTTCGTTTAATTAAAATCTCCAAAGGAGTATTTTGATCTGCTTGAAGAGATACTCTTTCTCTTCCTAATTGGAGAGGAGAAGTTGAGAGTCAGCAAGGGTCATAGAGAAGATGGAGGAAGGGACATCTGAAACCTGCTACCTGAGGACCCCTTAACCAAGTCTTTGGGGTTCCAGATAAGATCTACTATGGATGTCATTGAGACTCCTCCTCTTCCAGTTGTGTTACCTTGTGGCACACTGCTGTGTGCTTTTGAGGATATCCCTTTTCTTTTTAAACAAGAAGTTTATTTAAACAACAAGATGTTTGACTTGAAGGGAAAACTCTCTAGGATCATTTTCTTTAGAGCAATTTATCCCTCTGAGAGACAGAGGTTGCCCTCCATGGAACAGCATGTACAAAAAAAAGTGATCAAATCATCTTTGGTTTTATCCAGTCAAATAAGGTATGCAAGGATTATTTTTGTGGGTTTTGTTGTTGTTAAACAGTGAGAGAAAAATAACTTACTGGAATATAAAACAAGGTGAAAGAGCTGCCACTAATGGAGGAAAGGGCTGTTGGCACAGAACCGGGTTGTCTTTTCCCCTCCCCGCCTCCATCTGATGTTGATCAAAACATACCATCAACCATTTAGTTAAAAAAAGATACTCATTATGCCTGGGCACATACGCCAGTTAGTCTATGTACAATTCAGGAATGTGGAAGGGAATCAAAGAGAGAAAACTACTGCAGCAGTGAGGACGTGGTGGAAGCAGATCTTGGTTTTCTAATAGTGAATGTATTCTTCTCCTTGGGAGCACAGTTCTGGAGTAGACTCACAGGCTCTCTTTTTAGTAAATGCCTCCTGTCTGCTGCTGGAATACATCCACTATATCTTCCTCTTCCTTTGCCAATGGAGAAGGTGTATCTGCTTCATTGATTGGCTGCCCATCAAATCAAAATCTGATCTGCCTATTTGCCAAACTCTGTCATTCACAGGAGACTTTCACTAGGTTCCCAAGTGATGTGTGCCTTGTCATCTTCAATGGCACCACCGCACCATCTTGCCCTGCCGCTTCTGAATGAATGTGGTCCTTGTTTTCAGTCTTGACTCCTTCCTTCACCTTGTCATCACCTAAGGTGAGTCTGGGAGTCTCCTCAGCTTCTGTTTCACGAAAGAGCCAAGACGGTCTGCTCCAAGGGAATGGAGGGAGAGGTGGCAGTGGCAGGAGCAGGAGCAAAAGGAGAATAAGAAGAAATATGATGGTGAGGATGAAGAAGAGAAGAAGGAGGAGAAGAAGGATGATGATGAGGAGGAGGATGTGGAGGTGAAAGAGGAGGAGGAGGGGGAGTGATGATAGCCTTTTCAAGGCAACAAAATTTGAAATAAAACTTAGAAATACTTTTCTCTAGGATAATGGAATTTTTCCAAAGTGATGGTCAATCTTGCTCAGTTAGGATTGTGTCAGGGTTCATTTCTCTCAGGCTCATGGCAGAAAGTTGCATTGTAAAGAATATTCTTTTTAAAAAAATCCAAATGGGTTTAAGAAAAAAAAGTTTAAAAATATTTTTTATTTTCCCCAATTAAAACAAAAAAACATTAATTTTTTTGAGATTTTGACTCCCAAATCCCCTCCTTCCCCTTTCTGTTCCCTGAGATAACAAGAAATTTGAAATGAACTATACATGTGTATTCATGCAAAATATATTTCCATATGAATCTTTTTGTGAAAGAAAACAGATAAAAAAAGAAAAGCAAAGAAAGTTAAAAAAATTGTACTTTGATTTGCATTGAGACATTATCAGTACTTTCTGTGGAGGAGAGTTTTTCATCATTTGTCCTTTGGACTTTTTTGAATCATTGTTTTGTGAGAATAGCTAAATTATTCAAAGTTGATCATCATATAATATTGTTGGTACTGTGTACAATGTTCTCCTGATTCTGCTCATTTTACTTTACTGTTCACTTTTCCTGTTTGTTTTGTTTATGTAAAAATTTCCAGGTTTTTCTGAAAGCATTCTAATCATCATTTATTTTAGCACAATAGTGTTCCATCATAATCATATACCATAACTTGTTCAGACATTACTCAATTGATAGGCATCACATTAATTTCTTTTTTTCCGTCCTCACAAAAAGAAGTGTTATAAATATTTTTGTACATATTGATCCCTTAAGTAAATTAGGGTAACACAGAATCTTGCAAATCTTGGATAAAGGAATGATTCGTGACCAAATAAGAGTTAGAGATCATTACAAGCTGTAAAATGAATAATTTTGATTATATTAAAAAGCTTTTTACAAACAAAACCAATGTAACTAAAATTAGAAGGGTAAAACAAATGGGGAAATTTTTTTTAAAACAAATATCTCTGATAAAGGCCTAGTTTCTCAAATTCACAAAGAACTAAGTCAAATTTGTAAGAATATAAGTCATTCTTTAGTTGACAAATGGTCCAAGGATATGAACAAACTATTTTCAGATAAAGAAATCAAACCTATCAATAATCATATGAAAAAATGATGTAAATCACTCTTGATTAGAGAATTGCAAATCAAAACAACTCTGAGGTACCACCTCACACCTAACAGATTGGTCAGTATAATAGTAAAGGAAAGTAATAACTGTTGGAGGGGCTGTGGCAAAATTGGGATCCTTAGGAATTGGTGGTATTGGAAACTTATCCAATCATTCTGGGGGGCAATTTGGAATTATGCACACATGGCTAAAAATTATGCATACTCACTGATCTTGTAATACCCCTCCTGGATCTGTATACCAAAGTCATCATAAAAAAGGGGAAAGGACCTATTTGTACAAAAATATATATAGTAGCTCTTTTTGTGGTGGCAAAGAATTGAAAATTGAAGGGATGTCCATCAATTGGAGAATGACTGAACAAATTACATTATATTTTGTGATGTAACACTATTGTGACATAAGAAACAATAATCAAAATTATTTCAGAAAAAGTTGAAAGGATCTATATGAACTGATGCAGAGTGAAATAGACAGATCTGAGAAAACACTGTACACAGAAACAGCAATATCATATGAGGGCATGAAAAACTTAGGTAATCTCAATAATACAATTATCCGAAACAATTCTGAAGGATTTATGATAAAAAATGCTATCTACCTCCAGAGAAAGAACTATTGGATTCTGATGTAGATCAAAGCAGATTATCTCTCACACTGGCTTATTTATGGTTTTATTTTAGGGTTTTGGCTTGATATGAGTATTCTCTTACAACAACAACCATTATGGAAATATGTTTTGCATGATAATACATGTATAACCATGATCAAATTACTTACCATCTTTGGGAAGAATGAAATAATGGAGGGAGGCATCTAATCTGGTTCTTATAATTTTGGAAAATATGCTGAAAACTGTTACTACATGTAATTGGAAAATAAAATATCTTTGACTAAAAATTAAAAAGTTCATTAGGGAAATTGGTATTTAGTGATCCCTCACCTATTACAGGAGTTATATTCCACAAACCCCTGTGATAGGTGAAAATCTACAAAATAGCAATGTCATATTTATTTTATTATATATATATATATATATTTAAGACTTTATAAACCCTGCTATAAATATTTTCCACACTTATAAACACTTCATATACTCTTAAACACTTTTTGAACATATCGACACAGTACAGAAGAGCAAACAGACCAAGGCTACAGTCACTGAACCAATCAGTGTCCATGATATAGAACACAACACTGTGGTTGGTCACTTTTTATTCCATCATTCAGTAGTGTGCCATGTACAATCTCACTTTGGCAAACTTGTGCAAGGGGTAGAGGGGTACTACATTTCCATTGTATGGTATTCATCCATAAAATCCCATGATATAGCAAAAACTCTGTAATACAGAATTAGATATATTTTTTAAAAACCCACAATGCAGTGAAGCTGCAATAAGTGAAACTCAATATAATGAGGTATGACTGTATAATTTTCATTTTTAGCTTTTGCTATTCCTAGCTTAGATAGTGTCATAATTATATCATAAAAGGAATTTGACAAAACTCCTTCTTTGCCTATTTTCTAAATAGTTTATATAATATTAGAATTGATTATCTTTTAAATGTTTGGTAAAATTCATTAATTATAGAGTGCCAAGGTTCTGACATTGAGAGAAAAAGAGTCAGAGATAGATAGATTATAGACATAAAGCAAGGGCTAGACAAGAGGCATGGTCTCCATGAACTCCGTTAATTGTGACAAAAAGAAAGACTTTTATAGAGAGTAAAATACTAAGCATTATATCATTATGGGGGGGGGGTGTCACTTTCCCACTGGACATTGTTTATGAAATAACTTCACACAAGAACATTACCAGGATTCCATTACAAATGTTAACAAATTGAGAAAGAGTAACTTAGGAAAAGAAACGTCTGGTACTTACAGTCATGATATTGCAAAGACTTCTTTGTTTTTCAAACTGAGGAAGGACCCAAGATTTCATAATGACCATACTGAGAGAGGAATTCTTTCTTATCTGAGTTTCAGCCTAGAGAATGGCTGTAGCTACGAGACTGGCCTTGCCAAGAATTTCAAACTTATAAAGGCATGTCTTTTCTGGTTGTTTTTCCTCAGTGGGCCTAATTTGACCTAGGCTCCTCCATAGTTTAAGAATCCATCCATCCCTGTGTATTTTTCTTGGGAAATCTGCTGACGACTTGTTCAATTTCTCTTTCTAAGTTGAGATAGCTTAAATATTCTCTTTCCTCTTCTGTAAATCTGAGCTACTTATATTTATGTAAATATTAATTCACTTCACTTATTATTGAAAAATAATTGGATAAAATTAAACAATTGCTTTAATTTTCATCTCATTGGTGGTGAATTCACCTTTTTAATGGAAATTTGATTTTTCTTTTCTTTTTAAATCAAATTATGTGAAAGTACCAGATCTTCCTTTCCTAAATGATGCAGAATGGATTAGCTGTCACTCTTTCTCAATTTGTTTACATTTGTAATGAAATCCTGATAACGTTCTTATGTGAAGTTATTTCACAAACAATATCCTGTGGGAAAGCTCTTCCTTGACTGTTTCTTTTATATGAGGAAATAATCCCCATTCTACTCCCCATTCCCTTTTCTTTGAGTGCATATGTCTGTAAGGGTTAAATTGGAGTCTTGAATAAATAAGAGAGTTATAAATTCAATATTGTTTTCACCAAATTCAAAATATTATCCCTAAGTCAGAAAAAAAAACCTGTTAGCAGCTTTTATTTGTAACGATGAAAAGAAAGAGTTGAAGTATGAAACGTAGGAGGGAAAGAGGTAAGGAGTTGCCTAGGTTCTCCTAAGTGCTAATTGGATGAAATTGAGCTCACTCCCCAACAAATTTCCAATCTCCACGTGCAAGTCTGAGTCATGTAGAAGTCTGAGTCACTCACCAGCAAACTGATGCAGGATCCAAGAAAAAAAGTCTCTCCACAGAACTCACACTGAAGGGAGTGTCCCACCAAAGGGCAAACAAGCAGAGAGGGTCTCCTCATAGAGCCACCAAGGCAGGAATCTCTCCAAGCCAGAAGTCCCAGTGGTGTTTTAATCCAGGGTTCCACTAACATAGTCTCCTCCAAAGCCAAAGCAGGAATCTCCACAACCAATCTCTCCAGAAGCCAGGAAAGGAATTCCCAGAACCAATCTCTCCAAACGCCAGGAAGGGAATGAATACTAGACCATGTTGGTCTCTTTTTATACCCCTTTTTTCCACATCACTTCCTGTCACTCCTCCTTCTTCACAGAAACCAATGGCAGTCCTTCAATTTGCCTAGCATTGCCCAAAGGGGGTAGGCAGTGGCCTTTGGAGTTGTCACTTACTCTAGTAAGTGACTTATGAACTCTCATACTTAATGGTAACTAGGGATACTTTAAGTTCTTGATTTGATTAAAAATAGGCAAGGGGAGAGTTAATCCTATCTTCACAATCTACCCTGTGATTCTTTGGGAGACTAGTCTCCCCAATGAATCACTTAGCATAACTAGCTTATACCTCTAAAGATCTTCTAGCTAAGGGTGTATACAATATTGCACTTTCTAAGAGGAAACTACAATAGTTTCAGATAAGAGGAAAATAAGAGAGAGAGCAAAACCAATGATTTGTAGTGTGTAAGAGGAGGAAATCCAGAGATGTTTTGGACATGCAAAGAGCCTGGAATGGCTACAAAGATCATAGCTGTAGCAGTGGGGGATGGGTGGAGTAATCTTGGCATTCTGAGAGAAAGAGAATTCAGAGGGAGACATTTGGAGCCTATGGCTTTGGCTTTGAGACAGCTAGGGAGAAGGCACAGTCTTTGACTGGGTCCTGATCCAAAAAAAATCTCTCTTTTCATTGACTCCTGATACCTATCCCCCAAAACCTCCAACAAGTGGACAGAGATTGAGAAAGAAGAAAAGTCCACAAGAAAAAATCACAGTCTCCTCTCCTGAACTGAGATTTCTGCTGAGTAGAACTAAAAGTCAGGGCTCATCACCTTGAACCCCTCAGAGGCTTGAGGCTTTTGAGTTCAAGCCTCTTCAACTTTGGGAGAAAGGGATCCCTCCTTCCTCTTTCTTTTGCTTTAACTCACCCCCTTTTCCTCACTCCACCTTGTTTTATAACCTCAGTAGAATAAACTTGTGAATTTATTAACTGGCTGAAGATTGAATGAGGGTCATCTCAAACTGAGTTGGGAGTAAAGGGACCTTTCTTAATTTAAGAAGAGGGGCTTGCTGATACAGCAACAAAGCGATAGAGGGTAATAACCTGGCAGGTTAGGTGAGGGGCCATAATTTAAGAAGGTTGGAGGGGAAAACAAAATATACTCACCCTCTGTCTCCTTCTGGGTCAACTTTAACAACAGAGACACCTCCTTTGCCTTGCCTTGAGGGGGAGAGCACTCTATTCTCCCTCTCTGATTCTTTACCAACTGAAAAATACCCTCTATTACAGAAGGCTCATTGACAAAAAGCCAATTAGGGGGAAAATCCCTTTGGCATAAGAATTTACATTCAGAATAAATGATATGTTCAACCCCTTTCAGTTTAGTCAATACATCCCTAAGTTTATTCTGGATCTTCTGATGCAGTATAGGTTTCCTTTAGATTTCTTTAGGGCGCCTTCTCCAAACAGTTCTTTTTCTTGATTCAGGGAATTAATGATCTCCTTTTCCTGAAGTTTTTTCCTCAAAAAAAAATTTGTCTGGATTTTACAAAAATCCTATACTTCTAACTCATCCTCACATTTTTTGTGATCATCTCCCAAAACAGCAACTTACATTGATGGGGGCAGACAGTGGATAGCTATGGGTAGTAATGGGAATAAGATCCTCATATTCTTAAATCTCGTATTTCTTACCAGTTAGCACTACTTAAGCATCAACTGCAAAACCCTTTTCATGTGTAACTGTTTATGCTTCTCTTCGATCTAGTTTTAGAATGTCAGATTTTCTATTTAGCTCTGGTCTTTTCATCATAAATCTATTTAATTAAATATCAGTTTTGTTTGCCTGGAGGATTATATCAGTTTGCTAAGGTAGGATATTTTTCATTGTAATCCTGTCTCCTGTGCCTTTTTTTTTTTAAACCCTTACCTTCCGTCTTGGAGTCAATACTGTGTATTGGCTCCAAGGCAGAAGAGTGATTATGACTAGGCAATGGGGGTCAAGTGACTTGCCCAGGGTCACACAGCTAGGAAGTGGTTGAGGCTGGATTTGAACCTAGGACCTCCCGTCTCTAGGCCTGGTTCTCAATCCACTGAGCTACCCAGCTGCCCCCTCTCCTGTGCCTTTTGCAATATCCGAGTCCCAGATTTCCACTTCCTTAAGGTACATGTTGTAAAATATTATGTGATCCTGATTGTAGCCCCATGATTTTTGAATTGTTTCTTTCATCTATTTGTAATATTTCCTCCTTCAAACAAGAGCTATGGAATTTGACTATAATATTCCTGTGAATTTTCATTATGTGATTTCTTTAAGAAAGTCAGTGGTAGGGGGAAGCTGGATGACTCAGTGGATTGAGAGCTATGCCTAGAGACAGGAGGTCCTGGGTTCATATCTTACCTCAGACACTGCTCAGCTGTGTGACCCTGGGCAAGTCACTTAACCCCTTTTGCCTAGTCCTTACCACTCTTCTGCCTTGGAGCCAATACACAGTATTGATTCCAAGATGGAAGGTATGGGTTTAAAAAAAAAAAAGAAAGTTAGTGGTGGATTCTTTCAATTCTATTTTACTTTTAGGATCTAAGATTGGGAAGCTTTCTGTAACCAATAACAGGTGGTCTGATCAGAGTTTAAGCATTTATTAATAATTGTTATTTAATAATTTATAATTAAATTTAATATATTAATATGTTATTTTATGTTAATATAATATATTAATATATAATAAACATAAATAATAAAGTAAATTAAAAATCAAGAATAATAAATAATTTACAATTAATAATAATTAATTATATAACATGTAATGTACAATAAAAGAATTAATAAAATACACATTATAATATATAATAAAATAATTAATAAAAATGATATTGAGAGGGAAGAAAGGGAGAGGAGGGAGAGAGGGATAGAGAGAGTGAGAGAGAGAGAGAGAGAGATTGATTGGTTTCCTTTAAGGTAAGATCAGATCCCAGACTTAGGCCCAGCATTGTCCCCTTCATGCTCACTGCTGATCATCAAGCACCATCCCAGAGAATCAATCCATTCCAGAATAGAAATAAAGAGAGCTCTCTTTCTTAAATTTACATTTTAAACTCCTCTAATTCCAGCTGATCCCTCTATGGTGATGTTGCCTGTTAATGCTCACAGTGATGCCAGGGGATGCCAGACCATTAGATTTAGCATTACTTTATAACACCCACTGTTAGGGTGCTACAGGATGGAGGTATTTTACTTTACATATTTCCTTTATTATTTCTTAAAATATGTCATCAAGGCTTTTTTGATCATAACTAAAAGATAGTTTAATGATTCTTAAATTGTTTCTTCTGTATTTTATTCCCAGGTCAGCTTTTTTTTGGGGGGGGGAGTGGGTTATATGTATCATTGTTCAAAACCCATTTCCATATTATTAATATTTGCAATAGCATGATCATATAAGTTCGACATCCCCAATCATATCCACATTGAACCATGTGATAATTCATATGTTTTTCTACTCCCACAGTTCTTCCTCTGGATGTGGATAATGTTCTTTCTCATAAGTCTCTCAGAATTGTCCTGGATCATTGCATTGCTGCTAGTAGAGAAGTTCATTACATTAGATTGTGCCACAGTGTATCCATATCTGTGTATAATGTTCTACCGGTTCTGCTCCTTTCACTCTGCATCAACTCTTGGACATCTTTCCAGTTCACATGGAATTCCTTTAGTTCATTATTCCTTTCAGCACAATATTATTCCATCACCAACAGATACTACAATTGTTCATCTATTCCTCAATTGATGGATACTTCCTCATTTTCCAATTTTTTGCCACCATAAAGAACGCAACTATAAATATTTTGTACAAGTATTTTTCCTTATTTTCTCTTGGGCCAGGTCAGCTTTTTGATAAAATATTTCACATTTTCTCATTTTTTTTTTCATTTTCGATTTTGTTTTATTGTTTCTTAAAGTTTTATTAACTTCCGCTTGTCCAATTCTATTTTAAAAGTAATTGTTTTGCTGTTTTTTTTTCACCATTAGGTGAGTTTTGCTATTTATTAGAAGTTATTTTCTTCATTGCATTTTTCTTTTTATTTTATCATTACTACAATTTTGCTTTCTAAGATGTTATATTCTTCAGGTTTTGTGTGTTTTTTTCCAAGCTGTTAATTTTGTTCCTCATGATTTTCTTGCACCAGTCTCATTTCATTTCCCAATTGTAAGATTAAAATTGGGATTCTGGCCATAGAGTTTAATATTTATTATGATTTATTAATCAGAAATTAGAAGGGGAGAAAGATGAAAGAGAGTCTGGAAAGTGAATGCTACCTTCTTTGGAGGCCTTCTCCCTCCCTTGCTTTCCATTGCTAGTGCCATCTCTCTGACATTGCATCCTATTTTCACTATATGTTTTTATATGTACATAATAATTTTCCAGTTATCTACTTCTATTGTAATATAAGCTACTTGTGGGCAGGAAGCATAATTTAACCTTTCTTGGTATCCCCAGAACTAAGCACAATTCATTGAATATATAAAGGACTTAAGAAATGCTTGTTGATTCCTCTTTTCTTAAAATGAATTTTTGCTGTTATGTTTTGTCTTTATATAGCCTAAATTTCCCTTCATACTTCTGACCATCCCCCTTCCCAGAGAGCAGTTCCTGATAACAAAGATTTTTTTTAAAATAAAAGAGAAAGAAGAAAGTATATCAAAACTAATTAATAAAGAAAAAATTTACTTAGTATTTTATGCTTGTGCACTCTCAGCCTTTGAAATGATGTAAGAAGAGTTGCTTCCTCATTTTTTAAAAAAGATATTGTTTCTCATAATTTTGCAATTTTTCAGGGGAGGAAGCAACATTAATTCTTCAATTAGCCCTTTTGTTCTATTCTTTGACCAATGATCAATGAAAAATGCACTTTGATTTTATATCTTATTGAGGAGTTTCTGTCATGTCTAACTCTTTGTGTTTCTATTGTTTTTTGTTTGTTTGTTTGTTTGTTTGTTTTGTTTTTTGCCAAAGGTCCTGGAGTGGTTCGACATTCTATTCTCCAACTAATTTTATAAATGAAGAACAGAGGGAAACAGCATTAAATGACTTGCTCAAGGTCACAGAGTAAGTGTTTGAAACTAGATTTGAAGTCAGATCTTCCTAAATCCAGACTAGGTCCTCTATCCAGTATACCACCTTGCTGCCCCAGGTTTATATAATTGTATCAGTTCTCTAAGTATGTTGAATATCAGACTCAATGATTATATTTGCTATAACTCAACTCACAAGTATTACTCTTCTTAATCTATTTTTATTGATTTCTTTTGGGGAAAAGCGTGTGTAAAGAGAACCCCTTCCTCCCAGGTTGGTGAACTTCCTTTTCATCCGACCCATCCCATTAGTGTGGTTGGAATGCTCCAGAGGTTATAGGTTAGGAGCATTAGGAACATGACTCAGAACTAAGGGTTACAGATCTAGGTCAGAGAGACTTTGATTGATTCCTGAGATGTGATAGACTATTTCGGAGAGACAGGAAGGGACATGGAGAAAAGGGCTATAAAAGATAAGACTGTAGAAGAGATCAAAGTCCATTCTGCCTTGGTGGCTCAGGTGGAAGACATCCTCATGGGTTGGTAAGACTTACTCCAAAGGGACTACCAGATGTCCACTTGAAGATCAGAACCTTGTTGGGGAGTGAGTTGAAATTCTATGGATCAGACTTTAGGGTGGTAGGCTAGGAAATAATTTTCTACTTCCTTATTTATTTTTTACTATATTTATATTAAATGAAATTGTTAAAAGCTACTATCATCCTCGTGACTTAAGAGTTAATTTTATAAATGAGACCACAACAATTTTTAAAATAATATTGCTTAACAAAGCCAGTTTCTAAATATTACATGTAGCATTTTAACTATTACATATTGCTTTTATTTTCATTATTACAAGTGATTTTGATTTACAACTAACTCTTGTTTTTCTAATAATTCTTCCTTGGTCCATAGTTTTGAAAACCTCCTCACATTATCCTCTAATTTTTGATGTGGCCTTTTATATTCAGGTTGCTTATCCATTTTGAACTAATTTTGTGATACTCTTTTAGTTGTTGATAAAATTCCACTCCATGTGCAGTTAAAAATATTTTTCCCTCTAGCAGTTCTTCTCATCAAAGATATTCCTTTTTCTTTTTTTTTTTAAGTCAATTTAGAACCTTATCCCTTGGTTACAAAAATCATATTCTATTCCTCCCTCCCCCACCCCCTGCCCTTCCCATAGCTGCCTTGCAATTCCACTGGGTTTTACAAGTGTCCTTGATCAGAACCTATTTCCATGTTGTTGTTTGCACTAGGATGTTCATTTAGAGTCTACATCCCCAATCATATTCACTCAGCAAGGATATTCTTTTTGAAAGGACTTATTGAAGCCTAAAAGAAAACAAAAAGCCTGGGATATCTGGGTGTCCATGATGATCAGCATGAAAGGGCTAACTATGGGATAAAATAAAGAAAGTAGAACAGTGAAAAGTAGAGCCCAGTGTCTAGTTTCTTTAGTAGAAGCTACATAGATTACAAAAGGGGAACTGGCTGAATTAAAGCAGACAAAGGTGATCACTGTCATCAGTATGACTTTGGTGGCTCTGGTCTCAGGTGACGCCCTGGAGGAGAGTCTGATGTTGTGAATGTGTTGGACTTGCTGGTTGTGTCTGTACAGGACAAACACCATATAGCCGCTGGAACAGATCATGAGACCCACAAGCAGAGCATTAACAAGTGACTCATAAATTAAAGGTTTTATAATTATGGCATGCAAGCCAAAAGAAATATGCCCAATCCTCCATCTTTCTTCACTGCTATTCCTTGGACTACTCATATTCAGAGGCAGAGTAATATTGAAAAGAAGATTGAAAATCCAGCTCAGGACACAGCAGAGAAGAATATAGTTTTGGGCTCTAGTTTTGATATTAAGGCTTCTAGGACTGATGGTGAGTGCCTGAAAGATACCCAAGAGGCAAGTGCTGCAAAGAGAAACACCTCGGGTCAATATTATGAAGAAAATGAAGATTTTGGCAATTGTGTCATCTAGTAAAGATGTCCATCCCCAATTGTTTATTATTAGGTGAATGCCCCTGAAAAGAATCATCAAGATATGGGCAAAGGCCATATTGATTATTATCAGCCTTATGAGTCTTTTCCTGTGCTCAGTGATGAACATAATGGCATGGAGAGAAAGAAGAAATGTATTTCCCAGGATTCCAAAGAAAAACAGAGTAAAGTAGACAATCTCTGGGCTTTCTTTATGAGAACTCATTACTTGGGGGTCTTGGAGAGCTTTGCTGTCTGATCCAAAATGACCTGGGAAGAAACACAGTGGAAGGTGACTTTTTCAGAATGAGGATTTCCCAATAACATTACAAAACCTGCCCACCCTCTATATGAGGAGCAGCAAACCTTCCTGCACAAGTATTACCACTCCAATATCCATGGGACATATATTGAAATTATGAAGTTACAAATAGCCATTAATAATGAACTATATATCCCACCACTTCAAATTTGTCTTCATTCTATGTTTTCTACTCTTGGACCTTAGCCATGATCATCATCTCCTTTCTACCAGGACCTCGGAATGCCTGTGTGCTCATTAGCTGTGATAGGTGAGCTTTTGTTTTATCTTTCCAGGATCTATGCTTCTAGTCCCCTTCCCTTCCACTTCTTGTGTACATGTACTGTACATGTCCCAGTCTCCCTTCTACATTTGTCTATTTCTTTTGTTTCTCTAATATAATGAAACTGTGTGAAGTGTTATAAGATCTGTGAAGGAAAGGATTGCCTTTATTGCTTTTATTCTTATCCCTACTGTGTAGCATAATTCCTGATACATTGTAAGACCATTTATATTGTCTTTTGTTTAACTGAAATCTGTTGGAATTGAGTCAAGTCTGTGGTTGTAAAGTAGGGTTACCTTTACTCTTTAAGGGATAGTGACTAGAAAAGCTGGTAGATTTGTTGCTTTGATGTTAAAAATGGAAGTCTCTAATGGTGAGAATGTATGATATTGTAGGTATATATACATATGTGTGTGTGTTTGTGTGTGTGTGTGTATTGTGAATGAAGACACTTGGGCAAAGACAAAAAGTTGGATCTGCAAAGCAATAAGAGCTCAGAACATTTTCGAACACACAAATCAATAGAGGAGGGGAGAGACTGTTCCAATGGAAGCTTGAGGGAGAGTTAGTTAGGGGCTCCAACTGCCTGGGAATTCACTTGACTGCTTCTGCCTGAAGATGGAGGACAGACCCCCTTCATCTCTTCTCTGGCCATTGCCTTCTACTTACAGCTGAAGAGATATTTGGTCTTGGCCAGAAGAGAGTTTTTAGTAGGGGAGATAATTTTTGTTTTCTGAAGAGACTTTTATTTCAAAAGCCTTAAATCAACAAGATAATTTAGAAATTAGAGTGACGCTAATTTCTTTCTTTCCCCAGCCTCATCTTATCTCCTTCTTCCCAAAGAATAAAAGATCCTTTAGTTAAAATACTAGCTTGAAGTGGGGGAAATTTAGAGATGTTGCACCAAGAAGTAAGCAAAAGAAAGAGACTGAATCTTGAGCCCCTCCCCTATACTACTTCCTGTTTCTTCTTTCCCAACTGTCTTGATGGAAATTTTCTCACAGATGGTAAATTGTAAACCAATCCCACAAGCTAGTACTTTAGCTAAAGGATATGGGCCCAATTAAAATGATATATGTAATTACTCACCCAATCAGAAGCCAGGACTACAGAAAGTTGCCACATTATGAAAGACAAAATAGGAACTAGATTTTTGTGTGATAGGGAAGTGTCATTTCCTGGTCTGATTTTACCTTCACTCTCAGGGATAAGGGGCACCAGGAAGATAGCCAAACTTTGGTACTTGACTGTGAGTATTTCACAAAGAGTGTGGATACAAGTCATCCTGCGACTCAACAAATATCAAGCACTGCAACCTCAAGTCTCACACTAGGTACAAGTCCTTTCATATTGGCTTAGAAGTTCATCAGTCCTACCTGGATTGGTTTGGTCTTTTTTGACCTTGTGCTCGATTGACACTATGCAGTTTAGCTTTGTGCTTCTTTGGCACTGCGTAATGGCTCTTTTTGTATTCCCTTCTCGTGGGGTGCTCAGGGAGGGGTAGTATCTCTGGTATGGAGGGCTTGTCGTGCCCTCCTAGGGCAGCTCTCCAGCCTCTGACCCTCACCTGACACCCAGCTCTCACTTGTGGCTCCTAGTAGCTGCTAGCATGTGGCAGCGGTCACACCCCAGGCAATGGCTTCGACAGGCCGGCTAAACCTTGTGAGGGTAGCCATTGGGTCGTCGTGGACCCCTGGTGAACCAAGGCTTTGCTCACCCAGCATGTGAAGACTGCTTCAGCTGAACAGACAGAAGAAACCAATAAGAAGGTTTAACGGCTGAGATGGTGATGCAGCAAAGCACTCAGGGCGTGTTGGAGCACAAACGACAACAGGGCCATCCAATGCAGCTGAGGAAGTCTCCAGGTGTAACAATTTTGTGTGCCACTGGACCCAGGCTTCCAACGCCGAGAGAGTGGGACTGTCTCTGTGCATCGACTTTTCCACTGAAATCTCCTTCATACACAAGTGTCTTTGTGCACACTCATCTATCCTAGGATCTCCTAGAATCAGACAGAATCATTAATCAAAGTCCCATAAATATTTTTAACAATAAATGGCATCATTTTCATAGTCTAAAGCTTTTGGGGTATGTTTTGACATAAGGGCAAATGTATTTTAAACTTATATTACTGAAAAATTTTAAAAGTTAAAGAAAATCTTCTTAATACTGTTGACATGTGCTTCAAATAAAAATGGGAGAGAAAAAATAAAACTGAAATAGTATATTGCACATGCAAGCAAAAACAATAATAAAAGATTTAAAACCCCAAAATATATAGCTTATAATCATTGACACACTTTGCCAGCTAAGAAAATATAGAATACAAAGGTTTCTAACCAAGAAATGAGATCCATGTCCTCCTTCAAACTTGGCCATGATCCACTGTGAGTACAAAGCAAATGATTTTCACAAAGTAACAGTTTTTCATAAAGAAGAGTAATATAAGAGATAAGGCACATTCAAGAGTATCACTATCCCCAAATCATAATAGTCCATTTAATGACAATAGCAAACAAACCCACTATCATATTTTATATGAGTCTGTGTACAAAGGGAGATTTTGAGCCTTTGGACTTCATCTCCCAGAAGTCCCTTAGTATTTCCCAAAATTCCATTTTCCTGCATCCCCGCATTTTGCGTGATAGTATTTAAGTGGTTGTAACTCCTCCCTCTTCCTCTTCTGAACCTGTGACCAGGCTGAAGTCAGGAAGTTCTTTTGCTTTAGTTATTATTTTAAAAATGTTAAAAAATATAATAGTTATTCATTATTAATTTTAAAACTCACATTTTGGTTTACCACAAAGGGATTATGAATTTTCAAAAAAAAATTTTTTTTAGCACATAGCCTTACAGTAAAGATAATAAATTTGCCTGGTCACTGGCCACCATGAGGATCTATGGTGGGGATGTGCCTGTGCTCTATTCCCACCCTGCTACCTGCTGTTGTCTGCTGTTTCTCCTGTCCATCTGCTTGGACAGCATTCCTCAACACTTTCTACCCAGCTTGGAGCCTCCTCTTGCCAAGACCAGACCCTCCACAAGATCCTGCCAATCCCAGCCATTTTTTTCCACAGAGGGTAATGTATCTTTCCACCCCAATCCCTTTCCACCCTCCATGTGAGTGTTTCTAGCCTGCCATAGCCATTTTTCAGTGTGGAAAAAAAGAACCCCACACCTTCTAATTTTCAAGCAGAATTTTTTTAAGTTGGTCCTGGACTCCTAGTTTAGGAGGCTGTTACTAAAGGTTTTTCACAGAGAGGGCAGTTAGTTCCAAATATGTAGATTTAAAGTCAGTTTTGAGGAATAAGCCTGATTTTTTCCCCTTCTTTCTCAAGACCCAAAATACTAAGGAGAAGTATTTTTTCGCTCATATTCAAATACGCTATTGTTTTCCCTCAGAATTTTGCTTCTTTCTGTTTACTTCTGAAACAAACCCCATTCAGCTTCTTTCAGGAAAAATACATGCTTGAAACTCTGAAACCAATTTAAGTTGGTGGAGCAAAAAAAGTGCAGGTTGAATCTACTTAATTCTTTTCCAGGGACTTTTTATTTTGATTGGAGATTCCCCACTTTATTTCCTTTTACTCAAGAATATGCCACAAGCTACACTGCTTATGCTACAAACCAACCTGAAATATTTTGACAAAGTTCTAAAAGTCATAACTGCTCTCAACTTGCAGAGTAGAGATTCTTCCTTGTGTTTCTAGGAGGAAATTCATACCTCTGACAAATGAAATCTAAATAGATAATAAATATAGGGAGAGGGGAAGGAAATTAAAAGAGATCTGGAAGCTTATTGCTAAGTATTTTGAGTTTATTCTCCTCCTATAATAGTGAAGAAGTCTATTGGGATTGGTGAAAAGGATTTTTTTTTTGACTGCACTGCCTGTCTACACTTCCTCATTGGTTTATATTATTGTATTTACTGATTTCTTTAAGGTTTAAATTTTTTTATGTTTATCTGTTTTAATTTAATCAATATCTTTCTGTTATACTGAATCATTTTAAGCTACTATGTTTTGCTTGTATTGATCTTTAATTTGTACCTTTACCTCTGCTGAAGAATAAAATATCTCTGTATAAGCCCATGAACATCTTGCCCAAACCCTTGTCACTAGATCCATTGAAGATCACATGTTGACTTTGTTAATTGTCACATAGATGATGATGGATGGACTTCAACAAAACTGTTTAAATTATATACAACCTTTAGAGAATTTAATAAGTCAAGAATTTAATTGTAATTTTAAGGGGTCTTCAGAAATAATTTTAGTAACTAGTAGTTTCTGAATGGATGATTTTTTATATTCATATATATATATATATATATATATATATATATTATAAAGAATGTTGTATTAAAGGTAGAGAAACAAAGAAATGTTTCTACCAAGGTGTTTCATTTATATGTATCAGGAAGCCGGAAAAAAGAGCTCCTGCAAAACTCTTCATTTTAATTTACTTCCCGCAGAAAAATCTATATTTCTTGATGATGTTCTAGACCCAAACAAGTTTGACTTTGTTTAAAAATATGTTTGTCAAGGTTCAAGGATTTGCTACAGCTGTAAAAATTATAACAAATATCCATCAGTTCCTAGTTTTTTTTTAATGTCATACAGCGACTTATGTGAAATATGATAGTGGGTTTGTTTGCTATTGTAATTAACTGGGCTGTTGTGAATTTAAAGACTTCGATACTTCTTTAAATGTTTATTATCTACTGTGTTACTGTTTTATTCTGAAAATCATTTTGTACTGGCACATGGCTGACATAGTGTGTCACTGATTTTAAGCTATACATTTTAATTTTTTAAAACTTAAAAAACATTGATTTTTTATTGCATGTGCAATATAATATTTGAGTTTTATTTTTTCTCTCCTTTTTGATTTTGAAGCACATGTCTGCAGTATTGAGAAGATTTTTCTTTAATTTTTTTATTTTGCAGTAATATAAGTTTTAAATGTATTTGTTCTAATATTAATGCATGCCCAAAAAGCTTTAGACTATCAAAATGATGCCCTTGATTGTTTAAAAAATTTTATGGGACTTTGCTTAATGATTCTGTCTGATTCCAGGACAAGAGAATAAAAGAAAGAACCATTTCACAGTGCCAAAAAAGCACAAAGCTAAACTGCACAGTGCCAATCAAGCATCAGGTCAAAGAAACCAATGAATCCTGATGGGACTGATGTAAATTTTGAACCAAGACAAGAGGACATGAACTTGTTTGGGGTTCTGGGTTGTGGCTATTTAACATGTGTTAAAGGCAGGTCTTCCTTGTCCCACATTCTACCAAGTATCTCAAATTTGGCTCCTACCTGGCTCCTATAATCTAATCCCTTTTCTGTCTTTCAGTGTGGCAAACTTTCTGTAGTCCTGGCTATTGATTGGGTAAATGCATAATTGCTTAAATCATTTTAATTGGACCCTGATTCAAGGACCTGTTATACATTTGTTTTTCATTTACTTAGATTTTTTTTAGACATAACACTTTGACATTTTGCATTTCATCCACAAGTTATTTTTTCTCTTTTATTTGGATTTTTTCATGTTTTTGATTTCCTTTTGCAAATTGATTCATATACCTCATAACTCAGCCATGCATCCCTGAGTGATCTCTGTATTTGTTATTATTCACCTCAGGGGGGCCAAGTTATTGTTGTGAACTTTGATTTAAATTTAAGCAATTTTAGGCTAAGAAACTTGCTACCTCCAAGAATCCAGAATGTTCCATGAAGATAGATGCCTGCAGAGACCACATGCTGTAGCAGAAGATCCAGAGTAAACTTTGGGATATAAATTCAACTATGGGGGGTTGGAATGCCTTTGTTTTGAATGTATTCTCTTATGCCAAAGGGGAATACCCCCAAATTGGCATTTTGTCAATCTAGTAATCATTGGTTTTGTTCTCTTTACCTCTTATCCACAAATTATTGCAATTTTTAAGTTGATTATGTTCCCATGATCCTTTTGGGGAAACTCATTTCCTAATAGGATCACAGGGGATGATATGTATAAATGGAGATATTGAGCCTTTGGACTTCATCTCCAAGAAGACCCTGAATATTTTCCAAAATTCCATTTTCCTGCATCCCCGCATTTTGCTTGATGGTATTTAAATGGCTGTAACTTCTCCCTCTTCCTCTTTTGAACCTGCGACAAGGCTGAAGTCAGGTAATTCTTTTGCTTTATTTATTATTAATAAAATTTTATAAAATATAATACTTAGTTATTGATTATTAATTTTAAAACCCACATCTGCTATATGACATTTAAAGAAAAAAAACCTTAGAAGCTAATGGATACTTGTCACAAGTTTTTCAGGTGTATCAATATTTCAACCTTGGCTGAGATATTTTAAAAAAATCTATTACTGCCATCATTACAAAAATGTACAGAGGAGTCTAGAAAAAAAACAAATCTCGGTACTATTGATGTTGGGCCTTAAAAATGATACCAAGAATCTAAAGATCATTCTGGTGAAAGTATAAAGTTAGCTGAGGAGTTATAAATGAGAGATGCTCCCTTTTGGGAGCCATCCAGGGTACCATGCCCTGGGATCAAATTCCCAGCTCCTTTGGTATGAGACTGTAATGCCCCATCCATTCACATTTTTACAAATGCAAGAGGTGTGGTTTGTAATTGCAATTCATTTCAGCTGCTAAAATGGACCTTTCGTCTTGTTACAAATAACTCAGAGGGAAGCAAAATGATCAGTCAGAGTTGATGAAAAAAATCTAAAAATCATGTCTAAAGACCCCTAATTTGAGATATTTATCTCATTAATATTTCCAAAGGTTGTTATACAATTTTAACCAGGTTTGATGAAGTCTATCCATCCTCTATGTTACAATTTACAAAGCCAAAATAGAAAAAGCTGTTTTTATATGGGCTTTTACAATATTTTGTTCAGTAAAGTTATAGGGGAAAGGGAACAGAATATAACAGTAGTTAAAACACAGTAGATTAAAATGGTTCAGTGTAACAATAGTATTGAATACAGTAATATATGAACTTAAACCAACAAAATTAAATCTTAAACAAAACAATCAGCAAAATATAATAAGATACAGAGACTTTCATAAAAAAAAATGGAGTCTGAAAAGTCTTAAAATTTCACCTCCAGACTCTTTAAAGTTCCTTCTTTTATCCATTCAGATCTCTTTTGTCAATACTGTGGAATTTCCCATAGTGAGGGAGAACATGGGTTTGAGGAATCTCACACTGGGTAGGCCCAAAAGGCAAAGGGTTATTGTAGGGAGATGAATTTCTCCCTTGAATCTCAGGCAAGATAAGTTAAAGGATCAGTGCACTCATGAATGGTAGAAACTGTTTGAAATAGGCAAGGTACTGCTCTTTCATAGAGTATGCCATGCTTGTAATCAACTTCCTGTTTGGAAGTATAACCTCCTTCTCCCCATTCCGTCCCCTCTATCCCCAGGTAAAACATTAGTTTCCCCAGCCATGGAGAGGAAAGCTAATTGTTGCCTAGAGAAAAATACAACCCCCCATTTTTTTTACCATCTTCCCAGAAAGGGGCTTTAAAAAACACACACACACAAAACAAAACAACCACAACAAACTGGGAGGAGTAGGGCAGAAGCTCAAGTAGAGAGTTTTGAGTCTTATCAGAGTTTGAGGGTGGGCAAAAAGCTTTGGCAGGAGAAACGTGGCTTAAAATTTATCTAGGCTATTTTTTTAAAAATTGAGATTATTTTCTTATCCAATCTAGTTGCCAACTGTAAAATTAAAATGAAATCTTAATTAAAAAAATATATATTTTAAGAGGTTTATTAAATGATCATTAGAAATCAAGGAATGAAGAGGATACAAAATAAAGACCATGTACCCATGACTGATTAGCCATTTCAAAATCCCCATGCTTAGTTTAACCATGGCCACCATGTTTGACCACCATGTTCTCTGCATCATGCCAAAGAGAGAGTCAGGACTCTCCCCATCCTTGCCTTATATCTTCTGTCTACAGCAAGTACATAGATAGGAAGTCAGTGGGATCCTGGGAAATGTAGTTCTTTTTTTAGGGTAATAGATTTTTTCAATTATACATAATTAAGCCTAACTAATTTCTATCATTCAGAGAACTAAAGATATAATGTATATGTTTTAAATGTCATTATCTTGGAACACTACACTAGTTACATCATTCTTGTTACAGTTCTCTGAAGATATTGCAGTTCTTTTGGGAGGATTTCTATATACCTCATGTTGAAAGGTGACACCTCTACAGGGTAGGTATAATGGCAAGAGTGTGGACTTTGTGTCTGGAAGACCTGAGTTCCAATATAGCTGAAGATACTTATAGCTGTGTGGTCTTGGGCAAGTCACTTCATCTCTGTCTGTCTCAGTTTCTTCATCTGTAAAATGAGCATAATAATGTCAGCTGTGTTCCAGGGTTGTTTCAAAGACAAAAGGAGATAAGATCCACAAAGTGCTTATTAAGTAGTACACATTTTAGGAATACTTTCCCCCTTCTTTTTGTTTTTCCTTCCTTGAAAAACTGCTATTTAAGTGGGTTTAGGATTAGGAAAAATACTGCTCTGTGTAAATTACTTCTCAGGTTAGTTGTGAAGATCAAATTTGGTAAGATATATTAAGTGCTTTGTAAACCTTAAAATGCTATGTAAATGCTGGCTTTCAGTATTATTTGGATGACCCATCTCTCCCAGTACATCTGGCCTCCTTTTATATACTTAGCCAAAGCCCTATATGCACTGAGATGAGGTGTTAATGGAAATCACACCAAATTGTCTCCTAACTCCCATCATTAAGGCAAGATTAGATGCTGTTGCTTCTAAAGGCATGTAGGTGGTACAGTGAATAGGGTGCTGGAACTGGAGTTCGGACCCCACCTCAGACATTGAATCACTTAACTTCTGTTAGCCTCAGTTTCCACATCCACCAAATGAGTTTTACTATAGCACCTTATGTCCTAGGGTTGTTGTGTGGACCAAATGAAATGGTATGTATACAGTGCCTAGCACATAGTAAACAATTAGAAATACTTCCTTATTTCTATGCTTCCTTTCTTCCTTGAAAGATTGTATTGTACAAGAGGCTTTAGCATTTGAAAGAAATCCTGCCCACTATTACCTCTTAATCAGCAAATTCATTGAAACAAAAGAGAAGAGTGTTTTCAATTAAAGATAGGAGTGATTGACTTTTTAAATCCACAAATATTTTATTATTATTATATGAACCAGAGAGTTCAATCCAAGTCAGTAGGTGCTCCCATTCCTCTCCTGTTCCCATTGGTTAGGGAAGGTTGAGCAGACCATGGGAAAAATACCAAGATGTTTTGGGGCCATAGGTTTGTGTCCCCAAAAGTTCCCAACTCTGTGCAAGGATAATTTGGGCAGTGTAGTGAATTGCCAAGGCACAATCGGTGTAGTGTCCAAGGAACCAGGGGGAAAAAACACTAAATAAAACGAATAAAGCAAAACTCCCCAAACATAGCCCTTACTCCATCAGAACATCCTTAGGGATCTCAATATGGATATTTTTATAGTAAAAAAAATTTGAGGTACAGAGTGTGAAATGCACTTGCTAACAGTTTAGAGACAAGCCTTTGATCCCAGGTCTCTGACTTCCCAAGAAGGGCTCTTCCCATTAACACAGGATGCCTAGAGAGCCACTGCCAGGACAGACAGAAAGATAGACAGAAAGATAGCATGTGTGTTTTGTTCTCTTTAAAGGAAGAAAATTTCAGTATACAAGGGTGTGGATGAGGAATCTAAGAGAACCACAAGTTTTAAGATTAGTTTGTAAACTGGAGACCCCCAAGTTTATCCCTGTTCCCATGAGATTTCACCCTGAGGGAAGTTTCAGATTTAGTTAGTCTCAGATTGAACAATAGACCTTAAAGTTAATGATAATACTGGTTTAGGTGGAGCTGGCATGCCCTAAGGAAATGCTAAGTATCCTTTTATCTTGGAAGATTTCCCCATTGTATCAGAGATCCTGTCACAAGAAGACCCACACCTGGCAGAGACCACCCTTTTTAGTATCCATTGTAAGTAGTTCATTCCCTCAAACCCCCAGTCTCTGGCTAGGGTTTCTTTCCCCAGCCTGTCAGTGTTGTGTGAACACTCTCATTTCCTTGTAGCCATGGTAATGTCAATCAAGCATCTTTCCCTGTCCCTAGGTTCCCCAAAGGGTATGTAATCTCCAGAAATTCTTTCTGAATAATGAAGTAGGTTAGAGAATAAAGTAGATTTGAAGTAGATAAACAGATTAATACATTCCTGCATTTTTAGGAAACTGACCCAGACCCTCCAGGAGGTCAGATAACTTATACAGGTGGTAGGCTAAAAACCAATTAACCTATGGGTGAGAAAAGTGCCAGGAAACAAAGGGACATCAGGATAAATAAATATATCAGAACAATGCAAAGTAACATAGAGCTAACTGTGGCTAAGAGATTAAGTGTATGTGAAAATAAATAACCCCTGAGTGAACTGAGTGCTATACACTTGTCACTGACCACACATACCTGTGTGTATGATAAGGCTTGCTTGTTTGACAAATAAGAACCTATATTGACAAAGGAAATAGCCTTATATCTTGTAACCTATATAAACTGCCTTGTGTCCTCAGTCCAGTGCAGCTTCCACTAGGGAAGTGTGTCCAGGACAATAGATTCATTATTAATCACTAGATTAATAAATAATGGTTCCAATAATTGAACTTCTGGGTGTCCAGACTCACTTTATGAAGTGCCCCACTTTACTTTGGAGTTGTCATCTGGTGCAGTGTCACTCCCATGGATAATGTCCCCAGAGTCCCAGGGTGTAGATCCTGTAAAAGTTTGTGGCACCAGGTTCAGGATGGTACTGAACATTAGGCTTATCCCTTTCCTGATTAAAGACTTGGTATTTCTGACTTCTTTAATAGTTCCCTGTTATTTCCAAGTTAACAAAAGGAAACAGTATTACTCTGTGACTGTCATTAAATATCTAGGAGGGAGAGAGAGTCATGGATAGGGGGAGAGAGGAAAACAGAAGGATATGGATTTAGGAAGGATTTAGGAAGTCTCAAAGGCCCTGAATCCACAACAATCTGGTCCTTTTTGGTTGCCCCATTGACATAGATCAAATTCTGGAAAAGAAAGTGGATATGCCTCTTGCCACACATGAGCTCTCCATCTCTTCTCTTCATCCTATCAAAATACTTATCAGAGTGCTTCATCATAGTTGGTGAAGACAGTAATGAAAAGAGGGATGATGATGAACTAAAGGAGGAGAGAAGAGAACCTATGTATCTTGAGTTCCCAACCCAGTCAAATGGACCTAGAATAGACATAAAAACCTTCCTGTGCTCCACAAAATCATCATTCCTGTTTAACCATCTTTTCTACCTGATTCCAGCACTCAGAGCTCCAGAATCCTGGTCTCTGACTTCTGAAAGGGATTCTCTACAAAGCCCCGTTTTTGTGGTTGAGATCACCCAGAATCACTCACCAGCCTATTCTCTGCTGTCAGCACAAGGATCTGCAGAAATCATCACCCATGTGTGTGGTGACTCATCAGGCCTGGAATTATAGAGGCAGAAGAGTATGAGCTCATTTCCCACAAGAGCTATTATCATCATGTCACCATCTACAAAAGAAAACATTGAGTAAAGGGGGAATTTGGGGTGTCTCTGAATAAGAAACAAACTGTTGTCTATGGTGAAATTCCTGTCAACAAAAAGTATTGATTAATGAGACTCTCCAAAGGAGTATTTGTGAGATATCAAAAGAGACTTTCCCTATGAGTGTTGAGAGGAAAAATAAAAGTTTGATTTTGTCAAGGTCATGGCAAGATTGTACTGCTAAATGTGAAAACAAATAATGCTCTGAAAAAAAAAAAACATGATTCTGGTGCTCTTTTAGGTTTTTTCCACCTTTTTCCTAAGCCTAGATAAACAACATAATGATAAACCAAATAATAATTTGTAGAATTTGCCAGTTTCTGTGGTGTAAATGCTTACATCAAAAGCAGAAAAATCATTTCTTAAACTCTTTGAAACTGTTTTAGTAAACACAAGTAAGAAAGAATAAGGTTGGATAAGGCTGGGATTCTTGTGCAATGTTTTTTAAAGGGCTTCTAGGGCAACTGCTGAGCTCTTAGAGCAATCACTGACTGTCATTCTTATAAGGGCCAATTAGGTTCCTTTGTTGTACCACTTTGTGTATTCCAGATTGATTATGTTCCTATAGCAAAAAAGACTGGGCACAATAACATCAAATTCCCTTATTGACCGGATGATGGGACTGCAGCAATGGTAGTGATTTGTAAAAATTAAAAATAAATCTCAGTATAAAAATATTATATTTTTGGAGATTTATTAAATGATCATTAGAAATGAAGGAATAAAAGGGATACAAAATAAAAACCAACCAACCATGTGCCATGGCTAACCAGTCTACTCAAAATCCACATGCTTACCACCACCATGCTTGCGACATCAAGCCAAAAAGAGACCAGGACCCTCCACATCATTGCCTGATGTCCTCTGTCTTCAGGAAATATGTAATGACAGGAAGTCAGTGGGCTCCCGGGAAATGTAGTTTTTTAGGGTAACAGATTTTCCATAATATATATATATATATATATATATATATATATATATATATATATATATATATATATATATATTTGGGGGGGCTAGTCTCCTCAATTTGATCATTTAACATAATCAACTTTTAAATTACAGTAATTTGAGGATAAAAAGGGAAAAGAACAAATCCATGACAAAAAGCCAGTTAGGGGGAAGTCCCCTTTGGCATAAGGGAATACATACAAAACAAGTGCATCCAACCCCACACAGTTCAAATCACCATATCCCAAAGTTCACTTTGGATCTTCGGGTACAGCATGTTGTCTGTGTAGGCATTTTCATGGTGCCTTCTCCAAACAGTTAGCTTTCTGGATTCAGAGAGGTAGCATGTTTCTTATCCCGAAATTACTCTCAAAAGAATTTAAACTTGGCATTTTAGAATGACTATGCAGATTGATTATAGTCTGAATATGAGTTCTGTAACTTCTATATGGGGTACTCTAGGCCATAGTTTCCATTCTATCATCTATGCCTAAGAGTAAGGATGTCCAGATATCTAGTCCCCAGGTCTCCTACACCCGCTGATGTGAAGTTACCCAGGATATGGCTATTTGAGATGACATAATTTTCCCATTCACAACATGAATCAAATAGTTTGTATTCCCCCCCTCTATCTCTTCTGGATCTTTTGTTTAAGGGGCATCTCTCTTATTTAAGTTCATTTAGAGAGGAGGGTTAATGATATGTCCTGTACCTAGTGTATGATCAAGATATTTTGCATGTAGTTTCATTCTAAAGTCACAGCAATAACTTTTCTTAAAAAAATTTTGGGGAACTAACTGGTATTTTTTGATTTCTAGTCTAGAGGACAAATGTTCCTTTTCAGTCTTGAGAGTAGTTTGCATTAACTCAATATTTGAACCAGAATATATAATTGAGTCACAATTAAAAAAAACACATACATACATAGTTTGTAAAATGAAGAAACAATTGAGAAGCAGCTGGGATTGAATAAGAAGAGGTATAGCAAATAAGAGAGGCACAAGGGCAAGGTGGGATTCAACTGAAGCTATGGTATGCAACTGTATTTCAAGAATTGTTGGATGCTTCAAAATGTTAATTCATTCCCCATATTCTCCCTAGTGTTGTTTCTCCTTCATTTTCAAAGAGGACAATGATACCATGGAGTGATGTCTTCACTTGTGCATGAATTGGATTTAAGTGAAGCTGAGTTGCATAAAGTCATCAGTCTCACACTCTTCCAAAGCCATTGAAGTCCAATGGCAAGGCAAAAGTCAGGATGATTGGCAATGACTGTGTATAGAATGGATGACTTTGGCTTCTCTGATTTCTGACCAAGCTCTAAGCTGTTCACAGTGCCTACTCTAGCCCCCCTTTATAGTGACTGGACAAAATTGTTCTCATCCACCTTTTTGAAATCAGAAAAAAATGATTTCAAACTTGACCACAGGTACTTACTAGTTGTGTGATTCTGGGCAACTTTTTTAACTTCTCTCAGCCTTAGTTTCTTCCACTATAAAATGATGATCATCACAACACTTATACTACAGGTATTCTGAGGATTAAAAGAGATATTTGTGAAGTTCTTTACACAATGACCAGCACATAGTAGTAGTTTAAAATATTTGTCCTGTGAGAATTAAAATTAATATACATAACTCACATATTATATTTATAACATTTATTAATAACAACTTGAAATAAAAAGGTAGAGTAAAATCTGCCTAACTTGACTATGAGAGAAGAAGAGAGGGAGGATTTACAGAAACTTACAAACAATAATGTAACAATGCAAATGTGAGGACACAGGGAAAGGGATGCTGGGAGATATTAAAGCAATTCTGGGGAACGTAGTTCAAAGGTAAAAAATTTTCACTTATACAATCTCCCCTGTGATCCTTTGGGGAGATCAGTCTCCCCAAAGGGACCATTTTAAGCATAAGCAACTTCTAAATATTACAATAATTTGTGGATAAAAGGAAAAAAGAACAAAACCAATAATTGCTACATTGACAAAAAACCAATATGGGGGCAGTCCCCTTTGGCACAAGAGTATACATTCAAAATAAATGCATTCAACTCCCCAAAGTTCAATTTAACACATCCCAAAGTTCACTCTGGATTGTCTGATGCAGCGTGTGATCTCTGCAGGCATCTTCATGGGGCCTCCTCCAAAAAGTCTGCATTCTGGATTCTGGGAAGTAGTCTCTTGTTCTGAATTAGGCTCAAATTCAATCTAACTCCACAATAATAACATAGTCCTCCCCCATAGGGATCACTCAGGGATGTATGGCTGGATTACAAGGTATATGAAACAATTGGCAAAAGATATTAAAAAACATAAAGAATCCAAATTAAAGAAAAGATAACTTGTGAATGAAATATAAAATATCAAAGCCTTAAGTCTAAAAAATCTAAATAAAGGAAAAACAAACCTATAGCAGGTCCTTAAATCAGGGACCAATTAAAATGATTTAAGCAATTATGTACTTTCCCAATCAGTACCAAGGACACAGAAAGTTTGCCACACTTTGAAATACAGAAAAGGGATTAGATTATGGGAGCCAGGAAGGCAGCCAAAGTGAGGTGATTGTTGAGGTTCAGGGAAGTCCTGCCTCTGACATACTTCAAAACAGTTGCAACCTTGACCATCAAACAAGTGCAAGTCCTCTTGTCTTGGCTCAAAATTTCATAAATTCCATTGTGTTTGGTTGGTCTATTTGACCTATGTGCTCTTTTGCAGTTAGCTTTGTGCTTCTTTGGCACTATGCAGTGGCTCTTTTTGTATTCCCTTCTCCTAAAATCAGACAGAATCATTAAGCAAGGTCCCATAATTTTCAAACAATGAATACCATTATTTCTATAGTCTAAAGCTTTTTGGATATGCATTGACATTAGAGAAAATATATTTTAAACTTATAATAAATAAAATAAATAAAAAATAAAAAATTAAATTAAATTAAAAAAAAAAAAACTTTGATAATCCCAGTAACATGTGCTTCCAATATAGAAAGGAGAGAAAAAATAAAACTCAAATATTATATTGCACATGCAAGGAAAAACAATAATAAAAAAAGTTTTAAAAATAAAAATATATACCTTACAATCAGTGACACACTGTGTCAGGCAAGGAGAGGTAGAATATAAAGGCTCCTCATCCAAAAATGAGATTGATTTCCTTTTTAACTTGGCCATGAACCACTGTGTGAGTGCCAATGATTTTCACAAAGTATTCGCTTTATAAACAGTAGTACAGTAAATTATGCACATTTTAAGAAAGTACCCCAAAATTCCTAAAATTCACACTAGCCTATGTCATGACAATAGCAAACAAACCCAAATATCATATAGGATTCATGTGACTATATAGCCACTTGCTCTATGACATTTAAAAAAAAAAACCTGTGAACTAATGGGTACTTGTCACAAGTTCTATAGATGTAGCAAATCTTTTAACCTTGGCAAAGATATATTTAACAAAGTCTATTACTGTCATTATTCTAAAATTTGTCAGTAGAGCCTAAAAACCACATATCTCTATACTGCTGATGAAAACCTTTTGGGATCTAAAATGTCACCAAGAGTTCTTGATTGTTCTGGTAGAAGTAGATTAAACTGAAAAGTTACAAAAAACATGCAAAAACTTACTTTGGCTTCATGCTTTATATAAAACTTTTATTGCAGGAACTTCCATTTTGTTCTCTGCCTTTAATTCAATATTCCTTTTAATATATATATATATATATATATATATATATATATATATATATAACCATTCAGAAGCTACTTGTTATCTAAAAATCATTTCTGAAGGTTCATTAAAATTAATTTAAATTCTTAGCTCATTAAATTTTCTAAAGATTATATATAAGTTGTAACCAGCTTTTTTGATGGAGTCCATCCATCATCCTCTATGTGACAATTAACAAAGGCAAAAAGGTAGAAAAGGCTGTTTAGGCAATCTGTGTCCTCAATGAATAAGGTGAAAAATGCAGCAACCCTAAGGAGTTATTGTTTTGCCACTGAAAAAGGTGTTTATGAGTTTTTCTCAATGATATGTTCTTCAGTACAGTCATAAGGGAAAGGTACAAATAAAATAATTTAACAGAATATATCTAATGACCAAAACACAGTAATTTAAAACAATTCATTGTAACAGATATTGATTAGATGAACATATATGAACATAAAATAAAATTAAACTTTAAAGCAATCAGTAAAATTCAAGAAGCATAAAGGGAACAGGTAGTGAATTCAAAAATCCTTTTCTACAATTTTAATAGACTTGTTCCTTTTTATTGAGGGGAATAAACTCAAAATAGTTAGCAAGCAATAAACTTCCATATATCCTTAAGATTCATCCTTCTTCCCAGTATTTATCATCCATTTGCATTTCTTTTGTCACCCCTCTGGAGTTCCTCACACATGCACTGGGCAGAATCTCTATTCTGAATGTTGAGAGTATTTAAGATTTTCAAAACTTTGTCAAAATATTCCAGTTTGGTCTGAAATTCAAGTAGCCTGGCTTGTTGCTGCATATTCTTAGGGAGAAGTAAGTAAAATGGGAAATCTCCAATGAAAATAAAAACTCCCAGGAAAAGAATTAAACAGAGCCAGTGTAAGCTTGTCAGCTCTTCCAACTGAAAGTGTTGTTTCAGAGTTTCTAGCATGCTTCCTAATAGCATTATTCCTCAAATAAAAAAACTGAATGGATTTTATTTACTGGGTAAACAAAAGGACTCTGACTGGAAGGTAAAATCCTATGTTTGTATGGGCTTTTAAAAGCTATTTCTCTTTCCCCTCCTCCCTAGGGGCAAAATTGCTAGGGAGAATAATAGGGTATTTAAATATGAAATACAGACTAGCTCTGATTTTTTTTTGTGTCAGTAGGAGAAAAAAAATCAGGTTTATTCCCCAAAACTCTTGACTTCAAATTCTCTAATTTGGGCTAATTTAAGTAAACCTTAAGTAACAACCTTTTAATTCAGGAGCCCAGAGTCAGCTAAAAAAAATCTGTTTGAAAACTAGAAGGGGTGGGGCTGAATAAAGAGGTTTTGCTCTACCTCTGCTGAAAAGAAAAACAAAAAAACAAAGGGATGGGACAGGCTGGAAATCCACATTTAGGGTATGTGTGGGAGAAAGTGATTTATACTTCACCCACTTCTTAAGAACTCCCGGGCTGCATGTTGAAAAGACACAGTGTAGGCTCACAGCAGGGGGGTCTAGTGGCAGGTAGGTGGAGACTGGAGGTGGGGTGGAGATTGCTCAGCTGCAGCAAGAGAGTACGAAGTGGGGTTGTGAGTGTGCAGGTTGCACAAGAAGCAGAAGAGAAAAAAGCGCGGTTTGCAAAAATTCATCTAGGCTATATTAAAAAAAACTGAGAATTTTTTCCAACTTTGGTAGTTGCCAAAATTTGAGAATTAAAATTAACATACAATAACTCAAGTATTATAGTTATAAGATTTATTAATAACAACTTGAAATAAAGAGCTAGAGTAAAATCTGCCTAACTTGAACATGAGAGAAGAGAAGAGAGGGAGGAGTTACAGAAACTTATAGACAATAACATAACAATGCAAATGTGAGGATGCAGGGAAAGGGATGCTGGGAAATACTAAAGGAATTCTGGGGAAGATAGTTCAAAGGTAGAAAATTCCTTCTTATACCATACCCTTTCCTTCTCTGTCCATCGTAACATGATCACAATGCAGATCTGAAGTGGATTTCTTCATCGAATAAGTGTGCATATGTTTTCAAAAGTGTTCACACCTTGGATGGGGATTTTGTAAGATTTTTAAGAACCTCAGGTCAATATTGTTCCTCTGAAATGCTTTTCTATGTTTAGTTAATGCAAAGCCGTGTTGATTATAGATTTATATTGTGATTTGAATGCTATTTAATCTCCATTCCTATTTTTTGGGGGGTATTTTCCCTTTAGATTCTAACCTTGTATTCTTCCATGCAATTTTACTGCTGTATTGTGTTTTTTATAGCTCAACATGGTACCCCTTTCATGGATTAAATGAACTAGCACCAAATCCATAAATTATTTTAGCTACTATAACAATTTTTTTATCATGAGATGGCCTCACCTAGAGCATTGAATGTCTTCCCAATAACTTGTTATTCTTCATTTACTTAAATTCCTTCTCTAAATTATTGATTTTTATTTTTATACCACCTTTCTTTTGAAATATATTTCTCATTCTACTTTTCAGAAAGTTAGTTCTTGTAACAAAGAATAAAAATTTAAAAAATTCAGTCAAACTATGGAAAATTTCCAAAAGAGCTATATTTAGTATATTATATACCCATAGTCCTCACTTCCTAAATGAAGTATGGGAAATGTCTTTGTAAATCTGTGTTTTGTGAACAATCTTTATTATGATTGTTTCGAAGAATTAATTTTCAATTCCTATGTATGCTATTATGTTTTCTATTCATAGCTTTGGGGTCATTTGGCTCTCCTGGTTCTTGTTACTTTAATTTGCATTACTTCTTATGTGTTTGCCCATATTTCTGTGTCATCATTATATTCAAAATATCTCACAGTTTAGTAATATTCCATTATATTAAAAATATTCTTGCACATACATGTAATGTACATACATACTCATATACTTTGTTTAGCCATTGTCTAGTTTTTGGGGACTGAGTTTATTCCCAATGCTTATTGCTTCAAGATTTATCAGATATAAATATCTTGATGTACTATATATGGCACTTTTATTTTTGTCATTGATCTCATTGGGATAAATGCTTAAGAGTGATGTCTCTGGGTAAAAGGAAGAGTGTAATCAATTCATTTCATTGTTTCTCGTAATTCCAAGTTGTGATTCATGTTGTTTAGACCATTTCCACAACCCTATCAACAATATATTACTGTGTTTGCTTTTCTACACCTCCTCAAACATTAGGTAATTCCATCATTATTTATCTTGTCAACATTTTGAAATTGAAGTAAAATCTCAAAGTTGTTTTAATTTTTTTATTTCTCTTATTATTAGTGATTTGCCACATTCTTTCATATGAATTTTGGGGTGTATGGGGTGTTCAGGGAGGGGTAGTATTTCTGGTATGGAGGGCTTGTCGTGCCCTCCTAGGGCAGCTCTCCAACCTCTGACCCTCACCTGACACTCATCTCTCACTTGTGGCTCCCAGTAGCTGCTAGCATGCGGCAGCGGCCACACCCTGGGCAATGGCTTTGAAAGGCGGGCTAAACCTTGTGAGGGTAGCCATCGGGTCGTTGACCCCTGGTGAACTAGGGCTTTGCTCACCCAGCATGTGAAGATTGCTTCGGCGGAACAGGCAGAAGAAACCAATAAGAAGGTTCAACGGCTGAGATGGCGACGCAGCAAAGCACTGTGGAGTGCTTAGGGCATGTTGGAGCACAAAGGACAACACGGTCATCCAGTGCAGCTGAGGAAGTCTCCAGGTGTAACGACTTTTCGTGCCACTGGACCCAGGCTTCCAACGCCGAGAGAGTGGGACTGTCTCTGTGCATCGACTTTTCCACTTAAATCTCCTTCACGCACAAGTTTCTTTGTGTACACTCATCTAACATAGATGAAAACGCACCAAGACAATTGTCATCCTCAGTTACCGAGAGACTACTACCATACCATCATATGAATTTTAGTAGTTGATAATTCTTTTGAGAACTTTTTGTTCATAGCCTTTTCCATTTAAATGTTTGAAAGGGGCTTTTCCCCTACCTCCCAGCCAATTCTACTGTTTCTATGTATTTTTGTAATGTAAGTGACTAATTTCATCTATTGAAATTCTATGCCTTTTTAAAAAGAATTTATGTCTTAGCCATGGACATTGAAAGACATCATATCTTCATCCCTTCTATATTTTTATGTCAGAATCATTAATATTCATATCAAGTATCTACTTTTAGGTCATCATGGAATATGATATTTGGTTTTATTATAAACCTCATTTATGTCATACTGCCCTCAAGTTTTTGTAGCTATTTTACCTAAAAGGAAATTCATCAGTGAGTAGTTTATATTCTTTGATTTACTGAATAAGCATGTTATTAGGTCAATTTTAAAAAAAATTCTGATTTATCCATGATTCCACTGAACAACTTTCTCTTTTATTTCAGGGTGTCAACATGCAATTTAGGAATCCCAAACTTGTGGCCTAGTGGGATCTGATGAACCCCAATTTTAGATTTAGCTTGTAGATTGGAGACCCTGAAAGCTTGTCCTTGTTCCCTGTTCCAGTGAGAATCTACCCTGAAGGGAAATGATGACCCTGGGTGAGATAAGCATATGCTAAGGACATTCTTTGTTTTGGGTTGTGTCCCCTACTGTATTAGAACCTTTCTCAGAAAAGTCAGACCTGGGCATGAACCATCCTTTAGTAACTTTGTAAGCAGCCCCCTTCTCTTGCACCCTAGCTTCTAGCTATGATTGTATCTTGTCAGTGTAGTTTGAACACTCCCATTTTCCTTGTAGCCATAGTGATGTCAATCATCTTTCCCTGCCCCTGGATTTCCCAAAGGGTATATAGGTTCCCCAAGTTCTTTTGTTCCCCTGAGTCCATCTTGAGTTGGTGGCACTCCCAGGGGCTAGCGACCAGGGCGTCTTGACTCTGTGCAGTCTTGGGAAGCAGCTCTGTTGTCATATTAGTAGTGCTAACCCCTTTTCCCTTAATTAAAGAGTGATTTTGACTATCTAATAGTTCTGTGTTTTTTCTAGTTGACAAGGGTAACATTGATAATTAGTTTCATAGTATAATCTTAGTATTGGAGCACCTATACCTCTTTCATTGCCACATGATGTATTTTCTTTGAGATTTTAGGCATTTTGTTTCTCAAAAGAAATTTTATTATCTTGTCCCATTTTATAAAATATTCCCATGGTAGTATAATTGGCACAAAACTAACTTTATACATTAATTTTGGTAGTATTAAAATATTCATTATACATTGGAATAGCCTAGTCCTAAACATCGAATGTGTCTCTGATTATGGGTCATCTTTTATTTTTGAAATGAATATTCAGTAACTGTATTTATACATCTTTAGTTTATCTTGACAGTTTGTTTGACGTATTTTTTTCATTTTGCAACTATTTGGAATTGAGTTTTCCTTTCATGACTTTCTCCTTGATTTTGTTATTGCTATAAAGAAAAGTGACTTTTTGTCTTGATTATCTTCTTTGTAAAGTCACTGGGTTTTCTAAGGGTTCCATTACTTCTTCAGTAGGGACATATTTTTTTTCTCCCCCCCCCCCCCCCCTGCGTTTCCCTCTCCCATAGCTGATTCCACTGGTTATCACATGTGTTCTTGATTCGAACCCATTTCCAGTAGGGACATATTTTTAAAAATGTTTCTTAACATGGTGGCTAGACTACTGGGTCTGGAATTAGTAAGATTTAAATTCAAATTCAGCTTCAGATGTACAGTATCTGTGTGACTATCATCACATCCCTTAATCCCCGTTTTCCTCAGTTCCTCAAATGTAAAATGGGGATAATAATAGCAGGATTATCTTCTCAGGGTTGTTGTGAGAATCAAATCACATAATATGTGTAAAGTATTTCACACAGTGCCTGGTACATAGTAGGCACAATGTAAACGCCAGCTATTATTACTTGTTAATAGTTTTATGTTTAGTTTTTTAGTTTCATTTACCAATTTAGTAGCCTATAATTTTCTATTTTTGATTTATTTCTCTCATTTTCAGGATTTCTTCACTGTGCTTATTTTGTACTTCATGATTTTCTATTTTGTTTTATGTTCAGTTGATTCATTCTTATAAGTTTCTTGATAATATATACTCTTAGGGATACAAATATTCATCTATTAGAACTGAAAAAATGTTAATAGCAAGATAAATGAAAAAGAAAGTGTAAGACTGAATAAATGTTTGGGAATTTAAGAGCTGAAACAAATGATTTCTCTACAGAAACATTAAAAATACAGATATTACTCAGTATATATTGTCTTTACAAAAAATATACCATGTACTAAGTCACAGAGAAATAATCAACACAGAATCTTATTTTTACATTACATTACCCTTTGACCACTAATTAACAGTTTATATACTTGTTTCAGTTCCCTCCATATGTTGGATATCAGACTCAATGACATTTGGTATAAATCTCCCCCGACCTGCTTGAATTTAGAGTTTTATTTTTATTGATTTTTTTCATGGAAAATTTTTGAATTAAATTCAAATATGATTGAAATATTTTGTTTTCTATGATTAACTCTGTCTCTTGTTTTGCTAAGAATTCTTCCATTTGTCCATAATTTTGAAAAGTTTCTCCTCATTATCATCCAGTTTTTAAAACATGATTTGACCTTTTATATTTAGGCAATTGATCCATTTTGAGCCAATTTTGTGATGTAGTTTATACATTCATCTCTCTTCCTTTATTTCAGTTCTTTCCTGTTTCCTTAGCAGTACATCCCAACCGGAGAGCCCTTATTGAAAGGACATCTTCAAACCTAAAAGAATACCAAAAGACTTGGGTATCTGGGTATCAATGCTGATCAGTATCAAAGGACTGACTATTGGATAAAACAATGAAAGTGTGACAGTTAAAGGTAGTGCCCAGTGTCTGTTTATCCTAGCAGAAGCAATATAAATTATAAAAGGGGAACTGGCTGCATTAAAACAGACAAAGATGATCACCAGCATCAGGATGGCTTTTGTGGCTCTGATCTCAGGGGAGGTTCTAGGGGAGAGGCTCATGTTGTGAATATGTTGGACTTGCTGGTTGTGTCGGTACAGGACAAACACCATATAGACACTTGACCAGATCATGAGAGTCACAAACAGAGCATCAACAGTTGACTTCCAAATTAAAATTTTTATGATATTTATGGCATGCAAGCCAAAAGAAATATGTCCAATCCTCCATCTTTCTTCACTGCAATTCCTGGAACTATTCACATTCACAGGCCCAATAATATTCAGCAGTAAATTGAAAATCCAGCTCAGGAGGCAGCAGGGAAGAATATACTTTGGGGCTCTCTTTTTGATCTTTGTCCACTTTACATTTCTGGGACTGATGATGATGGCTTGGAAGACACTCAGAAGACAGGTGTTGCAAAGAGAAATGCCCCGGGTCACTCTTATAATGTAAGTTCAAATCTTATCCATTATGTCATTTAGGAAAAATCTCCATCCCCAACGGTTTATTATCATGGGGATGCCCCTGAAAAGTATCATCAAAATATGAGCAAAGGCCAAGTTGATGATTAACAGAGTTATAGGTCTTTTTCTGTGATCAGTGAAAAAATTCAGGCTATATATATAAAGAAGGAATATGTTCTCCAGGACTCCAAACTGAAGCACCATCAAGTAAGCAACATCCAGACCTTCTTTATGAGATGCCATTTCTTTGGGATCTTGGGGGCTTTGTTGTCTGATTCTAATTGAACTGGGGAGAAACACAGGAGAATATGATTTTTCCAGAGTGAGAATTTCCCAATAACATTACACAGGATAATTTCCATGGGGAATACAAGTGTAAGAACATTTTTAAGGTATATAGATAAGAAGATATTAAGGGAGGCATAGTAGTTAGGTGGTGTAGCAGGCTGAGACCCTTGGGTTCAAAGACCCATTGCAAGACTTAGGCCCATATAGTAGAAAGTCCCTAGCCACATTCCCCCTCATTTTTTTTCCTTTTGCATCTAGGTTATGCTTGTGTTCACTAGAAACCCAGGCAGATGCTGGTGTTGTATCAGGTAACCTATGGAAACTCCCTCTATCTCTCAGACCCCTACACAATATATACTCAATAAATCACTGATATTTGGCAGATTATATTGTGATTCCTAAAAGTCTCTGTTAATCATTGCCTGTTACAATGTAAACATTGCCTGTTACCATGTGTATGGAAAGCTTGGGTAGAGACCCCAGCTTGTTTTGCTCTCCCTATAAAAATCATGACTACTATCAATAAAGTTGCCATTGATCTCCAACAGCACCTCTGGTCCTCCTGATTCCATAAAGTGTTTATCCTCCTTACCTTATCTTGTTCATTCTTACTCCTTTTGGACCCCATATTGTTGTCAGGCAGGTGGTCCTGACAAGGTGCTTTTGGTCTATGTGGGTATCAGTGACTCATTGAAGTTCTAGAAGGTAAATCTAGTTCACTAGACAGGAAATTTGAGACTAAACAATTATAAATCAGTCAATTTTAAAACATTTCTGATTCCATGCACTAGAATTAAGAGATAACATCTTTTATTAATGGCAAGGGGGTGATTTGATCCATTTCTTCTTTCCCCAACTGATGTAATCCCAGAAAACCAGGGGTTTAGATAGCAAAGCTGTTCCCTACCAACCTTAATGAAATATAAGATAATTTTCTGAATTATAAACTATCCACTGAATTATAGAACATTCATTGGGCACAACAAAAACTCCTGACCCTTCTTAAAAGATAAGCTTGCCCTCTCTGAGCCAAATTTAAGTTTCTGAGTTTAGCACTGCCCAGGCAGCAAGCAGTTTTATGTATTATAACCCCCAGGGGTGGAAAAGAGGTTAAGGATGTGTTGCTACTCACCTTCATTCATCTCCTGTGGCAGTTTTGGAGGATTTAAGGCATAGTTGAGATGCATTTAAGCAGGGAGCAAAGAACTACCCCTCAGACACTTTCTGTGGAGACACAGATACAAAATTGAACAGAATTCTAGATAGAAATTAAAGTCAGGGAAAGAAAAAAATGCTCAATATGGATTCAAGCAAGAATTGACCCTGATTATCAAGAGAAAAATTTTTGAGGGGAACAGAGAAGTGGAAAGAAGCAGCTTGAGCACTTCACAAAGAAGTCAAGGTTCTATAGTACCAAAAGTGTGAGTTGTCTTGACTGCTAATATTTCCTTATGTTGGTGACTTGTTACCAGTATACTCTTTTTGAGTTACTATTTATTTTTATTTTAAAATATATAACAATATAATTTGTAATATGATATAATACATATGGCTTATTATAAATATGTAATAAATTACAATAAACATGCTTATTCAAGAGAAACAAATTCTCACAAAAAAGAGTATAAAGAAATGGAAAAAGGAATAGATGTATCAGGCATCCCATGATCCTTACTTTTATCCATGTACAAAGAGCTTGGTTTAGAGAGACACTAAACTCAACAGGGAAATTGGTAGATTTGGGGAAAACAAGAGTAAGGACTAAATAGGAGAGAAGATTTTGGCCTGAGTAGTCATACACAAAATAAACTTTGTCATTTGAAGTGCAGGACTCTTAAGGATATATTAAAAGTAAAAAAAAAGAAAGTAAAAAAATGTGTTTGGGTGGTACTTAGGAAGTAGAAGAATGGCAGTGAAGCAGAAAAAAGATTGTGTCACTTATAGATCACAAGTTAAACTAAATAGTTTAATGCTAAAGAATTGGTAGACTAAAAAAGAACTTACAGGAATGAAAAATGTTATTTAAGTCATTCATAAAAATGAGGCATTCCAAAATATGTCCTTTACTTTATCAATTGAAGAATGAGCTTTTATTTTTTATAAATTTGAATCTATCTCATATATCTTAGAAATTAGAAGGTTGTCCAACATGAATTTTACTGTGTATATCTCCCTTAATATAGGAATCAGCTGAGGGATGCATCTAAATAGTCTTAAGGGAAAAGTTTGTCCCTAAATACTTGAATCAATATAAGTTTGAAAGGACAAATGAACGAATTGGGCATGCAACTAAAAAAATAGAAAAATAAGAAATCAACTCCCAACTCAACACCGGAATAAAAATTCTGAAAATTAAAGAGGAAATAATAAAATTTATAGAAGACTTAAAATACATTGATACATAAATGTTGAAACTTCAAAAAATAATAAAATAAGCAGTTGTATAGTGAAGAAAAAAATTTCATACTAAATCTATGAAAAGAAAATTCTTTGCATTAAAAGATGCAATGAAATTTTCTGAAAATATTTCCCACAATTATATGCCAATAAAACCACAAAGCAGTTGAAATGTATGAATACTAAAAGTAGTAATATTTGGTAGGTGGAAAATATACATAAAGCACTCAATATTAGAAAAAAACATATGCCAAGTCAAAAGTAACTTCCCAAGTAAAAATCGCCAAGGTGAGATAGATTTAGAAGTGAATCTATCTCCCAGATTTTGGGATAAGTACCAAGTATTTGAAAAAAAAAAACTGCTTAGAAAACAGTATGGGAGAGATTAGGTTTAGATCAACATCTCACAGTTTATACCAAAATAAATTCAGAATGGGTAAATGACAAATATAAATATAAAGAGAGAAATTATAAGTAAACTGGGTGAACATAGAATAGTATACCTGTCAGATCCATGGGGAAGGAAATAATTTAAGACCATGCAAGAGAGAACATTACAAAATGTAAAATTAATAATTTTGATTATATTAAATTTAAAAGGTTTTATACAAATAAAAGCAATGTAACCAAAATTAGAAGGAAAGCAACAAATTGGGAAAAAAATTTTCAGAACAAAAACTTCTGACAAAGGTCAAATTTCTCAAATTTTTAAGAATCCAAGTCAATTGTACAAAAAAATGAAGCCATTTCCCAATTGACAAATGGTCAAGGTAGTTTTCAGATAAAGAAATCAAAACTATCAATAAACACATGAAAAAGTGCTCTAAATCTATCAAAATTAGAAAAATGCAAATCAGAACAATGCTTACACCTAGCAGATTGACCAATAAGACAGTAAAGGAAAATAATAGGTGTTGGAGGGGTTGTGGCAAAATTGGAACACTGATGCATTGCTGGTAGAGTTTTAAATTGATCCAACCATTCTGGAAGACAGTTTGGAACTATGCCCAAAGGGTTTTTTAAGAATGCTTGCCTTTAGATCTAGCCATACCACTACTAGAGTTGTACCCTAAAGAGATAATAAAGAAAAATGTTTGTACAAAAATATTCATAGCCATACTCTTTGTGGCGGCAAAAAATTGGAAAATGAGAGGGTGTCCCTCAATTGGGGAATGGCTGAACAAATTGTGGTATAAGATGGTGATGAAATAAGGTTGTGCAATAAAGAATGATCAACTGGAAGATTTCTATATGAACTGGAAAGACCTCCATGAACTGATGCAGAGTGAAATGAGCAGAAGCAAGAGAACGTTATACACAGAAGGGAAACACTGTGGAACAATACAATGGAATGGATTTTGCTCATACAAGATGATCCCAAGGGACTTATGAGAAAGAAATGCCATCCACATCAAGAGAAAAAACTGTTTAGAAACATAGAAGAAAACAAATGACTTATCATCTCTTTATATGGATATATGATTTGAGGTTTTGGTTTTAAAAGGTTGCTCTATTTCAAAAATGAATAATATGGAAGTAGTTATAAATGATAACATTTGCATAACCCAGTGGAAATACTTATTGGATCTGGGAGGGGGAAGGAGAGGGAAATAAAATGAAATACATAAACATGAAAAAATATTTTTAAAATTAAAAATTTAAAAAAGAAGTGACTATCTCAGTCATTTAAACAATTAATTTTAATGTGACACAAATTTTGTACAGAAACAAGAAAAGATCCTGACAAACTAAGAAAATTCCCCATATTTTAAAATAGCAAGAGACACAGAAGAGAAAGAAAACTATAGATCAACATTCCTAATGGTAGAGATGTAAAAATATTAAAAGATAATATCAGATAGTCAAAAGCAAGGTGCTGGAAAGAGTTTATAGTATTCCTGTATTAGTAATGTGAGGTTAGTTTTTTCTGTCTCGGTCTGGTTCAGATTCCAAGGAGGAGACAAACATGGTAATGCAATACACAAGAAGTACTTTATTCAAGCTATAGCTTGGGCCTCCACAAGAAGTGGAAGACCCTGAGCATTGCAGAGGTCTGGTTTATATAGAGGGCTAGGGGTGGGGGTCGTCTTGAGAATCAGGCACCAGAAGTGAAGACACATCAATCTTAGTCCCAGATGCTCCTTTTTAATATATGGTCTGGCCAGTGACCTAGGTCACTGAATCCTGAAGCCTTGAGCTAACATATCCTTATGGCAATACATAAATAAGGATATGCCAGTTTTAGTTCTTGGGACAAGAGGCCCATTAGGATATCATCTGGAGGGCAATTTCCCATGAGAACATTATGTTTCTTCAAGTTCAATTTAAGTTTAGAATTCTTCCAAATAAGAAGGGAGTAGAATAAAGATAATTATTATCCCTATGACTATTTAACATAGTTTTGGAAATCTTAGCTATGACAATTGGTCAAGAAAAATAAAAGGAAAGAAGAAACACAGGCAAAGAGGAATAAAAATTATCTTTCTCTCAGATTGTTATGATGGATTTTCTAGTAAGAGTAAAAGAAAAATAATGGAAACAAAAATTTAGCAAGACTATATGTAGGATATAAAATAAAGCCACATAAATAATATTTCTCTATATTACAAACAAAATTAAAAGAGAAATTATATTCAGAATGCCTATAAAATATATTATTTGGTATCTATCTACCAAGGAAGATATGATAATTACATCAATCCATCTAAATGATATCCTTTACAGAAATAAAACATCTAAAAAAAAGTAAACTATCATGTAAATATTTGTAGGCTGAAACAATATAAAAAGTGGGAATACTACCTAAAATAATTTAAATATCTAGAAACTTCCAGAGGATTAACTTATTGATCTAGAAAAATTAATGATATTCACCTGGAGGAAAAAATGTCAAGAATCGCAAGGAAATAAGTAAAAAACTAGAAAAGTTGTGGGCCTTATGACATCAGATTTCAAACTGAATCATTAAGCAGTAATGATTATAATGATTTTTACTGAAAAAAATCTAAATCAATGGAACTCGTTATTTATATAGAGAAAGAAAACAACTATCCTTATAATATCAAGGATCATAACCATTGAAGTAAGGACTCACTATCTGAACAAAACTTGTGGATAACATGAAGTAGTCTGGCAAATATTAAGTATACACTAACATCTCACAGCTTATTTGTCTATCCTCCCATTTCTTCCCACTCCAATACATTCATTCTCCTTTTAGCCACTAAAGGAATTTTTTAAAAGTACAGGTCAATATTGTCACTTCATGTACTCAGTAAAACTCCATTGGCTCTCTATCACCTCTGAGATCACACTCAAAATGGTCTATCTGTCATTCAGCCCCTTTCAAGAACTTGACCCTTCCTATATTTCCAGTCTTTTCCCATCTTATTTCCCAACAAGTGTGCTTTAATTCAGTGACACTGGCTTCTTGGCTATTCCATAAACAAGATTCTCCATCTCTTGGTATTTTCTCTGGCTATTCCCTATACTTGGAACTCTCCCTCTTCCCTTCTGATTAAAGATGTCCTTGGACTTTTTAAAGTTCCAACTAAAATCTCACCTTGCTTCTGTAAAGTGAGGATAATAATACCATTTATTTCATAGCATTGTATGGATAGAATGAAGTAATATAAATAAAATAATAAAGCCCTTTGTAAACCTTAAAGCACAAAACACAAATGAACTTTTGTAAACAGGGGATAGATTGATTAGAAATTCTGTTGCCCAGAGCAAATATGACAAAAGGTGTTTCTGCTAGGCAGAACAAAAGGATCCTTTCAGTCAACTTTTAAAGAAAAATCAAGTTGAGCAAGGGTAGTGAAAGAGTGGGGCTGCAGGAAATGCCTTGGACCTCAGAGTACAGTCCTATACTGAATGAGACTCTGTGGTACCAATCCTTGATAAGGACAGAGACTTAGGGATAAAATGAAGCTTTTGCAGGGGAAGGAATGGGACCCAGGAGGGCATGCTGGTTGGGAAGGAGACAGCTTAGCTAGTAGTTTCTGTTTCTAGTAGTTATTCCTACCACCTAGGTGTTGAGAGACAATCTAGCAAAATCTAGTAAAAAAAATGAGGATTGTCCTTGGTGTTAATTTAATCGAGGGTCAAGTCTTGCTTTTGTGACTCTGGGTGAGACACTTACCCTCTCAAAGTTCTAGGAAACCACCAGATGCTGGAGAGTGACTGATCTGAATTGAGAGAGGGTTAAGAGCTTCTTGAGCCCGTGAATTCAGAGACTCACATGAATAAAACTAGGAATCAAACATGTCTAATTTCTATCAACCAAAGGACTAAAAAGTGCAATCTACGTGTTCTAAATTTCAGCATCTTGGGACACTATGGCAGTTATCTTGTTCTTTTTACAATTCTATTAAAAATTGTGTTTATAATAATTTGAGGCATTCTATACACCTCATTTTTTTACTTCCCTCGACACAGTGTAATATTTTTTGAGTGTTGACTTTAATGTCAGGAAGATCTGAATTCAAATTCAACCTCATATTTACTTTGAGTATGGTCCTGAGCTAGTCACTCAATCTCTGCTTACTTCGGTTTCCTCTTTTGTACCCAAGAATTATAAAAGTAAGTCTGTCCTAGGGTTGTTCTGAAGATCAAATGAGATATCAATAAAGTATTTATAATCAAAATCCTGCCACATAGTTGCTGTTTAATAAATATTTATTTAGTTCATTCCTTCCTTTCTTCCCTGATAGTCTGTGATGTTCAAGATGATTCAGAATTAGAAAAAATCCTGCCCTATGATACCACTTAATCTCCAAACATATTAAAACGAAAGATAACAATATTGTCCAACAAAGATGTGGTGGGCTTTTTTTTTTTTAACTCCACAGACATTCTGATTATTCTGTTCTTAGGATATTATCATCTATAGAATAGCATATTAGAATAATATTCTCTAATCCATAATTGTTCTTATATGAAATAACAATTTTGTCTAATTCCATGTCTGCTTCCATACCTCCTGGCTATGGCAGGTTGAATAGACCCCTAGAGCAATACTAAGATGATTTGCCCCATACAAGAACAGAGGTTCTTGCCCCATAAGCTCCTAACTCTTAATAGGGAGAATCTGGCAGACACTGAGAGTTGCAGAGCAACATCTGTGTTGCTCAAGAAGCCTGAATTAAAAATAAAAGAAAACAATAACCCCAAACTCCATCCCTTGCTTCATCAGGAAAAGGATCTGTCCTAGTACCTTGTCAGATTTATTTATTTATTTTTACAGTGAGGAAATTGAGGCAAAGTGTGAAATTGACTGACCCCTCTTCAAGACAAACCTTTGGTCCTTTGTTCGCTAATGTCCCTAGAAGGGCTCTTCCCATTGTTTTTAGTAATCTGTCTAAAGAGACATTTGTAGCATATCAAAGGAAACACAGTATTACTCTCTGACTGTCAGAGCCAGGGAGATTCTTGGGCAAGGGCAGAGAAGAAAACAGGAGACTTGGAGGGGACAACTTTAAAGCCTAAAAGGCCTTGAATAAATAGCAAACTGGCAGTTTATGAGTGCCACACTGACATACAGAAGGTGCTGGAGAAGAGAGGTCATTGCAGAAACATATGATCAATCCCATAATAGTTCAATAGGGATATGATTAGGGTTTTTATTGAAGGATCACTCTATTAGAAATACAAATAACATGGAAATAGGTTTTGAACAATGATCCATGTGTAGCCCAGTGGAATTGCTTGTCAGCTCTGGGAATGGAGAAGGAAGAAGGGAGGGTAGCAACATGAATCATGTAACCATGGAAAAATATTCTAAAAAAAAATAAAATAAAAAGGGAAAAAGTTCATGCCAAACACATGTTCTCCATCTCTTCATCCTACGAAAATATAGAGCAGAGTACTGCACTGCATCATATTGGATAACAACAGTGATGTAGAGTGGGGTGAAGATGAACTAAAGGAAGGGAGAAGAGAATCAGAGTCCCAAGCCCGGCCAAGATGGACCTACAATCAGCAGCTTTTCCCTCCTTTGTCCTCAAAATATCACTCTTCCTATTTAGGCCTCTTTTCTACCTGATTCCAACACTCAGTGATGCAGAAGCCTGTTCTTTGACTCCTGGAAGGGTTTCTCTACCACTCCCTGACTGAGATCAAGGCCTCCCATCATCACTCACCAGACTGTTATCTGCTGTCACAGCAGGAGATGGAGTTGCAGAAATCTGTAGCTCTGTGTGGTGGGCATATCTGGGGCTGGGGTTATAGGATCAACAGAGTCTGAGCTCATTTCCTCCCAGAGCTATTATCATTATGTCACTGTCTGCAAAAACCAACAACAACAAATGATTAACTGCAAGGGGAGTTTGACATGAGTCTGAATGAGGAAAAAACTTTTGACTAAGATGAAAATCTCTGTTGACAATAAGTATTAGCTAATAAATTTCCAATGGAGCATTTGCAGGGAGCTGAAAAGACATTTTTATTTTTTTGCATGCCAAGAGAAATAAAAGTTTTTTTGTGAGGATATTAAGCATATACTGCTAAATGTTTAACAAACAACTCTCTGGGAAAAAATGCACTCTGGTCCTACTTTTAAGTTTAATTTGCATTCTTAACATGTTTTCTATCACCTTCCTCCGTCTAGATAAACAACAAAATGATGAATTAGGCCTTCATTTGTAGAGTTTGCTAGTTTCTTAGGAATAAGCGACTTCATTGAAAATTTAACAATTAGCTCCAGTAAGCAGGTTCAAACTGACTCCAATAAAATTTTACTAAGGAAAAGTGAGGCTTGGATGCTTGTGAAATGCTGAGTGATAGTTCTTCTATCTGTATTCTGGGGTTCCTGGTAAGATCTTTAGAAATCACTGATTGTCACTTTTGTTAGGATTGTTGGGAGTGGAAATCGGGGGTACCTTGGAAATTTCAAAGTTCACCCTCTTTTGCCATTCATTAAAATATATATGACCAGAGAAATGAATCATTTAAGATATAATGCTTTAATTGAGGGTAAGAGGGAGCCCTGTCTCAAGTCATGTACCCAAGACAAATGGCCACAAGGAATTACAGAGAAAGGGTGGGGAACTGCCTCATGTTACTGACCCAAGACAAAATGCCCTCTGCTGGCTGGGAAAAAACACAGAACTATTACATAGTCAAAATCACTCTTTAATTAAGGGTAAAAGGGGTTCAATGTAATAGTAGACCTCGGCACAGAACTGCGCACCACACATGAGTGCACAGTGTCTGGGGATTGAACTCTGGCCCTTCTGGACACTGACCCTGGGTGTGGCACCAAGCTTGATGACCAACTCCAAGGAACAAAAGAATTTGGGGGACCTCTATACCATTTGGGGGATTCAAGGGCAGGGAAAGATGATTGACATCACTATAGCTACAAAGAAAATGGGAGTGTTCAAACTACAGGGACAGGATACAGTCAAGCTTGGGAAAGGAATCATAGCTAGAGGCAAGGGTGCAAGAGAAGGGGCTGCTTCCAATGGATACTAAAGGATGGTTCCTGCTCAGGTGTGGATCTTCTTCAGAAAGGGTCTCTGATACAATGGGTAGATTACCTAAAACAAAGAGGGTCCTTAGCATATGTTTAGTCCCACCTAACTAGAATTGTCAATTCACCTGAGGATCTGCCACTCAGTCTGAAACTGCTAGCCTGGGATTTCCTTCAGGGTAGATTCCCATGGGAAAAGGGAACAAGTACAAACTTTGGGTGTTATGCAATAAAAATCAACTGACCCTCACTCTGTAAGGGACAACAGAATGTCCTACAAAGGGATGTTCTGGGCAAGGTCCCAGGAATTACGGGACCCCAGTATGCCAGTAGTCACCTAGTCACCTACCTTTCATGTCTGTCCAATCGCCCACCTGATATGCCTGTCTTACATCATCCACCTATTATGCTAAACTAGCCAACATCATTAACAGAATGTTCCAGGTGAAACCCATCAAGTAACTCAACTATGACTGCTTTAACCAATATAAACTCCACTCTGCCTCTGCCTCTGTGGAACCCCTTGATTGGGCTCCCCTAGCGCTGCTAGTAATAAACTTCCCCTTGCCTGAATTTCATTGTCTCCATGTGTTCCTTGGGGTGGTCTTCCACTCGAATCCTAACATGCCGTCTCCAACCTATAAGTTAGTCCTGAAACCTGGGGTTCATTAGATCCCACTAGGCCACAAATTTGGGGTTACTAGATTCCATATTGACACCCCAAATTCACAGAAAAATCCTTTACTTATAGGAGAATTCTGACTATCAAGTCTCCCAGAAGGGATTATAATATTTTTACAATAGTTGGAGACAGAATGTTGAATAGCTTTACAATGGCTTTACAATGAACATATTCAACCTAATGAACATCTTCAAGAAACTGGAGAATAGCTCCACAATGGATACATCCAAGCAAATCAGTATTTTAAAGAAATAATCAGGAAGTAGGAGACAAATACAAGGAGGGTAGTAGTTTGGGACTGCATTATCCAGGAGGGGCTGATGAGAGGATCAGTCAAGTCATTGGGCTTGACCTTCTGGAAGAAGCTTCAATAATCCAAATACAAAGATTGAATAGGAGAGTCTTCTAAAACAAATGGGTACTCAAGATTGGTACTTAAGATTTGGTCACTTCAGAATCTAAGACCAACAGCATAGGACTCCTGCCTAGGACAATTCCCAGACAGATTCATTTAAAGCTGTAAAGCTTTTGTAAGGATATTGGGGAGGGGCACCAACTTTTAGATATTAATAACTATTAATAACTTGAGAATGACACACTGATTTCTCACTCCACAGAGGATCAATTTGGTTTCTTTGTTGTATCATTTTATAGAATGAATTTTAGAATTTAGAATTATAGAATACAAGAATAATTTCTCTCCTGCACAAAAAGATTGAACATTAACTTAAAATTCTCTTATTGACAGTAGTCTGATACTAGATCAATGGTAGTGAAGGATTATGACTTGAATATGAACTTTATAACTTTCATATATCGGGTGCTGAAGGCCAGTGTTTTCCATCTAATCATGTATTCTTAGGAATAGGAATGCCAAGGTACTCACTCTGCAGGTCCTCTATACCAGGTAATATGAGGTCAATCAGGATATGGCTCTTTGATATGATATGATATGATATGATTTCCCCATTTGCAACAAGTATTAAGCTGTCTTTACCTCCTCCTGGATCTTTTGTTTGAGGGGCATCCCTTTCCTATTTCAGTACATTTATAGAGCAAGGATGATTGATGTACCCTTTATATGGGGGTACAGGTTTCCCTCTGCACCCTAAACTCCAGAAGTGTTCTAGGTCAAAGGGGACATAAGGAATTCCTTTCTAGGAGTATCCAATCCCTCCTTTGGACTTTCCCCTAGATCTTCAATTACCATAGACATGCAATTCCTTGTTCCACTCTGATTAACATTGAGTGGTACCTAATATAATGTCAACTTGACATCTGGAGACCCCAATTCTACCCCTGTCCCCTGAGAATTCACACCAAGGGAAGTCCCAGACTTAGCCATTTCAGACTGAATAATAGACCTTAAATTACTTAATGGTTTTAGTTGGGTAGAATTAATAGATCTAAATCAAATGCTAAATATCCTTTTAGTCTTGGAAATTCCCCCTATTTATCAGATCTGTTCCCAAGATGATCAACACCTGTGTAGGAACTATCCTTTTAGTTTCTATTGTAAGTAGACCACCCACTGATATCACAGCCTCTGGCTATGGTTTCTTTCCCAAGCCAGTCAAAGTACATTGGACCCCTCATTTTCTTGTGTCCATGCAATGCAATCAGTCACACTTGCCTGTCCTTAGTTCCCCAAATAGTATATAAGTTCCCCAAGTTCTATTCTGTAGAGAATCATCTAGTATGGTGATCTTTTCAGAGATATTGTTCCCAGAGTGCCAGAACCTTTGACTCTGTGTGGTTTTTAGGCGTTTAGCTATGTGTGGTGTCTGAAATAGTGATCAATTCATCATTAATAGTCCTTCAAAACCCAAGTCTCTCCCATCTTTCTAGTTTTTTTACACCTTACTCCCCACCAGATACTCTTTAATCTAATGACACTGGCATTCTATCCTTTCCATGAACATAACACTCCATCTCTTGGTTCTTGGAATTTTCTCTGGTTGTTCCCTGTGCTAGAAACACTCTTCTCTGTTCTGATTGCTAATCTCCCTGCTTTCCTTTAAGTACCAACTAAATTCATACCTTGTACAGGAAGCCTTTCTCAATTATTTTTAATTCCAGTGTTTTCCCTTTTAAAATTATTTTATATTTCTCCTGCTTGCTTTGTATGTATTTATTTTCATGTTGTCTCCTCAATAGATTGTAAGCTCCTTGAGAGGAGAGATTATCTTTTTGCCTCTGTTTTCCAAGTTCTGGGTTCAGGCACAGTGCTTGGCACATTTTTGTTCTTCAATTGTTTCAATTGTGTCCAATTCTTCATGATTCCATTTGAAGTTTTCTTTGCAAATATACTGAAGCTGCCTATTAATTCCCCAGTTAATTTAAAGATGAAGAAACTGAGACAAAGAGGGTTAAGTTAAAGCTCAGGGTCACATGGCTAGTAAGTTTCTAAGGTCAGATTTGAAATTGGGTCCTCCTGACTCCAAGGTCAGCACTATCTGCTATATTACCTAGCTGCCCTCTCTGACATATAATAGAGGATAAATAAATGTTTATTGAATAAATGAATGGATCAGAACTATGTCTTCCTTTGCTTTTTTTTTCACATTGCCTTCTTAATCAATACCTGAGTCAGATTAGTTTTTCTCAAGATCTTAATATTGAATCCCTTTTTATTTAAAAAAAATTCACAATCACAGTTATGACTACTAATTATGTATTTCCCTCCTTCTCTCTGTCTCTTCTTTGTCTTTCTCTCTTTCTGTCACAGATACAGACACATATATTTTATTAACAAATTCTTATAACTCTGGCACTAAGCCTTTAGACCACCATTTTATTTGTTACTATCATCATGTCATCTTACAAAGAATAATTTTGTTTCTTTACCAATTATAATTCCTTCAATATCTTTTTCTTCTATTTTCCTATAGCATTCTAGTGTAATTTTGAATCATACTGGTGATAATGGACATCTTTGACTCATTCCTGATCTTTCTGGGAAGGCTTCTTCTACCTTATGTCCTTGAATATTACACTGTTTTGCTGGCAGATTTTTCTCATTTGTAATTCCATCTCTTTTGGCTCCCAGAATATCATACTATAAGCCCTTTACTATTTTATTGTGGTAGGTGCAAAGTTTTATGTGGTCTTACCCATCGTTACACAATAAATTACTGTTGTTTGAAGTATTTTCTGTTTGATCTGGGAGATCTTGAATTTGAATGGGTTTTCCTGGAAGTTTTGATTCTGGTATCTTTTTCAGGGGTATTCCTTCAATTTCTATTTCATCCTTTGGTTCTTGAATATTGGGACAGTTTTCCTTTGCAATTTATTGACAATTAATATCTCAACTCTTGAACCATGGCCTTTTAGTAGTCCAATAATTCTTAAGTCATCTCTCCTCTATTTTTGAGGCCAGTTGTTTTTTGGATATTTTTCACAATTTCTATTTTAAAAATTATCTTGGTTTTAAAAAGTGTTTTTTGCTGTTGCATAGAATCATGAGATTCCACTTTATCAAGTCTAAATTTTAACAAATTATTATCTACAGTAAACTTTTGTATCATTTTCCCATTTAGCCAATTGTATTTAAAAAAGTTATTTTCTTCAGCATAGTTTTGTACCACTTTTTCCAGTTGGCCAGTTTTGTTTTATAAGAGATTATTTTCTTCAGAAAATTTTTGTGTCCCTTTTTTACCAAGATGTTAATTATCTTTTCATAACCTTTGTCCCTTGGGGTGTATGGGTGCTCAGGGAGGGGTAGTATCTCTGGTATGGAGGTCTTGTCATGCCCTTCTAGGGCAGCTCTCCAGTCTCTGACCCCCACTTGACACCCAGCTCTCACTTGTGGCTCCCAGTAGTTGCTGGCATGCGGCAGCGGCCACATCCCGGGCAACGGCTTCGACAGGCCGGCTAAACCTTGCGAGGGTAGCCATTGGGTCGTTGTGGACCCCTGGTGAACTAGGGCTTTGCTCACCCAGCATGTGAAGACTGCTTCGGCCAAACAGACGGAAGAAACCAATAAGAAGGTTCAACGGCTGAGAGGGCTACGCAGCAAAGCACTGGGGAGTACTTAGGGCGTGTTGGAGCACAAAAGACAACAGGGCCATCCAATGCATCTGAGGAAGTCTCCAGGTGTAACGACTTTTCGTGCCACTGGACCCAGGCTTCCAACACCGAGAGAGTGGGACTGTCTCTATGCATCGACTTTTCCACTTAAATCTCCTTCACGCACAAGTGTCTTTGTGCACACTCATCTATCCTGACCCCGTCCACCCTCTTCAAGACCTGCAGTGATGGGGGAGTGGCTACTCAACAGGTGGAGGTGACCACTGGCAGTTGTAGTCACGATCCTGCACGTAGGCTGCCTTGCCGTCACCACCTTTGAAGATGAGTGACATTGACGTCTTGCCGCTGCGCGTGAACGCTGACACCAGGCCACAACCGCACCTCCCATAACAACTGGAGTCCCAGGCCCCATGTGCCACAAACTTTGTGCCTCAGCCTTTGGACTCCAAAGCCACATGAGGGTACACCAATAGATGATAATGCACAAAGACAATAGTCATTCTCGGTCACTGAGAGACTACCACTAGAACCTTTTACCCCCTCAGTTCTTTTTAAAAATGTATTTAAATATTTTTCCATCATTATATGATTCATGTTCTTTCCCTACCTTTTCCCCCTCCCCCTCCCAGAACCGACAAGCAATTCCACTAGGCTATACATATATTATCATTCAATACCTATTTTCATATTACTCATTTTTGTAATAATCTTTTAAAAACCAAAACTCCACATCCAATGCCCATATAAACAAGTGAAAAATCAAATGTTTTCCTTCTGAATTTCTATTCCCACAGTTCTTTCTCTTGATGTAGATAGCATTCTTTCTCAAAAATCCCTTGGGATTGTCCTGGATTATTGCATTGTTATCAGTAGCAACGTTTACTACATATGATAATCTCACAATGTTTCAGGCTCTGTGTATAATGTTCTCCTGGTTCTGCTCATTTCACTCTGAATCAGTATGGAAATCAAGCAGTTTATTGTTCTTTATCACACAACAGTATCCCATTACCATCATATGCCATAATTTGTTCAGTCCTTCTCCAATCCAGGGACACCTGCTCAGTTTCTAATTGTTTTGGCCACCACAGAGTAGGGCTATGAATATTTTTGCATAAATATTTTTCATTATTATCTCTTTGGCATACAAACCTAGTAGTGGTATTGCTAGATCAAAGGGCATGCAGTCTTTTAAAGCCCTTTGGGCATAATTCCCAAATGCTTTCAGAATGGTTGTATCAATTCATGAATCTGCTAGTAATGTATTAGTGTCCCAATTTTGCCACATTCCCTCCAACATTTTTTATTTTCCTTTATTTTCATATCAGTCAATCTACTAGGGGTGAGGTGGTACTTCAGAGTTGTTTTGATTTGCATTTTTCTAATTTGGAGGGATTTAGAACATTTTTTCATGTGATTATTGATAGTTTTGATTTTTTCATCTGAAAACTGCCTATTCATATTCTTTGACCATTTGCCAATTGGGGAATGGCTTGATTTCTTGTACATTTGACCTGGTTTTGTATATATTTTGGAAATTATACCTTTGTCAGAGACTTTTGTCATAAATTTTTTCCTCCAGTTTGTTGCTTCCCTTTGAATTTTGGTTGCATTGGTTTTATTTGTACAAAAGCTTTGTAATTTAATATAATTAAAATTATTAATTTTACATGTTGTGGTGTTATCTCTCTCTTGCTTTGTCTTAAATTTCTTCTTTTCCCATAGGTCTGACAGGTATACTATTCTATGTCCACCTAGTTTATTTATAATTTCACTCTTTATATTTAGGTTATTTACCCATTTTGAATTTATCCTGGTATACGATGTAAGATGTTGATATAAACCTAATTCTTTCCATGCTGTTTTCTAATTTTCCCAGCAATTTTTGTCAAAAAGCGAGATCTTGTTCCAAAATCTGGGATCTTTGGGTTTATTGAACACTAGCTTGCTGAGGTCATTTACAATTCATGTATTCCCCTGATCCACCCTTCTATCTGTTTGCTCTTACCATATTGTTTTGATGGTCACTGCTTTGTAGTACAATTTAAGATCTAATATTTCTGGGCCCCCATCCTTCACGTTTTTTTCATTAGTTCCCTTGATATTCTTGCTTCTAGATCAGCGGTTCTCAACCTCTCAGTTTGTAGCAATGAGAATACATAATGCATATCAGGTATTTACACTCTGAATCATAACTGTAGCAAAATTACAGTTTTGAAGTAGCCACCAAAATAATTTTTTGGTTTGGGGTCACTGCAACATGAGGAACTGTACTGCGAGGTCATGGCATTAGAAAGGTTGAGAACCACTGTTCTAGATGAACTTTGTTACAATTTTTTCTAATTCAATAAAATTTTTTGGTAGTTTGATAAGTTTGGCACTGAATAAGTAAATTAGTTTAGGTAGGATTGTCATTTTTATTATATTAGCTCATCCTACTCATGACTAATTAATGTTTTTCCAATTGTTTAGAACTAGTTTAATTTGTGTGAAAAGTGTTTTGTAGTTGTGTTCATATAATTCCTGTGTTTGTCTGGGCAGATAGATTCCCAAGTATTTTATATTGTCTAGGGTGATTTTAATGGGAGTTTCTCTTTCTAACTCTTGTTGCTGGTTTTTGTTGGAAATATTTAGAAATGCTGATGATTTCAGTGGGTTTATTTTGTATTCTGTAACTTGGCTAAAATTAGTAATTGTTTCTACTAACTTTTAGTTGATTTTCTCAGATTGTCTAAGAGTACTATCATATCATCTGCAAAATGTGATAGTTTAGTTTCCTCATTGCCTACTTTAATCCTTTCAATATCTTTTTCGTCTCTAATTGCTATGACTAGCACTCCTAATACAATATATAATAGTGGGCATCTTTGCTTCACTCCTGATCTTATTGGGAATGCTTCTAACTCATCTCCATTACAGATGATACTTGCTGATGGTTTTAAATATATACTGTTTATTATTTTGAGGAATGACCCTTCCTTTCTTTTTTTTTCCCCTTTTCTTTTTTTGTAATAAACCACAAATATCTGTTGGTGATGAAATACTATTGTGCTGAAAGGAACAATGAACTGGAGGGATTCCATGTGAACTGGGATGACCTCCAGGAATTGATACATAGTGAAAGGAGCAGAACCAGGAGAACACTGTACACAGAGACAGATACACTGTGGCACAATCAAATGTAATGGGCTTCTCTACTAGCATCAATGCAATGACCCAGGACAATTCTGAGGGACTTATGAGAAAGAACAGTATCCACATCCAGAGAAAGAACTGTGGGAGCGGAAACACAGAAGAAAAACAACTGCTTGATCACATGGGTCGATGGGGATATGATTGGGGATGTAGACTCTAAATGCACATCTTAATGCAAATATTAGTAATAAGCAAATAGTTCTTGATCAATGACACATGTAAAACCCAGTGGAAATGCTTATTGGCTATGGAGGGGGAGAAGAGGAGGGGAGGGAAAGATCATGAATCATGTAGGCATGGAAAAATATTCTAAATTAATTAATTAAATACAAATTTTCAATTAAAAAAGGTAATAAGCCACAAATTTTACTGCAACATGGCCAATTTTGTCAGCATGTGGGTTTGATCTCAAAAGCAATGGTCCATTTAAGACTCTTTTCATACAGAAATTGCCATTATAACTACATTATTCAAAATATCTTTAGTGCTACAAGACTCACATTGAACTCCTCCCCCTGTTCTGTAGTGCACCTTCAATGGAAAATAGAAAGGCATTAACTACTACTTCAGTTAGGAAGTTATGCAGATAACAGAAGTGAGCACTGAGGTACTACAGTAATATGGTGAAAGTTATGACAACCGAATTGGCATTCCCTTTTGTGGGGAACAAGCTTATAATAGTGCTTTCAGTGCATAGTTACACATATACACAGGCATATGTATATATGTGTATATTTATGCATATATATGTTGCCATGTCACAACAGAAGTGTTAAAGGCAGGTTATGTGTACAAAGCACAAGAACTTCAGGAACTGCAATCAAGTGCAACTCCAAGTAACATTGAATGAAGTTTAGCATCTGACCAGTGGATCATACTTTCAAGGCATTCAATTAGCTAAGCCTTTGCAGTTTCTAAGCTATTCATATTGACTCTCCTATTCATCTTAGTTCTGCAAAATATGCATATAATGCCAATTTGTTTTGGCTAAAATGTGTCGTCAAGGCATTCCTTGGGTTACCCGGATGAAACCATCTAATGGCACTCACTGGTGGGCTGCTTAAGTTGATGACATCTTTATGTTTTCTTTATTTTTTCTGGGAAGGCTTCGTAGGGAGCAAAAACCTAACTCGATTCCAAATGATGGAGCTGCAGAAATGGAAGCTATTTCCAGACGGCACTTCACTGTCATTTTATTTTATTATTTTTATTTATTTAGTTAGTTTTTCACTGGCATTTTATAAAGATCTTCCTTCAAGTGAAACTAGTACATTGCCTCCCAATTTCTCTCCAAGCACTGAATCATCCTTAGTATCATCCAAGTCATTTACTTGCCACTCATGTTTAATACTTGTATATTTCTTTTTAATGGCATGTTTTGAACTAGCATAAATTATCTTTTAAAGATGCACATTCAGGAGCCCAGAATATAAATAATGGGTCTTCTTTCTTAGACTCTTTTGTCTCATATGTGGCATCATACAAAGCATATTGGCAATCATTCAGAGGTAGCAACTTCACAAAGGATGTGTAGGAGTCCTCTACAGTATCGCCAATATCTCCCACCAAGATATACTTTGCTTCCGTTACAATTATTTGGGTTTTTTTTTTATCATCACTTAAACAGAAGACAAATGCTTACTTTCTTCTTTCATCTCCTCTTGTGTAGAATATTTCCTTACTTTCATGTCATTAAAATCTTTTTTCATTGTTCACAGTTAATCCAGAAGCCATGGTTCCTGGGACCTAAAAGGCTATGGCAGCAGATCCTCACTCAGTGGCACTGGGGAGAAGAGAAGAGAAAGAGGAGGAGCAGCAGAAAGAGGAGGAGCAGGGGGAGTAGCTGTAGGAGGAGGGTGGTGGCTCCAGGGAGCCAAGACCTAGACTGAAAGGCCCTTCTTTTCCTGTACTTTCTAGTGTTTTTCATAGGAATGGGCGCTGTATTTTGTTGAATGCTTTTTTTTGTATCCATTGAGATAATCATATGCTTTCTGTTTGGTTATTGATGTGGTTAATTATGTGGCCCTCTCAGTTCTTATTTCCTAACCTATTTTTTTTTCTTTATCATTTAAAATTTTTTAGTTCGTCCATGAGTCCTTCTTGGGTTTATGTATAATTCATATTCCACCCCCTTAAAGAATTTGCTTGTAAGGTATTTTGACATTATTATTTTCTAATTTTGTGTTGATCTTCCCTGTCATTGTAGTAATTTCATATGGTCAGGTATTTTTTTTTGTTTGCTCATTTTTTCAGTCAACTTCTTGACTGAACTTTATCTTAAAATTGAACTCTGTTTCTGGTATCTGTGTATGTGACTGACATTGTTCCAAGCTTCTGGCTTTTTCACAATTCTGTTTTCAGAGCTGGTTCTAGGGACCTCTTGAAAGTTTTCGATGATTCCAAAGTGTTATAATTTGAGAAGTGTGGTCAGTGCTCTCCTGGACAGTTCTCTGGTCTTTCTCCATGAACAACCCCAGATCTCTTGGAATTGCAATCATTATTAATAATTGTCTTCCCTGCTCCCATGAAACTGAAAGTGACATTGCTCCATTGGATCCTTCATCCTTTTTGACTGAACACAATATTTTTTCTAAGGGGGCCTGTTTCCTCTACAACTAAAGTTCACTTCTCCACCCTTTGAACTGGAACCCAGAGGAGGATGTAGGCAATGAATTTGTCACACAGCATTTAGCCCGGCATCCAGTGTTGGAACAGAGGTCTCCTGTAAATTTTGTCTCACCAGGTTCCAAGTCACTTTACATTAGGTGGTTTGACATCTCCAAAAGCTCCTGTTGCTTCTGTAGCCACCACATAGTCTTATCATTGGTGTTTCATTCATGTGTGCTCTGGACACCCCCATGACACACATTTTTCCTTCTAACCTCTTTAGTTGTCTTGACTTGGAAGAATGTCTCACTCTGACCTTTTGGCTCTGCCATTATAGAATTCAACTTGAGGTGTTATTTGAAGGTGTGTGTAATTAGAAATCTTGTACCTTTGAACTACATTATCCTGGAGCCCACTCACTTCCTGTCATTATGTGCTGATGTAGACAGGAGATGAATTGGGTGAGTTCCATGTTTAGCTCTCTTGTCTTCCTGTTGTGTCTTTGGTGGAACAGGTTTTTGAGCAGGTAGATTATCTTGGGTACATGGTTTTTATTTAGTTTTATTCTTTTACTTCTAGTGATTATTAATAAATCTTATAAAATATAATATTTGGAGTTATCATATATTAATTTTAAGATTACAGGTGATTTAGAGAAGAACATTGGGAGAGTTTGGTTGAATTCTTTCTCGATTCCTCTATCTTGGCTTCAGATTCTGGCTGAGTCCTAGGTGATGTATAGACAAAAAATGCATTTAATCTGCTCTCAAGATGCTTACATTCAAATGTGGAGAAATACTAAATTTACACAGTGGAATATATGCAAAATATATACAGAATAAAGGCACAGTAATTATTTATGTGAGCATACATGTGTACATATGAAAACATAAAATTTTGTGAAGTCACACTGTGAAACTTCTTGTGGAATTTGGTACCTGAATGTTGCTTTGTAGGAAGCTGTGCAGGTTGTACTACAGAGTTGAAAGGAGAGTACGTTCTAGTTGTGGGAGACTCTATACAAGAGCAGAACATTGAATATTGGAAGGCAGAAAGCATTCAGGCCAGTTTGGTTAGGACCCAGAGTATATGAGGACAAAGGATAGGTTTGACTAGGAAGTAGTTTTGGAGTCAAGTTGAGAAAGAACATAGATTTCAAAGGTAAAGAAATTTGGTTTTTCCAAGGATGCAGTAGGGAACCACTGATGCTCTATGAGCAAGGGAGTGACACAATCAGGACTATGTCCTGTGGATATTAATTTGGAAGTTGTTTGGCCAATTCTATGGGGGAAGAGTGTATAGTTAGGGAGATAAATAAGAAGAGTCTCCTAAATAATATTCCAGCTAAGGGATGATGAGGGTGTGAATTAGAATGAATGCTTTGCTATGAAAAGAAGGGAATGACATAAGAAAAGTCACTAAGGTAGAATCAACAAGATTTGGCAACTGAGTGTGAATGAAGAACTGAGAATGGTTCTGATCTCTGAAACCTTATATCAGGGGTCCCGAAACTTTTAACACAGGGGGCCAGTTAACTATCCCTCAGACTGTTGGAGGACCGAACTATTACAAACAAACACACAATGAACAAATCTGTATACGCTGTCTGGGATAGTGGAGGTTGCAGTGCTGGCTGGGATGGGCCTGTCACACCTTGCACAGGCCCATCACTGCCACCACTATACCAGACAGCAGTATAGACAGTGCAGAATACCCCCCTTACCCCCCCAGATCGCCACTCACCATGCTGATGTCTTCCATTGTGCAGCCACATAATCCTTTGTGCAGCACCTCGTTCTCTTTCAGTTACTCTTAGAACAAGGTGCCATGCAAAGGATTATGTCACTGGAAGTAGTATTGTACGTGAGCAATGCTATGCTTTGTGGTGCCACCATATACAGTGTTCTTCTCACTGACCACCAATGAAAGAGGTGCCCCTTCCGGAAGTGCAGTGGGGGCGGGATAAATGGCTTCAGGGGGCTGCATGTGGCCCATGGGCCAAAGTTTGGGGTCCCCTGCCTTACATGATTGGTGGTACCTTCATGAGAATTCAGGAGGAAAGAAAAAAGTTGCATTAATAGGCAAAGGTAAGAATTTGGGTGATCTATTGAGTGTTCTTATAGGGTGAAGAGTTTCCTATACCATTGTAAGTAACATCACAAGCAGCATAGTTTGCCTTACAGCTTCTAAAATGTAGGTTTAATATTAATAATCAATAACTAAATATTATATTTCATAAAGTTTTATTATTAATAACTAAAGCAAAAGAACTCCCTGAATTCAGTCCAGCTGCAGGTCAAAACAAGGAAGAGGTTGAAGTTACAGCCACTTAAATACAATCATGCAAAATGCAGGGATGCAGGAAAAGGGAATTTTGGGAAATACTAAGGGAACTCTGGAGTATGAAATCCAAAGACTCAAAATCTCCATTTATACAAAAGGTAAGAAGTGGATGGCCTTATCGTCCTTCACACCCAATTCCTTTCTACTCTTCCCCCAAATTCTCATCAACAAGAGGTTTCTTTCTGTCAATACCTTTTCAAATTGAAGAGAACACATGAAGGTTTGTGTCTCGGGGTGTCAATGTGCATCAACAAAAAGGGGCTAACTATGGGATAAAACAGAGATAGGGCAATAGTGAAACGGATCCCCCAGTGCCTTGTTACCTCAGAAGAAGCTATATAAATGATGAAAGGGGAACTGGCTGAATTAAAGGAGACAAAGGTCACCACCAGCATCAGGATGGCTTTGGTGGCTCTGATCTCTGGGGAGGCTTTATGGGAGAGGCTGATGCTGTGAATATGTTGGACTCGCTTATTGTGTCTATACAGGACAAACAACATATAGGCACTTGTGCAGATCATGAGACTCACAAAGAGAGCATCAAAAAATGACTTCCAAATTAGAATTTTTATAGTATTCATGTTCTGAAAGTCAAAAGTGTTATGCCCGATCTTCCATCTTTCTTTACTGCTGTTCCTCAGGTCTTTTATATTGGCAGCCACAATGATATCTATCAGAATATTGAAAATCCAGCAGAACAAAGAGCAGGCACCAATATATTTAGGAGCCCTAATTTTGACCTCTACCCACATGGGCCTTTTGGGACTGAGGGTGATAGCCTGGAAGACACTCAGTAGGCAAGTGCTGGTAAGGGAAACACCACGGGTCACTCTTATGAAGTAAGTTAAAAGTTTACCAATCAAGTCATCCAGGAAAGATTTCCACCCCCATACACTTATTATGATGGGGATTCCTCTGAAAATAATCATTAGGATATGAGCTAAAGCCAAGTTGATGATTATCATTCTAATAAGTATTTTTTTCTCTAACCAGTGTTGAACTTTAGAGCTATGTAGGTAAAGAAGAAATATGTTCCCTAGGACTCCAAGTAAAAGCAGGGTTAAGTAGAAAGTCTCGAGGTCTTCTATATGAGAGTCCATTCCTTGGAGGTCTTGGAGAACTTTGCTGTCAAATCCAAAGTGACCTGGGGAGAAATGCAAGGAAATGTGACTTTTAAAGAAAGGACTTTCTAATAAAATTCCACAACTTATTCATATTCAAATCAAGGAATGGGAAACATTCCTAGATAAGTAGTACCAGTCCAATAGGAATAACACAGGCAACTAAGTGGTGTAGTGGATTGCTGGGAGCCATCAGACCAGGACATCTTGACAGAGTCATGTGTGGTGGTTGGGGAGACAACAGTGGTCCTTGGCGGGATGTGATTGCCCAACCAATCCCCTTTTACATGACCTCTTTCATCAATGCCCCTTACCTATGAATTGACATGATTATTATTTCCCCTAGTCTAAAAAGAGCAAAACACCTATACCCTAATTCTCCAAAACATCACCAAAAGATCAGACCCTTAAACCCAATCCCCAAAAGACTATCATGGGTTAACTTTTACTTAGGTACGTAATTCCCAGCAAAAACTCAGCTACAGGCCAAGCCAAAAACTTCCCCACATACAGAAACCTATTCTCATGAAGTCAGCTGTGAATTTCAAAACTATTCCACCCCAATCAGACCATTCTTTAGAAGATCTGATTTAGCTATTTCCTGATCAATAACAATAGAGATACTTGGAATAACCGAATCAGGTCTTGGAAACTACATTTCTCCTCCCTCCTCAGTTTAAGAAGATTAGGAAGGTCTGCATTAAACTCAAGATTTAATTATCTGAGAAATGGCTTTCAACAGACATGTGCAAAAAAAGGACAGACCTCTGGGCTGTCCCAAGTCAAGCTTGACCCACCATTGGCACATATGAGACACAGGAAGTGAGGTAGAGAACAGCCTCTGGAGTTCTCGTGACTTCCTGTGGAGAGTGTTAGAGTTCAGTTGGATCCAGGAGCTTGAGCTTGGAGGAGTCCTGCAGAGAGCTTTCCTTCAGACCGGTCACATGAGTGATAAGGACTGACCCCTTGCTTTGCCTTGGCTTTCCAAGGCCTTAATGCCTGCTTTGGCTCAGCCTGAGCCAGAGTGGTTCTGAGTTAAACTCCTTTCCTTCTCTCCTTCTTTCCTTCTCTTCCTCTCTCTTTCTCCCTCTAATATTTTCTTCCTCCTGTTGTAATTAAATCACCATAAAAATTTTGCAGCTGACTTGGGTATTTTATTATTTGGAATTTCCCTTGGCAACCATTTAAGTTTAGATTTTTTCAGTCTCAACAATAATATTAATCCTTTACACAGCACACAAATCAATTATAGAGGCCCAAAAGATAAGTACAAGTACACCAAGCTTCAGTATGCCTCAGTGAATCAGTAAGTCCCTAGAAGCTACCAGTCTAAATTTGAACTGTATTCCCTGACCCCTCAGCCCCCATGTTATGATTGTTGAATTGTCTTCTAAGAACTGCTGATTAATTATTCCATTTTATTAAAAGCAATATATAATTTTCCTTGATTGTTTTGTAAACTCAAAACTTCTCACAGGGTAATGAGAAAATTAAGCCACCTGTGACAAAATAATTTATCTTGTGTATAACCTTTATTCTGTCTGTAATCACAATACAAAAATATAGGATATTAATCAAGTGATTTGTAAAAAGTGAATGTATCACTTTTCCACTTATCTGTCTTTGATTTTGTGTATCTGCATGCCAAGAATATGGATAGAAAAATAAATCCCAAGCTTGGGAATGTCAGAGCAGCTGAGATGCAAAGCAATCCCATGGCCATTATGATTAAGCTGTCTTCTATTTGTTATTTATTTTATTTTATTTACTTTGACTGATCATTAGCCACCAGTTGGGAACCCTGGAGTTACGAATGGGGCTGGACCCTGACCGTGGCAGTGGAGGGAGTGAAAGTTCCAGAGTCAAGAAAAATAGAGTTCAAATCTGTCTACTGACACTTACTAACTGTAAGACCCTGGGTAAATAATTTAACTCTGTTTCAATTTCCTCATCTGTAAAATTAGCTAGAGAAAGAAACGACAAACTACTTGTGGAAGAGAGATATTGGAAAGGCATGCAGCAAGACAGGAAACAGCTAAGTGAAGACCTGCCAGTCAAATGAGTGTATTCTGATTTGGAAAGTTACCGGGAAAGGCATTTTGGAGCCAGACCAACTGTGGATGGTGTGGATGGTTGCCTTATACCAGGGAAGGAAGGAGCTGATTTCTCTCTTGGACTTTGGAAATCAAGCTGGAGGTGGTCTGGTGACTTTGAAGGCAGAAGAAAGAAGGACAATAGTCCAGAGACATCTTTTTGACTTGTTCTGTTTATGATGGTGACTGAACTGCCAGACCTATCAATCATTCCTCTCAAGTTGAACTCTATCCCAATATCCTCCAGCCTAAGGCTTAGGGAAATCCTCACCCCTCTTACCTCCATTCTCTAGCCTTTCCTAGCTTCCCCAAGTAAACCCCTTACTTAAGATAAAGAAGAGGAAAAGTATTTTTCATTTGAGACACCACAAACTCACCCAGAGTGATTTAGAAAGAAGAAGAAGGAAGGGGGAAGGGAAGCTGAAGAGGCTGAAGAGGGAGGAAACAGGAAGAAGGGAGGTAGAGACGGAGGAGGGAAAGACAAAAGAAATAAGATAATTGCCTGCGCTGTTAGTTGTCATTTACCCATTAAATATAGTCCCTTATTATTATCTATTACATACTCCAGTATCTTTGCCAAGAAAACTCCACATTGATTTTAGACACGATTAATTGACTAAACAAATCCTCTATTAATCTTTACTCTCTATTTTAGTAATATATCACTTTGAAGCATCTGAATTATGCTGTGGTGCAAATTTATTAGCTGAGGTGTCAAAAATAAAACAAAGTCTCCAAGCCAAAACGAAATAGGTTTATTGAGAGAGGGCCAGTCTCACAATAAAGCTGGACTCCAGTTAGGAACTGAAGACTCTGAGCCTTGTGAGCAGCCCTCTTATGTAGCCCAAACTTGTACTAAAGCTACAATAACTTTCTAGATATATTTATAGTTACCCCAATAATCAAGTAAAATGAACAGTCATATAATGAAGCAGTGAAGAAAAAACAGATAATATATGAGTGAGATGAAGAAAAGCTTCACATAGTTCTGCATCCTGTATGATATTTTTAGAAATGATGATTTTTTTCAGACTTAAATAGTTATATTTCAGAAATATTCAATATTTACAATTGAATATTTATTCAATTTTAAAATGACTGAACTACAAAAATACTTCAAATAGAATCATATATGACTGAATTACAAAAAATATTTTAGATAAAATCATATATCTACTAATGATGTAATCATGGGGGGGGTAGGGGATTTCACATTCACCATCCCTACATTTCTTCTCAAGCTAATTCCAACCCCATGTCCCAGTAGAATCTTTGCAGGAAAGCATTTATATGTTTAAAAATATTTCTAGCATCTCTTTTCATAGAGTCAAAGCACTAAAAACTAAGAGTGTGCCTCTAAATTGGAGGATGCTGACTAAAATTATGGTATGTGAATGGAATGATGTACTATTGTGTTCTAGAAAAATGATGAAAAGGATAGATTCAGAGATATCTGAGAAGATTTATATGGTACAAGGTAAGCAAAAACAGGATAAAAGTATACAATGGTAAAACTATAAACCAAAACAACTGAAAATTTAGGAACTCTGTCGGAAGGATCAATCATGATTTTAGATGATTAAAGAGGAAATATGACAGAGGGAAGAGGAGATCTTGATAAAAAACTATATATGCATGTCTTTAATTGTTTATATATTTTGTCTCATGGACAATATGGAAGCTTGTTTACTTCACTATGCTTATTAATTAGACATGTTTTGTTTTTTCATTTCTTTAAATGGGATAGGTGAGATGGAGAAAATAAAGGCATGTTAATTGAAAATAAAATAAATGAAAAATAATGGTTTCAGACCTTAGTGTACCTCTTTCAAACTTAGACAAATCTAATAAAAAGATAAATAAACAAAAAGTTAAAGACAATAAAACTTTGGGAAAAATTAGGGATATGAAATCTCTGTGGTGATTAATGAATGAAAACAGTATGTAGTTTATATATTTCTCAGCTATTCATGGCACCCATACAAAAAATTGGTCATGTTTTGGGCCATATAAACTTCATATAATATAACATCTAGCATTTATAGCAGAGTAATAATAATAATAATAATAACAATAATAGTAATAATAATAATAATAAGCCAATGAAGGCTCAATGATTAAGAGCATCAGATCTGGAATCAGGAAGACCCGAGTTCAAATGCAGCCTTAGACACTTCCTAGCTATGTGACCTTGAGCAAGCCAATCTCTGATTGTCTGACAAAAGGATCCATAATAAGTAGTAAAACAGTCCAGGATCCTGGCCAAGAAAACTAAATGGATAACTATAGTCTGTGGGGCTAAGAAGAATTAGATATGACTGAACTACGGACCAACAACAAATAATATTTGTAATAATTCTTATTTCAGTGCTTTAGGGATTGCAAAACAGTTTGCAAATATTATTTCATTTGATGCGCACACTCTTAGATGCTTGTGCTATTATTATACTCATTTTATAGATGAGGAAACCGAGTCAGACAAAGATTAAGTGATTTGCCTTGGCTCCCATAGTTAGGGATTGTCTGAGGTAAGATTTGAATCCTTGTTTTCCTAAATACAAGTTCAGTGCTCTATCCATTGCTGAACCAAACCGGCTCAAGAAATGTAGAAATAGCAATTATAAAGTATGTCTTTTAGTGAGTGAATTAATCCACATTTATTAAGTGCCTATTATGTGTCAGTGCGCCATATTCTAGAGCCAGTCCTTGCTCTCAAGGAGTTTAGGGATTAATAGAGGGAGACAACACACGCACGCACACACACACACACACACACACACACACACACACACACACACACACCTTGTGCACAAACTATAGACAAGAAAAATTGGAGCCATTCAACAGGTGGAAGGTGTTGGAATGAAGGATGATTGGGAAAGATGTCCTGGAGAAGGTGACGTTTGATCTGGGACTCACAGGAAGTCAAGAAGTAGAGAACAGGAGCTAGAATATTCTAGTCCTGGAACAGGAGATAGAATATTCTAATCCTAGAATAGGAGATAGAATATTCTAATCCTAGAACAGGAATTAGAATATTCAGGTCCTGGAACAGGAGACAGAATATTCTAGTCCTAGAACAGGAGATAGAATATTCTAGTCCTGGAACAGGAGATAGAATATTCTAATCCTAGAACAGGAATTAGAATATTCAGGTCCTAAAACAGGAGATAGAATATTCTAGTCCTAGAACAGGAGATAGAATATTCTAATCCTAGAACAGGAGATAGAATATTCAGGTCCTGGAACAGGAGATAGAATACTCTAGTCCTGGAACAGGAGATAGAATATTCTAATCCTAGAACAGGGGATAGAATATTCTAGTCCTAGAACAGGAGATAGAATATTCAGGTCCTAAAACAGGAAATAGAATATTCTAGTCCTAGAACAGGAGATAGAAAATTCTAATCCTAGAACAGGAATTAGAATATTCAGGTCCTGGAACAGGAGATAGAATATTCTAGTCCTGGAACAGGAGATAGAATATTCTAATCCTAGAACAGGAGATAGAATATTCTAGTCCTAGAACAGGAGATAGAATATTCTAATCCTAGAACAGGAATTAGAATATTCAGGTCCTGGAACAGGAGATAGAATATTCTAGTCCTAGAACAGGAGATAAAATATTCTAATCCTAGAACAGGAGATAGAATATTCAGGTCCTAAAACAGGAGATAGAATACTCTAGTCCTAGAACAGGAGATAGAATATTCTAATCCTAGAACAGGAATTAGAATATTCAGGTCCTGGAACAGGAGATAGAATATTCTAGTCCTAGAACAGGAGATAGAATATTCTAATCCTAGAACAGGAGATAGAATATTCAGGTCCTAAAACAGGAGATAGAATATTCTAGTCCTAGAACAGGAGATAGAATATTCTAATCCTAGAACAGGAGATAGAATACTCTAGTCCTGAAACAGGAGATAGAATATTCTAGTCCTAGAACAGGAGATAGAATATTCAGGTCCTAGAACAGGAGATAGAATATTCTAGTCCTAGAACAGGAGATACAATATTCTAGTCCTAGGAGACATCCAGTGAAAATACCCAAAGCTGATAGATGGATTATTTGCTTGGACCAGCCAATAGGCCAGATTCACTGGACTGAAGAATATATAAGGGGTTAAAAAGTACAAGAAGACTGGAAATGTGTGGGAGGAGTGAGATAGTTTATAAAGACCACTGAATACCAAACAAGAGATTTTCCATTTTCAGGCGATAGGGCACTACTGGACTTTATTGCAAAGGGATGAGGGTGATATGGGTAGACCTGAGGTTCAGACATCACTTTTGTGATTGCGTGGAGATTAGCCTAAAGTCAGAAGAGACTTTTGGTACTTCAAATCCTACCTCAGACATGGACTAGTTGTGGGATCCTGAGCAAGTCATTTCACCTGTCAGGCTCATTTTTCTCATTTGTAAAATGGGAATGAAAATTGTACTCTCAAGGCTGTGAGGCTAAATAAATTAACAGATGATGCACTTTCAAAAGCAGACAGCACTAGGAAAATGCTAGCTTTTTTCATTCATTATCATTATTCAAGAACTGAGTTGTTTCTTGGCTGCAATCGCACATGGTAATGAGTTTGTACTCCTAATGCTTACACTGCCTCTCTTATTTGAAATCAGAATTATGATTTGCATAGGCCTCTTCTGCGCATTCCCTCCCATTAAGTTATGTCTTCAGGAGATTTGGGATCTGGTCTGAACCTTTGTACCTCCTGCTAGTGCATGTCCCAGAGCAGTCTGGACATAACAGAGAATTAATCCAATGGCCTGCAGCCCTGACTGAATGCTCCCAAATGTGCCCAGAAGACAAATGAAAAGGATTTAAGCAGCAGTTTAATGCGATCTCAATTGGCCCAGAGTAGGTTTGTGAAGGGGAATGAGAATTGGGAGAGGCCTTGGCTCCTGGAAAGAACGATCCATGTAGATGAAGATCTCAGAACACGTTGAGCTGCCAGGCAGGATCTTTGGACAACACAAGGCTCGGCCGGGGTCCTGGAAGTACCCAGGCCTTGGAAGTCATTGGTTGGCTGTGTGTGGCAGGGTGGGGAGTAGACTTTCTAGTTGCTTCTTATTTTAAGTTAATTCTTTTGCTAAGTAGATATTGCTGAGCAGTGTGCCAGAGTGGATGGAAGGCATCCAAGCCAGAAGGATTTGGGTTCGGATCTAGTTTCTGACACCGGAGAGACTGGACATGTGTATAATTGGAAATTCTTGAACCCCTAAAAATCACATTACCCAAAATTCCTTTCTGTATTACCTAGACTCCTTTTCCCTTTTCTGGTATCCTCACCTTTGTGTGATTGATTATAAGTTGGCTATAACTCCTCCCTTGCTCTCTCCTTTTCACAAGCAGGCTGGGTTAGCACCCTTTTTAGCTAGTTCTTTTTAAAAAAACATGCGTTATTATGAATAAACCTTATGAATATAATACTTGAGTTATTGCATATTAATCTTGAAACCCCCACATGTCAGTTAGTACCTTGGTGTCCCGGGCAAATTGGAAGGATTTTAAATTGCAGAACAAGTTGCCCCTCTGCATTGTGGATTCCTTAATGGGATCTCCCCACTTTGCTAAAATCACAGGCTGTGCCAACCAACGGTTTTTCATGGATTCCAGGAACATGATCGCTGTCAGCACCTTGACAAGTTAGCATCCTCTGGCACATCCCAGTCCCCCCCCCCCCCCTCCGGATTTTTACAGAGCGGTCCTTCATCATATGCCATTAAATAGATTTTGTGGTCTCTTTTGCTGTTTAAGGAGTTTCGAGTGAGAGAATTCCTTGGCAGCGTCATTCAAATGAAGATACCAAAACTTCTTACCAGGGTCTCCCAGCCAGGATCTGTCCCAGCTAACCTAGTCTGTTTCAGTCTGGATTCTCCTGGCCCCTCGCTATGGTAGATGAAATAGATCTTGGGCAAAGACACAACAAAAATCCCCTTTTTAGTTTTCAGATGTTTAGCACAATTCCTAGGACATAGCAGGCGCTTAATAAGTGCTTATTCCCCCCCTCCCCCTTTTCTCTCCCCCACTGTCCACACTGACACATTTGTACAAGGGAGAATTGATTGGAAGGAATTGATTGCTCAGGATCACTTTGTGTGTTGTCAGTAGAACCAGAAAGTCTTTTTTGTCTCTGAGGAGAGGAGACTTAATACTTGGCATATAGCAGATGAATAATATTTGCCTGTTGATTGAATGTTTGACCCACAAGGAACCATGCTGTGCCCTATTTGGGCTTGATGATGGGAAGATGAAAAACTAAAGGCTGTGGGAAGGGAAAACAGGGGTCTTGCTTTTTATATTTATTTCTAAACACAGGAAAAGATTTATGAACTCAAGCTTCTTCTGAGAGGTTTATAGACATTTTTCCCTTCTCTCTTAACTGAAAGGAGATAGATTAGGGATCAGGAACTCCTGCTCCTTAGGCTGGAGTCACACTCAATAGCTACAGCCCCTTCCCTTTATCAGGCAAGGGTAGCCATGTGGCTCAGTGACTTGAGGACCAGGCCTAGAGATGGGAAGTACTAGGTTCAAATCTGGCCTCAGACACTTTCCAGCTAGGTGACCCTGGGCAAGTCACTTAACCCCCATTGCCTACCCCTTACCATTCTTATGCCCTGGAAACAATACTTAGCATTGATTCTAAGATAGAAAGTAAGAGTTTGAAAAAAAATGGCTGGGACTCAATATGTTTTTGGGGCTTTGATTTAGACTTAACTCCTCCTCATCTAGATCTAGCACTGGGAACATCCCCTTCCCCCACCCCTCAATTTTCCTCTGACATCTTGTAGAAGGGTAGGGAACAGACACAGAAGATGACAGAAGAAAAGACTTAACCATACCCCAAGTGCAAGTGCAATGCCTTCCCTGTGTCCCAGTGACATAACAATCTCTATTTAGAAAATTTCCCTAGAATTCCTGCCCCGGGCAGACCACTGGTGCCTCCTCTCTTACTCCAGGAAGTGGCTCTAACAATCTTTTACTCTAAGGCTAAGAGACGCAGTTACTCACCATGTTGTTCTCTGATGCCAGGAGGGCATTTAGAGCTGTGACAACTGGAGTGTGAATACGCATAAGGTGGGCACTGCCAGCACAGGAATTATAGGGAAAGCAGAGTCTGACCTCATCTCTTTCAAGAGCTGCAATTATCATGTCAACTGCTAGAAAACTGACATTATTGGCTCCAGGAAATTAGGATGTTTTGAAGAATAGGAAGAAATTAACTTTTGACTCAGGTGTAAATCCCTGTCAACAATGACTAGAGGTTAATTAAAGAGTCCAAAGGAGCATTCAGAGAGGCACTTTTTCTCTCCTGATGGAAGGAAAGGAAGGAGAGGCTCAGAAAGTGTCCTAGAGAAAAAGGAGGCAGGGACATCTGACTTCTGGTACCCGAAAATCCCTGACCCAAGCCTTGGGGATTCCTGATAAGATTTTCTACAGTGGATGCCATTCAGGCTCTCTCCTTTTCCCAAATGCACTAGCTTCTTGTTTGTTCTTTGTGATTTTGAAGATACCTATTATGAAGTCAAAGACATCTGAGATAAACTTAGAAATGTTTTTCTTTAGAAAATGTTGAGACTTTCCAATGGGATGGTCAATAAATCCTGCTAAGTTAGGGTAGCTTCAGTGTTTGTATTCTTTATGTGCACGGCAGGAAGTTCCATCCTATGGTATAGTCTTTTTTTTTTTTAAACCCTTACCTTCTATCTTAGAACCAATATTGTGGATTGGTTCTAAGGCAGAAGAGTGGTAAGGGGTAGGCAATGGGGGTTAAGTGACTTGCCCAGGGTCAAACAGCTTGGAAGTGTCTGAGGCCAATTTGGGACACAGGACCTCCCATCTCTGGGCCTGACTCTCAATCCACTGAGTCGCCCAGCTGCTCCTGCCCCTGCAGATGTCAGGGTCTAGCTTCACTTTTGACTCCAGAGTATCCCGACTGGTGGCGAACGATCAGTCAAAAAAAAACAAAAACAAATGGAAGACAGTTTAATCATAACAGCCATGGGAATGCTTTGCACCTAACAGCTGCTCCGACATTCCCAGGCCTTGGATTTTTTTATACCCATTTTCTTGGCTTGCAGGTACATAAAATTAAAGAGAGATAATTGGAAAAGTGATACATTAACTTTTAACAAATCACTTGATTAACATTGTATCTTCTGTATTGTGATTACAGACAGCGTACAAGATAAATGATTTTGTCACAGGTGGCTTAATTTTCTCATTACCCTGTGAGAAGTTTTGAGCTTACAAACAATCAAGGAAAATTACGTATTGCTTTTAATAAAATGGAATAATTAATCAGCAAGTCTTAGAAGACAATTCAACAATCATACCATAAGGGCTGAGGGGTACTGGGAACATAATTCAAATTTAGACTTGTCATTTCTCAGAGTTCTTACTAGGGAGTTTCCCACTGGCAAGTTAATGGTTTGTGAAATCAAGTCATTTAGGCATATTGGAGCTTGATGTAGTTGTACTTATTGTATGAGCCTCTATGATTGATTTGTGTGCTGGCTTCATGAGAATAGGCTTCTGTGAGTGGGAAAGTTTTTGGTTTGGCCTGTAACTGCGGTTTCACTGGGGATTATGTACCTAAATAAAAGTTAACCCATGATAGTCTTTTTGGGATTTGGTTTAAGGATCTGATCTTTTGGTGATGTTTTAGGAAATAAGGGTACAGCTATTTTGCTCTTGCATTATTTCTTTTGAGACTAGGGGGAATAATAATCATGCCAATTCATAGGTAAGGGGCATTGATGAAAGAGGTCAGGCAAAGGGGATAGAGTGGGCAGTCACATCTCACCATGGACTGCTCTGTGGTCTCCCCCCAGCTACCACGCGTGACTCTGTCAAGGCTTCGTGGTCTGATGGCCCCCAGAATGACCCCTATGGAATAGTCTTAAGACCAAAAAGGTCCTGGTCCCTGGTACTTTGCTATATAGTTCAGACCTTCATTTCGGGAGACCATGTGTGTCAGATATGGCAAAGACCATCAGAAAGTGTTTATGGGGGGTGAAATTTCGGGGGGAGTAATTATCAATCTAGTCTGGGCAGGCACTTCACACAGCTGCTGCCAGTCCAAGGAAAAATCAACTAGATGTTCCCTCTGCTTTTGGACTTCTCTGGTCCCTTTGATTTCTTTAAAACAAAAATGGAATTTTCTTTATCATCTTTTCCAATCTAATTTGTACTGGGAAGATCCTACATGTAGTTTTAATTTATGGTTATCTAATTATTAATGATTAGAACATCCCCCCCTTACTGTTGATAGATTGAACTTCTTTGTTCATAAACTGGTTGTTTACAATTGTGAAGATGGGATTAACTCTCACCCACTTTTAGATTTAATCACCAGAAGTGTATATACCCCACTTATGCTCAAGTATGGGAGGTCTGTGACACACAATGAAAAAGGGAGAGATTCAGGAACAGTCTTATCAAATTTCAGAATCTCAGGTCCATGAAGCAGATCCTTCACCAGCCTCCAACTCCAACTCCAACACCAACTAGAACTCCAAACTCCAAAGAACTGACTTCACAGGAAGTTGCCAATGCTTTTAAAGACACTTCTTTGTGTCACTTCCTGTGCATTCCTTCCACTTTACATGGACCAATTGTAGATTTAGCTTTGTTTAGGGCTGCCCAGGGGGAAGTCAATTGTTTCTGATTCATCATCCACTATAGCACATGTGGGTCATAGACCTCCCCATACTTAAAATTAAGTGGGGTGCATACACACTTCTGGTGATTAAATCTAAAAAATGGGTGAGGGGAGATTTAATCCTATCTTCACACAACCAATGTCAAATCTTTTTGATGACTGTTTAATTGTAGCTAGGTGACTATTAGTGTTTTTAGACAATTAGTGAATAATGTGCTATAAATGTAAATATAAAATGTAAATATAAAACCTGAGTTCAAATCCTCCCTCAGACATTTAATAGATCTATGAATTTGGGCAGTTCACAGAACCTCTGCCTGTCTTCTGTAAAAATTAAAATTAATTGTACAATAATAAAAATATTATATTTTAGGAGATTTATTAATGATCATTAGAAATAAAGGAATAAAAGGGATACACAATAAAAACTACGTTCCCATGACTAAGTAGCCTGTTCAAAACCCCGATGCTTACCTTCCTTGCCTTCAAGTCCAATAGAGTGAGCAGGACCGCCCACTGAATATTTATTCCCTGTATATAGGAAGTATGTAATGACAGGAAGTCAGTGGGTTACCAGGAAATGTAGTTCTTTTTTTAGGGCAATAGATTTTCAATTATACACTTATAATTTGTAAAATGCAGAGGTCCTTTCTCTTAGTGTTATTGTAAGGATAAAATGTGATATTTGTAAAGTACTTCGAAAATCTTAAAATGCTATAAAATGCTAATCATTGTTGTTACTGAAATAGATTTTGAATTCTTGTACTGCTGGGCACCTTTCTTTCTCACTTAGTTTTCTCATTATTTTAATTGAGTCTTATGACTTTATTTCTCCAGATGAAGAGTTTTATATTTTTTCTAGTTCTATCAAATTATTCCTTGGTTGTTTTGTATATCACAGAAATGCATTAAATTGATGGCATTATCATTTTGGTTATGATAGTCTACTTGTAAGCAATTAATATTTTTCCAAATATTTAGGTCCAATTCTGTAAAGAATTTTTATGATTATTTTCATAGAGTACATATATATCTTGGCAGATAGATTCCCAAGGATCTTGCACATTTGTATGATAGTTTTAGTAGAATAATTTAGTAGAATTTTTTTTCTACCACCTCTTAGGCTTGTTGGTAATTCATAGTCACCATTTCCTTTGAGTCAGATTATCTGTATGGCTTGGATGTTGTGGTTGGTATGGACAAGGAAGGGGCAAGTTGGAGAGGTGCTTTTTTAGACAAGATTATAGTGATGAAGTTGTGCAACTATGTGGTTTAGTGGTCTTAGAGTCAGATCTAGAGATTGGAAGTCCTGAGTTCAAATCCAATCTTAGACAATTCCTATCTGTGTTACCTTGGACAAATCACTTGACCTCCATTGCCTAGCCCATACCATTCTTTTGACTTGTAACCAATATACAATATTGATTCTAAAACGGAAGGTAAGGGATTAAAAAAAGAATGATAAAGTTGTTTTATATTTTAGGACAAGAGTAACATCTTGATTGAGAGAATTCCTTTGCAAACTTACATTTTTAAAATTTCTTGTTCTTGTTCTTTCTGTTCTTTCCTCTTTTCTGAGAATTGGGAAATTTGAATGTTGTGATGTCAATATAGATCTGAGTAGACTCAGGAAGGGTATCCATTGGTTTGCAAATTTCACAAATTGGAATATTATATTTTTATAATTATTGTGAAAAATGTTTCCTCTTCTTATGTAGCAGTATTTATGTTTTTATGATAATTTAGGAATTTCTCTGACTATATTAGGGGCTTGAAGGTCCCTATTAACTGAGGCTCAAAGAAGTTAGCAGATTTGCTAGAAGCACAGAGAAGTCATTAGAAGAGGGCTTCAACCTCAGATCCTCCTAATTGCATATCCGACACTCATAGAAATTCTCTAAACTTCTTCCTACCATGTAGGGCAAAAGTCAGGCTTTAAGGTGAATTGACATCAGGCTTTAGTAGCATCTTTTGCAGCTCATAGCTCAGACTGACTTGAGCAAAGAAGTACAGCTGTCTACTTCTTTGGAGTGTCTTTTCTCCATACCTGTGAGGTTTTTGTGTGTGTGTTTATACTACATCTTCCATCTATTGTTTTTAAAAATCTCTTTACTTTTTCTCTTACTGTTGCATTTCTCCAAAATAAAAGGGAGTAAACGTTGGGAAGTTGCATCTAGAAAATCATTATAACTAATTTTTTGTTTCCTCTAAGAGATAGGAATGAAGATGAGGGAAATACAGCAGCATATCATATCATACTCTAAAACCCTTCAAATAATTTGAACACTTTAATGCAAAATAATCATAGCTCTACCAGTTCCTCTAAAAAAGTTCATTTGCATACAATTATGTATTTGCATATATCAAATATAAATTAGCCTCTCTTCTGATTTGTTTAATTTCTTCTGTATTTGCATTTACATAAATCTTATGGCTATCTCACCTTACTGATATGTTTTAAAAATTGAAGTTATTTTCTGTGGAATTTCTATTATTATTGCGTTTTTGGTAGCACTATAGGGCCAAACTAATGGTTCTTTTGAATTAATTTTATATCCTGTTGCTTGTTGATAATTATATTTTACTGATTCTCTGAAGTTTACTAAGTGCTCATTTCCAGTGAACCTGTATTTGGACAACAGGTAGTGAGTCTTTGTGTGGTCACTGACACTAGCACTGTCTCCTAAACTTGCAAGAAGTCTGAAGCTATCTTTGATTTATGCCAGTGCTATTAATTTATGTAGGCCTGTTAGAAACCAGTGCAATACAATTATAGAGTTATCCTACTGAGCCATGGATTTTGAGTTTCATATAAAAGTGAAAGCCAAGTTGGTGTATGTAAAGGATTTCCATGTAGCTGTGGTGCTAGTTATTACTGGCTACATTATATTCTAAGTGTATTTGTGACCCTAAGTGTACAAGCCTCCTATCAAGTTTGTTCTTGTAACTCTTATATTCAAGGTGTAGGGTATGAAAATGCAGAACTTAAGGAGAGCACTGATTTGTCAGCTGTTGTCCTCTAAACTGAAGTTATTTGTAACTATAGACTTTTACAGGTTTTTCCTTTAAAGATGTTTGTGTGCTTTTAATTGACAACTAACTTCTTGCTGCTGTATAGTAAAATATTAATATATTTTTATCATTAAACTGCTGCATGACTATCATCATTGAGTGAAGAGAAAATGTTATAAAAAAGATGCCTTAAACAGTACATTTTTGTTCAGAATTCTGTAGAAAGCATGTAAGTAAATGGAGAATCTTGTCTGACACAAGTTCTGGGGATGAAATAATTTGTTTCTTGACAAATCTAACCATGTAGATCTAACTGCTGTATATAGAAGACACCACCTGTAGGAACAAGAAGGTATCTGTATCTGTGCTTCTCAATGATTGTAAAGCATTGGCCTAGGAAGGTGAAAAAGTTGTCTAAAGTTACTTTTCTGCTGGTTCATTTGGTTTTATTTTTATATTTTTAAAGTTCCCTGGTTGTGTTTTTTTCTTTGTTTTTGAGATCTACTGTATATGTTGGATAAACAAGCTATTTCCATTGTACTGTGCATTTCTCTTTTAAATAATTTGCTTTTAGTATCCATACAATGTTAAATATGATATGACCTTACAGTAGTTAGGAGTTTCTTTTACTTAAAAATCACTGGAAATTATTAAATTGTTTTTTTCTCCCCAAAAAAGAAAAGTTTACTAAGTGCTCTACTTTATTACATGAAAATAAGGATGTTTTCCCCCTCTCATCTGTGATATTTATGCCTTTAGTTTTATTGTATTATTTTTTTGACTGTAATTTTTAGAATTATGTTAAATAATAGTGGGGAGGAGAGCTTTGCCAACATTTATACTGAGAAGACACTGATATTTTTCTTTTGTAACTAATATTGAATCTTTCTTTTTGATCAGATATAAGATGCCTCTTTGCTTGACTAATTTTTATAGGGTTTTTGACAGAATTAAAATGTTGAGGTTCATCAAAGACTTTTTCCAACATAATTTCATTGTTATTGTTTTTAATATATTTTCCCTAATTGTTCTCAATCTGATGAAATTGAGTTACTTGTAGTAAATTATTTTTGTGATGTTTTATCATTATTTTTGTTGAAAGTCATGGTATCATTTTTAGAATCAGGTGACCAACAAGAGGAGGACAAGAAATTTTCTCTGGTTATGTAATACCAAAGATTTCCTTTCTAGATTTACAGTGATAGCCTAGGCAATTACTTTCATCTACCTAGAAGACTTCTTTCAGATCCTGGAAGCACTATGATTTTTGTTCATTCCTTTCTTTCTATTTTATTTGTCTCCTTTCATAAAAGCACATTTTCTAGATGATCAGTAGAGATGCAGCTCTAGCCCTTTGGAGGCAGTTATACACTTTCAATCTCTTGTTATGGCCATGTTGGTCAGTCCATAATCATTTATGAAATGCTTTCCCTGTGCCAGACTAAGTGCAGGGGATACACATACAAGCAAAAACAAAAACAGTTCCTGCTCTTAAGGAGATCACAGTCTAATGGGGGGAGATGACCCTTAAGGAAAGCTGGAATGCATGTAAGAAAAAAAAAAACTGACTACTCAATGGCATGGGAACTAAGTGTGACAGAATGAGAGGATGGCTGATTCTTTCCTCAAATTAAGAGACTGAATCAAAGACACTAATTGGAGAAGGAGTCAACAGGAGCAGAATGGGAGTGGGGAGATAATGCATAGTGGTTAAGTCTGGAGAATTAGGATTTATTCATCTGGGGCTGGTACAACTTCCACAGCAGGGATCCTCTTTCCTGGAGCTTCTGTGCATCATTATCAACTGCTGCTCAGATGGGAGTAGAGTCCTCATCCTTTCTTGCTTACAGTCCAGTCCCTATTTGTTCTCCCCATTTTCAGGAAACATTTTTCCATTCATTTACAAAGCAAGGATGACAGACTATTCCTTGGGTAATATTTTCCACTTGCAGTTCTAAAGTATTTATTCTCCTTCAAATTCTTTAGACCTTTCATTTAAATTTTGTTTAATTGCATTTTTTTGCAGGGATTCATGGAGCATTTTTGGAAAATCCTTTTCTTCCTTTGACTTCGCTTGCAATTGCTATGGTATTATTCTTTTCTTCCAGACTGGAGTTTTATTTTAGGCATCTAACTCTACATTTCTTTCTGGAAAAGGTCAATTTACATGTCTCCAGTCTCAGTTCTTTTACTTGAGCATTGTTTTAGCACCAACAGATTATTCAATGTATTTGGTTTGTTTGTTTGTTTTTTTTTTTGCTGTGGGGGTTAACCCTGTCAGTGTTTAGCACAGGTCTTCAGGGTTCCTGTATTGAACTCTATCTTGTAGGAAGAAGTCCTCTAAGATCATTGGGGTTCAGAGAACTAAATCTTCAGGACCTCTATAGCAAATCAGGGCGAAGTGCTTGAAGTCCAACAGTGCTCTTTCTGAGACTGACCCTGACCACACTGGCTACTATCACTACTGTTGAGTTATTCCATGAGTTTCTCACCACTCTGGGGCTTTTAAGGGAGAAGATTTGCAATGAACATATATATTTTTTTGCCAATCTTTTGTCATAATAGGAATGCCAGTTTGTTTGTTCAGTCATTGGCTTCCTTGGCATTCCACTTCCCATTGCTCATGGGATTGGCCTGACTTTTCTTGCAGTTCTGAGATGGATAAATTAACATTTTGCAATTTCTCAACTCATCAATCATTGTTTGGTCTATTGTCATTTTCAAGTTTTCTTTGGAGTACGTATGTGAGACCTGTGGTATTGCTTCCTTTAAAGAAACGCTGACTAAGATAATAGAGTAAGAGCAACAGTCAATGAACTGTCATCACTGTTTTTCCATTCTGTGCTCTGGAAGAAGCCCAGTTTCCCTGTAATCACAAGCACTAGTGGTACTTTTGGCCCTGGAACTTGGTCCCCTAATCTTTCTTTTTTAAACTCTTAGCTTATGTCCTAAATCATTAAAAATATTGAATCTAAGGCAGAACTGTGGCAAAAGCTAGGCAGTTGTGGTTAAGTCACTTGCCCTGGGTCACATAGCTAGGAAATGTCTGAGACATTCAAGATTTGAACTCAGGTCCTCTCAACTCCAGGTCTATCCATCCATTGTGGTACATAGCTTCCCCTAGGTCCCGTATTCTCTTGAAATCAGAAGTTCCAGTGCTATTTTCTGCCTTGGATCTGAGACCAGGGCCCCTGATCTTGGGAAGAAAGAGAGGTGCTCCTCTTTACCTTGGAACTGTGCATAGGCAATAGGGTTGCCAAAGAGCACTAGGTATATACAACACAAACAAAAGGTCCTCTGTAATATCTTTTTGACTGGTTGTCCAAACCCCTTAGGTTTTCTGGATTGAGAGAGATCTAAAAGCACAGTTTTCTCACTGCTGTAGCCACTTCCAAGGCTGATGCTATACATCAGGTTGTCCTTAACACCAGTGCCACAGACTTCTCCTGCCAATTTTCTTTCTTGTCACTCTGCAGAATGTCTTAGTCTGACCTTTTGTTGGTTTTGACACTCCAAAATGTGAATCAAGTTGTTTATTTTTAAAGTCAATTGGTGGGAAAATATGGAAGAATTTAACTGGATTGTGACCTGTACTTGTTCATCTTGGCTCCACTTTCCCACAAATTCCTTTTAAGAGAAAATATAATATCCTTTCTTTGGAATTTTTGGGTGGTATACATAGGTCTATAAGAGACAAATTCATTATCTATTTGAACATGCTTGTTTAAAGAGGCAGAATAAATAGTGGTGCAGTTTACTAACTGAATAAGTTGTCTGATATATGATATTGGCACTTACAATTTGTAAAGGATAATTTTAACGTTGTGACCTAAACTATATTAATTATTGGTCGCCATGGATATCCCAAATTAAAAAAAATACTCAAGTCAGCTGGAAATTTATGGTGATTTAATTAATATAGTGGAAATAAATTAAGAAGAAGGAAGAAGGAAAGGGTATAGGATTTCCCCCCCCCCCCCCCAGGTTTGTGTCAGGGGGAAGATTAGAGGCTTTAGGAAGGTAAGATTTTGGAGAGTAAAAAAGGAAGGAATCAGCCTGAACTCCAAGAGCTCTCAGCCAAGATACCTGAACCTGAATTAGCTCAAGGGCAAACTCACCACCAAAATCCAGACAAATAGCTGCCGCCACCATGCCAAGATGTCAGAACGCTTAGCACTCTGCCAGCCAGAGCCACCTCTCTGGGGAAAGGACCAAAGAGAGGAAGTGACGTGCCCTATATAGATGGTTTTATGTTTCTTACCTGTATCTCATCTGTACCAATATTAGCTTAGCTTGACTTAGGACAGCCCAGGGGTCTGTCAGCTGATTCTCCATATGTCTGTTGAAGGCCATCTTCTTAGATACTTAATCCTTGAGTATGGGTGCAGACATTCCTGACCTTGTTAAACTAAGTAGGGTGGAGCAATGTAGAGTTTCCAAGACCTGATTCTGTTAGACCAAGTATCTCCATTGTTACAAATCAGGAAATAGCTAAATCAAATCTTCTAAAGTACAGTCTGAGTAGGGTGGAGTAGTTTTAAAATTCACAATTTAATGCCATTCAAAAATGAAAGACAAAGTTTTAAAGTCTATTACAGTGTGGCTTCTTTCCATCATTCCATCATTTTATACTTTATTCTCATGAAAGTATTTGATGATCCAGCAACATGGGCTTTCTTGATGTTCCTTACATGTAACACTCCATCTTCTGACTCTTGACCTTCATTTCTGTCTCCTTTTCTTGGAAGGCACTCCCTCCTCACCTCTACTTCTTGGTTTCCTTTTCTTCCGTAAAGGCTCCTGTCTCCTATAGGAGGCCTTCTCCCTGCCCCACCTTCTATTGCTAGTGCCATCTCTCTAACATTGCCTCCCATTTTAACTAAATCTTTTTTATATGTACACAATGGTTTGCCTCTGGTCTCATGAATTGATGACTTATAATTTGGAATGTGAGCTGTTGAGGACAGAATCCATATTTTAATCTATCTTGACATGTCCAGAACTTAGCACAGTTCCTAGAACAAGTTAAAGTCAATAGATGCTTGTTGACTGGCATTTAAATGAATTTTTGAAGATCTTTTTTGTTTTGCCTAAATATCTCTCTAGGTATCTATCTCTACTTTTCAGAGAGCAATCACTCATAACAAAGATATATTTTAGGAAAATTAAAAAGAGAAAAGAAAGTTCATCAAAATCAATTAATAAAGAAAAAAATTCTTCATTTGCAATGTTTCAAATCCTGGGGACCCTGGTCCCTGCAATTATACAGGGAGAGATATTTACTCATCTCAATTTTTGAGAGTCTTGTTCACTACAATTTTTCAGGGTTTAGAGGAAAAAGAAACATTCATTTTACAAAAAGAAATTAGACCTTTTTTTCTATTCATTGACCTTATGGGAGTAAAACAAAGTAGTGGAACCATTGGGTTAAATAGAAAATAATTTAAAGTTACTTGACTAAAATAATTTCAAATTGCTATCTAAGATATTCAGAAGCACCCTGGCTCCAAAAACAGCATTTGTGTGTCTGCTTTCTCACAGCACTTCCAATATGGAATGTTCTATATACTTTGTCATCCTTGTCAATCTGCTGAGTGTGAGATGAAAATTCAGAATTGTTTGAATTTATATTTCTCTTATCATTAGTGATGATGAGTATTTTTATATGATGATTTAGAGTTTGCCATTCTTCCTATAAAAACTGTTCATATCCCTTGACTACTAATAAATACAGAAATACATGTTGGTTTTATGTAGTAGCATCAATTCCTGATATGTGTGAAAGAATTAACTTGCTTTTATTTCCTTTATATCATTTATTATAAACCAATAGATCTTATATAATCCTTTAGGCAATGTCTGTAACTAGAATGTTAGAAAGGGTAAACCCAGTTGTTAATTAACTGTGTATAAGCCTAATGATAGATAAGGAGAGTGTTAACTTAAGGGGTTCAGTAATCAACCCTGGAATGTTAAGTTCACAGCTTGACTGAGTCCTGATTCCAGATAAATATAAGAGAAACAATTATTGGGTCAGCAATAGAAGATGAATTTATTACTAGTAGCATCTGTTTTTATAGGAATTTCCATTGATACTAAGATCCTCAGATTCTTTAACTCAGAGAGATGACTCTGTTTTATTCTTAAGTCTCTTCCCAGATTCATTGTGATGTGTTGAGTAGAGGGTATTATATATAGGATGAATAAAGTGCTTGGATTTTGTACTAGAATTTATTAACTATTAGCTAACATAGTCTGAGACTTGTTGTCTCAGTTGTTGTTATAATCCACTTCTATGCCCAGTTGTTTCCATTTTCCCCAGGAGTTCCTTTCAACTAGAGAGTCTTTCCTGACAGGAGCTCTTGAAACCTAAGAGAGAACAAAAGGACCAGGACATCTGGGTGTCAATGCTGATCAACATAAAAGGGCTGACTATTGGAAAAAACATTGAAAGTGCAACAGTGAACTGTAGCCCCCAGTGTCTGGTTATTTTAGAAGAAGCTATATACATTACAAAAGGGGAACTGGCCGAGTTAAAGCAGACAAATGTGATCACCAACATCAGAATTGCTTTGGTTGCTCTTGTCTCAGGGGAGGCTTTGTGGGAGATGTTGATGCTGTGTATATGTTGGATTCGCTGCTTGTGTTTGTACAGGACAAACATCATGTAACCACTGGAGAAGATCATGAGACCCATAAAAAGAGCATCAACAAATGACTCAAAAGTAAAAAGTTTTATACTCGTGTCATGTAGGTCAAAAGAAACATGCCCAATTCTCCATCTTTCATTACTGCTGTTCCTTGGACTACTCATAGCCAGAGGCACAGAACTATCCAAAAGAAGACTGAAGATCCAGCTTAGGAGGCAGCAGGGAAGAATATACTTTTTAGCTCGAGTTTTAATTTCTGCCCACTTAAGGCTGCTGGGACTGATGGTGATGGCCTGGAAGACACTTAGTAGGCAGGTGCTACAAAGACTAATGCCTCGAGTCACCCTTAAGAAGTAAATTAAGATATTACCCATTGTGAGATCCAGGAAAGCTCTCCATCCCCAATTGGATATTATTGCAGAGATGCCTCTGAACAGAATCATTAAGATGTGAGAGATGGCTAAATTGATGATTATCAGGCTTAAGAGTCTTTTCCTGTGACCAGTGATTAACTTAAGACTGTGTAGATAAAGGAGGAATATATTCCCCAAGACTCCAAACAAAAGCACACTCAAGTAGAAAATATTCAAGTCTTCTTTATGAGAGCTCATTCCTTGGGGGATCTTGGAGGCCTTTGCTGTCAGATCTAAAGTTGACCTGAAAAACGGAGGAATGTGATTTTTCCAGAGTAAGGATTTCCCAATATAATTGCATAATGTACTTAATTTCTATATAAAGAATCGAGAAACTTCCCAGATAAGTAGTAACACTCAAATATTTGAGACATGCATTCAACTTGTGAACTCAAATATATTCATTAATTATTTACTATGTATTTTAGTAATATGGAATTCCCCAACTGTCTCCACATAATGCTTTCTACTCTTGGGCCATGGCCATGATAATCATCTCCTTCCTACCAGAAGCTTGAATTATACCTAGGATCATTAGCTATGATAGCTGAGTCTTTGTCTTATCTTTTTGGGGTTATGACTCCAAGCTATTTGATATCCTTTACTTCACGCATTGTACATGTTCTAGTTTCATTCTGTATTCCATCATTTGTTTTGTTCCTCCATTACAATATCCAAGGGAATGGACTGGCTTTTCCCCCTTATTCTTAGTTTTTAGCACAATTTCTAATACATAGTAAGACAATTTTTGTGGTCTTTTGCATGATGGGAATGAATGAAGCCTGTAGGTGTATGCTTGGGTCACCCTTACTCCTTGAGTGATAGTGAAGAGAAAAGTTGGTGGATGTTTTGCTTTGAGGGCAAAATAATTCAAGTATCTGAAGAGGACAATGTGTATCTGTGCATACACATGTATATAAATGTGTGTATACATGTGCATATATATATTTCTCTATATACACACACATTGTAAAGAATTAAATTAAGGGTTTAACTAAATATGTGAGAATTCTAAAATTATATTGTGGTCACTGACTTAAAATATTATAGCTTAAGTCAAAATGACTTTTAATAGCTTTTATTTACAAAAGTGATGGAAAGAGTGAAAGTAGAGAAATACAAAAAGAGGATAGAAAAGATGTCTACCTATCATACTACATATTGCTCTGGTGCTCAGTTTAACCCGGCAATGCTTGTTAACCTGGAGTTCCACCCACATGTCTTCCTCCAAGAAGGGAATACTTCTCTGAAACTAATCTCTCTCCAGACACCAGGAAAGGAAGACCAGGTAATTTGTAGGCGTTCAAAAAAAGGTGTGTAAGCCAGAGGATGCCCACCAAAAACTTTGCCATGAAAGGTGTGCTGATTATATGCTTGGCAGGTGTGGCAGGCTATACACACTTTGGAGGCTATATTAGTTATACCAGGGGCTATCCATATTCTTTTAACAGAGTCTACAATGTCCTAGTTGCCAAAGTAACCATTTTTGTGAATAGATAGGCATATATGGTTATAAAAACTTCAAGCGAGTAGGGGTTTTCCTTCAGATGACACCCATTTTCCATTTATCTGTTTTGCTTTAAATTGCTGCTTCCATGCTCCCACTTTCTGCTCATTATAAGAAAGGGATAAATGTAAGACATTACTAGTTGCCAATGTTAAAATTAATTCAGGCCCTTCTAAGTAGTGAGTTTCACTGCAGTTTCTGCCTGGTGGTTTCCTCTGGAGACAGAGTCAGGTCCACCTGTATGGGCAGAGCAATAAACCATGACTAGGGCTTCAGGGAGCTGGAGAGCAGAAAGCACTTCTTTAATGGTTTCTGCATTAGCTATGGATTTTCCAGCTGAGGTTAAAAATCCCTTTTGAAGCCATAGCATATCCACTGCATGACATATTCCAAATGTATATCTAGAGGATGTGTAATTTGTTGCCTTCTTATCTTTGTCAATTATACAAGGATATTTTATAACTATAAATTCTGCACCTTGAGTACTTATATTTTAGGGAAGTGAAGCTGACCACACAGAGGCAAATTCTGTAACTACAGCAACTCCAGTGTAGTGTATGTATGCCATCCTTCATGAAAGAAGAACCACCAGTGAATAAGACTAAGTCTGGGTTGTCTAAAGGAGTGTCAAGGAGATTATCTGGAGGCTTTGAGCCATGAACACTAAAGATTCACAACTGTGCAATGCTTGAGACTGGTAAACAGGAAACAAGGTTGCAGGATTTAGTACTGTCCAGTGTTTTATGGTAATATTCTCATTTTCTAACAAGGTTACCTCATACCTGGTGAATCTTTGATCATAAAATTTCTGTGTTCTATGTCTTAGCAACAATGTTTCAATTTTATGTGGGCCCATTATGGTTAATGGGCATCCCAAGATTAAATCAGCAAATATAGTTACAAATAAAGCTATGGCAGCTAAGCCTCAAAGACATGGTGGTGCTCCTGGAGTTACTGGGCCTAGCTGGACCAAATAATAAGCTGGCCAACTGGATGCTGAACAGGTCCCAAAGGTTGAGTTAAAACACCTGAAGCTACCCTTCTCTGTTAGTGTACATGCAAAGTAAATGGCTTTTTATAATCTGAAATTTCTAAAGCAGGGGCAGAAGGATAGCCTGTTTTAATTTTGAAAGAGCTGATCAATGTTTTGCATCTAATTTAAGTTGTTCAGGGACCAAATTTTTTGTCAGAGATATAAGGGGCTTGGTGGTTTTCCCATAGCAAGGGATCCACTGTCTAGAAAATCCTCTTGCTCCTAAAATTACCTTCAATTCTTACTTAGTGGAGAGGGTGCTAATTTCTGAATATCGTTAATGTGCTTAAGGGAAATGGAGTGGGCACCAGCAGTAAAAATGGACCCAAAATATTACACTTTGAGGAGACACCACTGAACCTTTACCTTAGAGATCCTGTGGCTTCTCTTATGTAGCTTAAAAAGGAGAAATTTGCTATCTTCCTGGCATACTGTGGCATTTGGAGGGGCTAAGAGCAAATCATCTACAAAATGTATCAAACAGCCCTCCTTAAACCTAATGTTTTCCAAATAGTATCATAAAACCCGTGAGAACAATGTGATACTTTCCATGAACCCTTGTGGTAACTGACACCATTTCCACTGGAAACATTTCCAGGTGAAGGCAAATAAATTCCTTGAATTTTCATAATAGAGATTAAGAAAAATGCTGAATATAAACCTACCACAGTAAAATATTTGGCTGTTCTGGGAATAAAGGAGATAATTATGGCTTGGCTAGGAACCACAGGATGTCTCTTAATGACATGATTACTTAGAGCCCTTAAATCCCGGACCAGTCAATAGTCATTTTTTCCCATCTGGGCCTCATTTTTTTTTTACAGGTAGGATAGGTGCATTATATTCATATTTGCATGGAATAATTATTCCTTGCTCAATTAATAGTCTATCACTGAGGTAATTCTTTCAATTGCCTCTTTTGATAGAGGATACTGAGGAATAAAAGGAGGAATACCACTTTTTCTTATAATTTGAACCAGATTAACTGATTTAAGTATGCTAACATTGGAAGATAGTGTGGCCTAAAGAGAGTTAGGTATATCATATGGTATTTCAAAGGTGGGACATCCCTTCACCTCCTGACTGTCTAAAAGAAGTGCAGGGAGCAAGTTTCAGGATTCCTCAGGCAATTCTAGTGTCATAGAGCCATCCGGAGACATGTTATTTTGGTTCTAAGCTTGCATAAAAGATCTCTCCCTAACACATTTGTAAGGGAACTAGGGATTAGAAGGAAACAATGTTTTCCTAGTAGGGGTTCCACAGACACCATTCAAGGGTAAAGCTTTGGGATTTCAAGGGGTGGCCCTGATACTCCCAGTATATTTAGTGAGCCGATGGAATCATATTTAGAATCAGGTTTACTCATCAATACTGATCTGGATGCTCCAGTGTCAAAGAGGCAATTATAATATGTATTTCCAACTTTTAGGGTTACATGAGTTTCATCATTATTGGGGAGGGGGGAGAGAATGGACTGGGATAAAAGATGTTGAAACAAGAGGGTATGGGAAATCTAAGGTTTCACTCTCTGATTCCAGAGCCCTTAGTCCTCCCCTCACACTTTAATAAAAATCTTTGGTTAATTCTCTGGGATCCTCCATTCAGAGCGAGATTTTCACCCTGAGCATAGCATGGATGAGCCCCATTTTGGGTACTTTGGTGTGAGTTATCAGTTGCTTCATTTGGATTATTATTTCTGAAGTTATTATTATTTGTATTTGCCTGATTACACTTCTTTCAGTTCATCATTGTGGGACCCCCTTTTTCCACAGAAGTAACACATTAACAATTGATTTGTAGATTCCTGTGATGGGGCTATGGCCACTCCATGAAATTACTTCTCTTTTTTAATTTCATGCTTTAAACTTTTAGTTTCTTTCCTTAATTCCTGCACTAAGTTATTGTTCTCCTCATCTTTCTTTTCATGGTCCTTTAAGATATAAACTGCTACTCTTCTCAATTCCTTGAGATTCAGAGAGTCCCAATTTGGGTAGCTAGTCTTAAAATAGTCTCTAAGAACTTTACATCAATTTTTAATGAATTGGTTATGTATTTTTCTAACACCCCTTTCTCTGGACAGATCCAAGTCTATATATCTACTTCCCAGCTCAATTAGTCTATCCATAAACTGGGAGGGATTTTTCTAATTTTTGCCTAATATTTTCAAACTTTGTCCATGTACCAGGTCTATTAGAACAAGCTCTCATTGTTGTTAGTAATGCCTCTCTAGCCTGGCATAGTTTTAAGTAGTCTTATTCATTGTTGAGGGACCATCTTGGGTCTTCACGGGGCCAGGGGCTCTCTTACCCTGGGCCTGATTGACAAGAGAGATGATTTTATTCTTCTCTTTTTCTGTCAAAAAAGCTTTGAGCAAATTTTCCATATCCTGCAATGAAAGAGCATATGCATGGTAAATGTTTTCAAGCTTTTAAATAACGACAATAGGCTCATCTTCAAAGGAAGGTATATTTTGCTTGAATCTCTCAATATCTTGGGGGGGGGGTAAAAGGTGTGTAGTGTCTTCAGGACACCACATCTCCAGTTTTATTGAAGGTGAGTACTTCCCTTAAATGGAATAGGTCTTTATCGTAATTGTTTCTGATTTCTGCCTCTTGGCTGGATGTTTGGGTTGCTGTGGAGCAGGTGAGGGGAGGAGGAGTAGGTGAGCTAAGAGGAAGGGGTTGGTCCTGGGATGAGGAGGCAGGGCAGGAGGAATGGGGCAAGGCTGGGGATGGGCAGGAGAGGGAGGAGTGGGGGTAAGTTGGATAGAGGAGGGAGGACTGGGACAGTGGAGTGGTTTGGAGAGGGGGTGAGTGGGTTAGGGGAGGGAGAGGCTGCGACAGGGTGTGAAGAGGAAGAGGCAGGGCAAAGGGAGATCTGGCAGGGGTGGAAGTTGGGAGAGGAAGGGGTGGGGAGTGGGTAGGGGGAAGAGAAGGGAGGAGAGATTGAGAAGGTGAGAAATGGCGGGGAGAGAGTAGTGTCAGGCCCTGGGATTCCAAGAACTGAACAAGACAAGAGAGAATATTTTTAGCTTTAGGTGTAGTCTGGACAGATTTGGATGGAGTGGAATCTTCCTTATAAATTTCGAAATTGCTCAAGTGTTTCTCAATGCTGTCTATTTTAGTCTGTAGTTTAATCAAGATAACCTTTTGTCAATTTTTCTTGAGGAGAAAATATGGTATGAATGAGAGCCCTCCAGGGACAGTGCTAAATAAAGCCATTCTGAAGTGCTAAACAGTTAAAACTCAGTAAACTTCTCTGGGAACAAAAGCTAACTCTTCCCTCATTGCCAGCATGATTTTAAATACCATTCTTAGACATGCCCCTCTTAGCTAGTTTAAAAAGTGGAGGGCAGTCAAAAGGCTTTAGCTAAAAGAAGACAAAAGCTTTCTTCCCACCCTCACAGCAAGGACCATGGAAGCCCTTCTGTGTTAGTTTAAAATTGAAATGGAATGGGAGTTTAATGGGGGTGGGAGTACGTGGGGGTGGGCAGTGTGGAAAGGTCCCAGGATCTCCTGCTCACCTCACTTACACACTGTGTTGCTAGTCTAAAAAGTCATTTCAGCTCCAAGCTGGAAATTCAAGTAGCTACTGCACACTTGAGATACAAGTGGAGGTGAGGAAGGTGTAACAACACCAGGAAACCTGGGGCATGCTACTTCACTTCTCATCTTCCACCTAGGAGACTTGGGGAATCTGCAGTGCTTGGGGGAAGCAGTGAGGAAAGTTAGCACAGGCAGATGGGCATAGGTATATGGGAGCAGACAGGATGCAATAGGAAGTGTTTTGGCCAAGGTCAAGCAAAAGCAAAGTGGACAGACAGAGATGCCACTTCCTGGCTTCTACTGTGGGAGTAAGGGTCCTAAATTCCAAAACTTTTTGGTTGCCAAAAATGTACAATTTAAATCAATATCAGTAACTCCAAGTATTAATTTCATAAAGTTTATTAATAATCCCTTGAAGTAGAAGGAATAAAAGGGAAATTGAATCACAAAACCCTAATTATCTAACAAAAATAAGACCACTTGAGTAAATTTTCCTGCCTGGTTCAAAGTCAGCTTCTGCAGCTGTCATCAGGGGAAGAGAGAAAGAGAGGCAAGGTCAACCAGAACTTTATCCTATGTACTTATGCACACAATATTTGTACTCAGAGTGAGGATGCAAATGAGATATCATGTAAGAGTCCTGGGGAGCAAAATTCTATCCACATATTTTTATGCTTCTATTATCCATGTCACTTCCTGTCACTTCTTGCCATTCCCCTTTCTTCACAGAAACCAATTACAGTCTTTCAATTTCCTTAACACTGCCTAAGAAGGTCTTCAGTAGACTTTAGACATGTGAGCTTACTCTAGTAAGTGACTCATGAACTCTCATACTTAATGGCATGTAGGGGTTCTTTAAGTTCCTGATCTGATTAGCTAAAAATAGACAAGGGAGAGTCAATCCTATCTTCACAAGGCATTATGAGGAGTGAAAGTTCTACTATTAGGGGTATCATGGACATAAGATGAGAAGAAATCCTAGACATATATTGAAAATTTCCTGATAACCCTACTACATTTAAAGTCCTAATGGAGTTACACCCAGAATCTGGTTTGTTCACTAAGATAGAACTGGAAGCTCTTTTATCCAATAAAAAAGCATAGTAAATATCTTTAGTCTTAAGGATTGCTTGGGGCACATTGCTCAGAGAAGGAGAATTGATTTATATAAACAGGAATAGTACATCAGGATCTGGAAAACTAAAAAGACTGTAGAGTCCATCCCCCTCCCCCATAGTGCCCTGTCTTACAATTTTTGTGGCATTCTCTGCAATGATTATAAATCCTCTGAGAAGCATTATGGATCTCATATTGTGAGTAGTAAAAGCCCCATTTTAGCCTCGTGATTATTCTGGGTTCTATTTTTAAATTCTTGATTCTTTCTTAGACAATTCATCAGCATATACCCAGGCCTATTGCAGGAAAAAAAAAATTACTGACCTTCTAGTTTTGGAGATATTTTCAGCTGCATGGTTTAGAGTCCTATTAAGTTTTTGGAAAAGTTTTTGGAAAATAACAGTGATATCATGAATTAAAGTGACGTCCTTAGTAGCTTCTTACAAAGGAGGGACTATATCTTGAACTGCAGATGTCAACACAGAAGTTATTATAGATTTTTCCTTTCTCCTTTTTTGTGTAATTTTTCCCCAATTTTTGCCTTTCAACTTTCTCGCTCTCTTCTCTTTCATAACTTTAAAAACCATATATGCATTTTAACTGTTCTATATTCATAAGAATCCAAACTAGGCGGTGCTTATAAAAATAGTCACTTATTTTCATGGAGAAATGAGGGATGAAATGATTACAGATGATGCAAGCATCAGTGGACTTAATGGGATCTAAACCTGAATATATCTTTGCTGCCTTGCATACTCTGTCTCTGAGGGACTTAAGAGAAAGGATGCCATCCATATCCAGAGAAAGAACTGTGTGAGTAGAAATGCAGAAGGAAAGCATACGATTGATCATGTGGTTTGATGGGGATATGATTAGAGTTTTGATGTTAAAAGATCACTCTGTTGCAAATATTAATAACATAGAAATAGGTTTTGAACAATGACATATGTATAACCCAGTAGAATTGCTTATCAGCTCCAGGCAGGAATATGGAGGGAAGGGGAAGAGGGAATCATGAATCATGTAACCAAGAAAAAATAGTCTAAATAAAAAAAAGAAAAGAAACCTCCTGAATCAACAAATTTCCCTGCCTGGTGGCCCAGAAACATCCCTATAGACATATACCATAAAGCATCACAATAAGAGGAAAAGGATCCAGATATATAAAATTTTATAGCATCCCTTTTTTTGTAGTGGTAAAGAATTAGAAAAAAAGAGGCAACATTTTAAAAAAAATCTTGCTTCATTTAATTTTATTTTTTAAAATTTATTTATTTATTTTGAATGTTTTCTCTTGGTCACATGATTCATGTTCTTTCCCTCTCCTTTCCTCCTCCATTATGTAGCCAATGAGCAATTCCACTGGGTTTTACATGTATCATTGATCAATATCTATTTCCATATCATTGTTTGCAATAGAGTGATTGTTTAGTGTCTATGACCCCAATCATATCCCCAGTGAACCATGTGATCAAGAAAATGTTTTTCATTCTGTGTTTCTACTCTCACAGTTCTTTCTCTGGATGTGTATTGTGTACTTTCTCATAAGTCATTCAGAATTGTCCTGTATCATTGCATTGCTGTTAGTAGAGAAGTCCATTTTGTTCGATTGTGCCACAGTGTATCAGTCTCTGTGTAAAACATTTTCCTGGTTGTGAGAATTTCACTAGGCATCAATTCTTGGAGGTTGTTCCAGTTCACATGGAATTCCTTCAGTTCATTATTCCTTTGAGCACAATAGTATTCCATCACCAACAGATACCACAATTTATTTAGCCATTCTCCAATCGAAAGGCATTCCCTTATTTTCCAATTTTTTGCCACCACAAAGAGTGCAGCTATGAATATTCTTGTACAAGTCTTTTTCCTTATTATCTCTTTGGGGTATAAACCTAGCAGTGGCATGACTCCATCAAAGGGCAGACAGGCTTTTAACGCCTTTTGGGCATAGTTCCAAATTGCCCTCCAGAAGGGTTGGATCAATTCACAACTCCACCAGCAATGCATTAATGTCCCAATTTTGCCACATCCCCTCCAACATTTATTACTTTCCTTTTCTGTCATATTAGCCAGCCTGCTAGGTGTGAGGTGGTACCTCAGAATTATTTTGATTTGCATTTCTTGAATTATGAGAGATTTAGAGCACCTTTTCATGTGCTTGTTGACAGTTTTGATTTCTTTATCTGAAAATTGCCTATTCATGTCCCTTGCCCATTTATTGATTGGGAAATGGCTTGCTTTTTTTTTGTAGAATTGATTTAGTTATAAATTTTAGTAATTAGACCTTTTTGAGAATTTTTTGTTATAAAGATTTTTTTCCCAATTTGTTGCTTCCCTTCAAATTTTGGTTGTATTGGTTTTGTTTGTAAAAAACCTTTGTAATTCAATGTAGCCAAAATTGTTAATTTTACATTTTGTGATATTCTCTGTCTTTTGCTTGGTCTTAAATTCTTTCCTTTCCCACAGATTTGACAGGTATACGATTCTATGTTCACCCAAGTTACTTATAATTTCCTTCTTTATATTTTAGGCATTTACACATTCTGAATTTATCTTGCTATAGGGTGTGAGATGTTGATCTAAGCCTAATCTTTCCCATAAGAGGTAACATAAATAGGGTAATGACTGACCAAAATTATGGTGTATTAATGTAATGCAATACTTTTGTTCTAAAAGAAACAATGAGAGAAATGGCTTCAGAGAAGCCTTTTTTAGATTTAATATAATGCAGGTCGAGTTGAAGCAGGAGATAAATTTGGACCATAATCATAATATATTAAAAAAAACTTTGAAAATTTAGGAACTCTTCTTATCATTGCAAAGATCAGTTATGGTTCTAGAAAATTGATGATGGAGTATATCAGAGAGGTGATTGAGCATACATATGGAATAATGCATACATTTTTGTTTATGAACAACATCGAAATTTGTTTTACTTCATTTTCCTTCTTTTTTACAAATATTTTCCCATTTTTTTTAATGGGGTAAGTGGGAAGGAGAAAAAGAAAAGTCCATTAGTTGAAAAATAAAATGTAATTGCTTCCCAGCCTTTTGGATAAGATCAAGTGTAGAAAAATAAAATGTAAAAATAATTGTGGATCTTGGTATATACCTTTAAAATTTAGGAAAATATAACACAAAGATAAGTAAGAATTTAAGGAAAAGAACAGTTCTCTAGGAAATTTAGAGCTGAAAGGTCTCTAGTGATTAATCAATGGAAACATTAAGCAATTTATGTATTTCTCAATTATTCATGGTACTCTTACCAAAAGCAACTGTGTTCTGGAACACGAAGGTCTCATAAATAATAATAGGTAACATTTCTATAATAATAATAGTTCCCCATTTTACAGATGAAAAAATTAAGACAGGTCAAATCATTTGCACAAGGCCAGAGAGCAAAAGAGAGTCTGAGGTGGGATTTAAATGGAAAAGTCTTCCTGATTATTGGTCCAGTGCTCTACTCATTATGCCACAAAGCTGATATATCAAATGGAGAAGCAGAGAAACTAAAAATCATTTTACTTGGCCAAAATGCAATAAATTTTTGTTCTACGAAGTGACTTTGAACAAAGAATTAAAACTGATTTGAGACTAGATAATTTAATGACATATACTTGATTAAAGAAAAAAAATTTACAGAAACACATAATAATATTAAAATAATTTAAGGCAATTGGGTGTTCCAAAATATATGGGTTACAACTAAGCAGTCCTTAAGCAATCTTCTAAATGCTTTCATCAACAAAAGTGAAAAATGACAAATGCATGATTTTTGCATGCAATGACAAAAAATAGAAAAAAGTAATCAATTCCCTCACCTAAAACCCAAAATAGACATTCTGAAAATTAATGAAAAATGTAACAAAATCCATGGCAGAACAACCACATTTAATTGATATTCAAAAGTTAGAATTAAAAAAATAAAGTTACATAGTTTTATTAATAAAATGAGAAAATAATGCTTTTAATGTTAAAACTGGAAATAAAATTCAGTTCATTTGAAGATGAAATAAAGTTATTTAAAAGAATTTTGCCCAAATCTATGACAATAAAATCATAATATAGATAAAATTAAAAACATTACAAAATATTAATGTTAACATAAAAATATGTAAACCAAATATTAGAGAAAATAATTTCCCAAGTCAAACTGAATTTTACTCCAAAACTCAACTATCTCAAGGATTTAAAAGTGGATTCCATCATCCATTATTTAAAGGACTAATTCTAATATTACATAAATTCTGTACAATAGTAGCAAAATAATTGACAAATTAAACAACTTTCAAGATTTCTAAAATGTAAGAGATAAATTAAAGAGAACTATATAGATCAATGACACACAAGCAAAAATATTAAAGGAAACCTCATCAAATAGTTAATGACAGTATTTTGGAAAGAGTTTAAGCTATTCCTGTACTAGGAATGTAAGGTTAGTTCAATATTAAAGTTGGAGTCCCTTCAAATAACAGGAGTGGGTAGAGCAAGGATCATCACCATGACTGTTTAATATAGTTATGACAATCTTAGCAATTATAATCACACAAGAAAAAAATGGAAGGAATTAACATTGAGAAAGAGGAATCAAAAAGGTGACTTTCTCAGATGGTTTGATGGTTTTTCAAATAAGAATAAATGAAAACAAAAATTTGGCAAGGATATATGTGATATATAAAAGAAATCCACATAAATCATCAATATTTTTGTATATTACCAAAAAGATTGAGAGAGAAATTCCACTCCAAATATCTATAATATATATAAAGTATTTGGGCAACTATTTACTCAGAAAGACAGAAATAAAATAAATATAACTACAAAATACTCTTTGTAGGAATAAAGACAAACTTAGAGATTTAGAGAATTATTAATCAGTCATGAATAGGCTGAGACATTATAATAAAATGCCAATTTTATTGTTTAGTTATTTCAGTCATGTCTGACAGTCTGGGAGACTATTTAGGGTTTTCCAAGAAAAGATAATTGAATGGTTGCCATTTCCTTCTCCAGCTCATTTTACAGATGAGGAACTTGGGTAAACAAGGTTAAACTGCTTTTCCAGGATCATACAACTAATAAGAAATTGAGAAAAGATTTAAACTAAGAAAGATTAGTCTTCATGACTCCAGGCCTGGCATTCTATCCACTGGGCCACCTAACTACATTTAAAATAATACAACTACCTAAAGTAATTTAATTATTCAGTGACAATAAAAGGCTCATGCTCTGGAGATACCTTGGACCTTAGGACACAGATTCTTAGGTACCAATCCTAGGTATGAAATATAGGTTTAGGTATAAAGTGAACCCATTGAAGAGGGAAGGATGGGGACCATTAAGGAGTTCTGGTGTGAGAAGAAAACAACTCAGGCATTTCCTCTTTTAAGTAGTAGTTCTTATCAAATTGGTTTCAATAGATAATGTAGTCAAGTGGATCGGAGGCTATCCTTGGTATTAGGTAAATCAAATGCAAGTCCTACTTGTATGACTGGGCTAGGAAATGATAGTGACAGTGAGTGTTCTAGGAAACTCCAAGATTTTGGAGAGTGGCTGATGTGAATCAGGAGGGACATTTTTTACACTAAGAGCTTCCTGGGCAATGAAATCATAGGCTCACATCAATGAATAGGAATGAAGCATGCTTTATTTCTATCAGCAAAAGGACTAGAAGCTCTATGTATATATTCCAGATTTCAGTGTCTTGGAATGTTAGACCAGCTACCTTATAATTTTTATAATTCTATTAACAAATGGTGATTATTTTTATTGAGTAATTTTATGCATATTATTTTTCAGGTGACTTCCCTAGGCAGTATAATGGATCTGACTTCAAAAAGACCTGAGTTCAAATACAACCTCAGGCACTTACTAGAAGTATGACTTAGCATATCATCAATCTTTGCGTTGCCCACAGGACCAAGAGGACAAAAGCAAAATAAAGCAAAAATCCCACACTTTAGTCCTCACTCTCTAAGGGGCTGCTTTAATGAAATCATTAGGATTTCAAGCCAGATGTTTTATAGTGAGGAATTGAGGGACAGTGTTAAATTGAACCTTTGATTCCAGGTTCTCTGACTTCACATGAAAGGCTATTCCATTAGTCATGGATGCTTGAATAGCCAATGCCTGAACACATAGATAGAGGCAGTCAGAGAGAACAAGAGCAGATTTTGTTTTCTTTATAAAGAGAAATTTGTAGAATCTGATTCTACAATCATGTAGAATACAAGACTATTACACTCTGGATGTCATTGAGTGGCTAGAAGCCAGAGAGAGTCCTGGATAGAGCCAGAGAAGAAAACAGAAGGATATATTGAGGAGACATCTAGGAAGGCTCAAAAGCCCTGAATCTACAGAAAACTGGCATTTTATGAGTGCCATTCTGACATATAGCACATGTTGGGAAAGAAAAAGTATACAGCCGTAGCCAGGCATGTGCTCTTCATGTCTTCTCTTTATCCTACCAAAGTACACAGCAGGCTGCCGCATCATATTGGGTGAAGACAATGATGAAGATTGAGGTGAGATGAACTAAAGGGATGGAGAAAATGAGCTGGGTTTCTGGAGTCTCAAACCCAGACTAGATGGGTCTACAATAGCCACAACACCTTTCCTGTGTTCTCAAAAAAACCCACTATTTCTATTTAGGTGTCATTTATACCTGATTTCAGTATGCAAAGACCAAGAAGTCTAGTTTCTGACTCCTGGAAAGGATTTTCCCCCAATTCCTATCTCTGAGGTTAAAGCTCCCCTCCCCACCCTCCCTCACTATAGCTTTACTCACCAGACTGTTTTCTGCAGCCAGTAGAGGGGATAGAACCGCAGAAATCTGTGCACACATGTGTAGTGGCATATCTGGGTCTGGAGTTATAGAGGCAGCAGAGTCTGAGGTCATTTCCCCCAAGAGGTATTATTATCATGTCACTGGCTGGAAAAAGGAACATTTGACTGGAAGGGGAATTTGAGTCATGTCTGACGAAGAAGCAAACTTTTGCCTCAGGTGAAAAGCAGTGTCAACAGTAACTGTTGATTCATGGGAATCTCCAAAGGATCATTCACAAGGGGCTGAAAAGATATTTTTCTGCTGCATGTTGAGAGAATTAGAAGTTTAACTTTGTCAAGCATAATTGTGCTGCTAGATGTTTCACAAACAGTGTTCTGGAAAAAATATCCTTGGCTCACTTTTAGGTTCAGTTTGCATTCTTCACATTTTCTCATCACTTTTCTATGTCTAGAAAGCAACAAAATAATAAACCAAAGCCTGATTTGTAGAATTTTCCAACTTCTGAGCTATAAATGTGCACATTGCAGGTTTAAGAATCAACTCCCAGAATTATGTTTGAGCAGACTCTAATAAGCCCCTACTGAGGAAAAGTGAGTCTGGGATGCTGTGAGATGATGAATGAAGGGTTTTATGACTGCATTCTGGGGCTGATACTGAGTTCTTCTGTAGGAATCACTGATTGTCATCTTTTAAATTATCAATTAGGTTCCTTTATTGTATCATTTTGCATATCTAATATTAACTTATTACTTATGACAAAAATTATGTTTAATAACTTAAAATTCTCTTGTTGACAGTATGTTGGGCCTGGATTAGGATAAGAATGCATTGTGACCTGAATATGAGTTCCTTTCCTCAATATTCATATAAATAAGATGTGTTATGTCCAATATCTAATAAAACAGTGAGTTTCAATTGTAGTATCAAATAAAAGATTTAAAGAAAAAAATTTTTAAAACTTGGAAGAAAATGAAACAATACGATTATCCTAGTGGAATAGGTGATGAAATTTTGATTTTTTCAATTTAATAAATAGGTAAAATTATTAGAAATTAGAGATTTGATCATCTATATTAACTATATACTCATATATGGTTATATGGTAAATAGAATAAGAAAATCATAAAATCATTGTGTAACTTGGTCACTTACTTTGTGGCTTCCCTGTGATGAATTTAGAGAAAGAAATATGACCCAGGGTATACAGCTTTTGACTTGGTGTCTTGAACATTTGATGATTCGTGGCCCTGGACAAGCCATTTAACATCTATATGACTCAATTTTCTTTTCTGTGCAGTAGGAATAATACTATCTATTTCCCAAAGATGCTATGAGGATAAAAATATATTTATAATATTTTGCAAACCTTAAAGTGCTACATAAATATTTTATTACTATTATCATTACAACTACTATTTCTAATTCTGTGACTACTGCATAGTAAAAAGATTAACTTTGTAAGTCTTCACATAGTCAAAATATTAAAGTTAAAACCTTTACCAATAGTTTCAGTTTTTCTCTATTTTTGTAGAGAATATCTTTGTGCAAAGCAGAACCATTTAGTTAAATATTATGGAAAAATTATTTTCAAGAGAATCACCCATGAACTTAGGACACACTCTGCCTTCACCATATATACAATAAAGGGTGAATGTGGGAATGTATTGGGGCAAAAATGAGGATTCTACATATGGGATATTCATGTGGGAATTCAAATCTCTGCATGCCTTTCAGTGACATGCAGTGATTGCTCAGTTAAGAGGCCATTTCTGGTGAGCCCATGGTTCTGCTGGGATGAAGCCACATAACAACTGGTTTGCAAATAGTCTTTGTTAGCATGCTCCTGTCCCCATTATATGGACTTAGTTTTTCTTGGGAATTGATCTGACTACAATATTCTTATTCATGAAAACATATTTGTTTGCTTGTTTTCTTTTTCTTCATCATACAGTCTCTTTAAATCACCTCTAACTCTTTCCTTCTTTTCCTCTAATCTAGGACAAAGGAGGGTTTCTTTTTTTGAGCAAGATTTGTCCTTCTAAACATATATTTGGTCTGATTCCCACATGTCTTATTTACAAGCTATTTTTTACTATTTCTTCTCCCCATCTCATCAAAATTGATAAGAAAAACAAGAATCTACTTCAAAAGCATCTACCTGAGCTTCCTCTTATTTTCTCATCATCTGAAATGTGATTTCTGACCTTATCACTCAACTGATATGTTTTTTTTCCTACAGCAACTTCAGGTTCTATAGCACCCTACCCTGAATGAATTAGATGGAAAATAGGGATTACTGAACCACAGAATATTTCCCACCTCAGGGTAGAGATGAAGGCATTACATCAATATTGGAAATTAACATTTGAAGCTTAAAGGAAGAATGACGCTTGCCCAACGAAACATGGACAATAAGCAAGAGAATCTTGCTCAATTGCTCAAAAAAAATGCTCAAAAAAAAAAAGAATCTGAGCTCAATTCCTCAATTTATGAAGTAAATATATTTTCTCAGAATAAAATTATGCTACATGGAGAGACATTATTTATTTATTCATTCATAAAAAGATGAAGTTTATGTTTTCTTTAATAAAAAGAGGAAGAAGTCAATCAATGTCTGGTGGGTCTCAGGGCAATGTAATGAGGAAATGAACCAGTGGATTGGGATTCTAGGTGAGGTGTGCCTTTGGTTAAAACTCAGAGGCCCTCATTAAATTGACACAATTGTGTCTGCTTGTTATACCTCTTCTTATGTATTCCTTACAACAAAGAAAAGATTTAAGAACAAGTTCATCCCCAGGACAAACTGGAAATAATTCCACATTAGAAAATGAGGACCAATCCTGATCAAGATCTTCTCCCTTTTCATCTCTCATAGAGAAGGAGACCCAAGAATTGGTATAAAAATCAGGAAAGAGATATTAGGATTGAGTGGTTGAGTCTACTCATAATCCTCCTCCTCTTAACTCCTTTCTTTGTATTCAGAGACTACAAATTTATTGGTTGATGCTATCATCTCTCGGTAGTCTCTCTGTTTTTTATTCCTTACAATAGAGAAGAGTTTCAAGACCAAGTTTAGCACCAGAACAAACTGGAGTGAATTCCACATTAGAAATTGATGAACAAGTACTTCTGGGTTAATATGGCTGCAGTGAAGAAGCAGAACTCTTCCTTTCCTCACCACTGATCAATATAGACTATCTCAAAAGATTAAAAAGCACCAACTTCAGATAACCAAATTGACTCCACAGTAAGGAGCAGCATTGAAGATATGTGGGATTTGGGTTTTTCCAAGCTATAAGGGGGTGAAATAGCTCCCATCAAAATGCAAGCTGATCAACCCTCCCCCACCCCACCTCTGGTGCCAGAATCAGAACCAGTGCATCAGAATCAGAGCAAGCAAGGGGTAATCTCTCAGTCCTTGTGAAATGGCTAACCCCAGCAGGCGCTTTCTCCAGGGAACTGCTAGATTTGGGACTTCAGGAGGCTGAAGAATGAGGACCTTGGGCACTGAGATAGAGCAGAGAGGGGTGACACACCATAGAATCTGAGGTGATTCATAAAAGTAGCCTCAGGAAAACCCCCTTTTGCTCCATACACAGAGAATCTTCTCTCTATATTCAGAGTTCTGCTTGGGAAGGGAAGGAAAAACCAGCATAGTAATACCCAGCAATGCACAAGAAATACAATCTTCAACCACCAAAAAGAACAAAAGAAAGGTATTGACTGGATAATTTTTATGAAGAAAAAATCCAGACAACCAAGGAGACAGTAGAGGATGACATACAAGAAAACACATTCAAACTTTCCAAAAAAATGGAAATTGGTCACAAAATCAAGGTGGAATTTGAGAATCAAGTTAAGAAGATAGAAGAACCTTGGTAAGAAAAGTGGGAAATAATAAAAAAAAAGAAAAAAAGTTTAAAAGACAGAATCTTAAACTTAGAAAAATGCATTCTGAAATGAAATGAAATGATAAGCAAATTTAAGGAAATGACCTGCTGGAAGTCATAAAAAGCAGGATAGACCAAACTGAAAAGGAAAATCAAAATGTCCTAGGGGAAAACCAGTCTTTACACGGTATAATTGGGCAAGTAGGAACTAATCATTTCACAAGACAGCTATGATTAATAAAGCAAAGTCAAAAGACTGACAAAATAGAAGGAAACATGAAATATCATGGACAAAATGGCTGACCATAAAAACTGGGCTAGAAGAAACAATTTGAGAATCATTAGTCTACCTGAAAACCCAGTAATAAACAGAAATATAGACATCACACTACAAGAAATTATACAAGAAAATTCCCCTGGTGTTCTTGAATAAGATGGCAAAATTGACATTTGAAGAGCCCATAGATCAACCTCTACACTAAATCCTTAAAAGACAATTACCACGAATGTAATTGTCAAATTCAAGAATTTCGCAGCCATGGAGAAAATATTGCAAAAAGCCAGAAAGAGACAATTCAGGTATCAAGGAACACCAGTCAGGATTACGCTGGATCTGGCAATCTCCACACTAAAGGACTGCAAGTCTTAGAATATGAAATTTAAAAAGGTAAGAGAATTGGAAATACAACCAAGGATCACCTACCCATTAAAATTGACTATATACATCCAGGGGAAAGTATGGGCATTCAACAAAACAGATTTCCAAATATTTGTAAAGAAAATACCAGAACTAAGCAGAAAGTTTGATGTCCAAACACCCAAATCAAGAGAAACATGAAAAGGTAAATAAGAAAGAGAGAGGAAAGGAAAAAAAATAAATTTTCTTCTTTTAGGGCTTCAATAAGATCAAATTGTTTATATTCCTATATGAAGAAATTAATAAAATTGAAAGTGAAAGACCTATTGAATTAATAAATAAGACTAGTAGCTGGAACTCTAAAAAACAAATAAAATAGACAAAGTACTGATTAATCTAATACAAAATGATCTGGAAAAACCTCCAGGAATAGATGCAAAGAGAAATAAGTAGAATCAGGAAAACACTGCACACAGAAATTGAATCATTGTGGCACAATCAAATGTAAAAGTCTTTTCTGCTAGTAGCAAAGCAATGATTGAGAACCATCTAGAGGAATTCATGAGAAAGCTAGCTCTTCACATCCAGAGAAAGAACTATGGGAGTAGAAATGAAGAAGAAAAACATATGATGGATTATATGGCTTAATAGGGATACGATTGTCATTTTGACCTTTAAAACATCACTGTATTGAATATATGAATAATACAGAAATAGGTTTTCAACAATAATATATGTATAAACCAGTGGATTTGTTTGTCAGCTCCCAGAGAGAGGAGCGAAGAAGGGTGGGAAAATCATGTATCATGGAACCATGGAAAATATTCTAAACAAATAAATAAATTCAAAAAGATATATTTCAAGAAAAGCTAGTTGTGCAGTGAGCAAATAGAGCAGCAGGTCTGGAATCTGGAAGATCTGGTTTACCCTAAAAAATCTGGGTGGTATAAAGCTTGGTGCATCCATATCCAAAACTGACAATGTTTCATGACTGATAGTAACTAGCTCCTGCTCCCCCCTCCATCAACCATATTTATTTAACCCATTCTTCACTTCCAATTATACACATTTTAACCCAAGTTCTTTCAGAGATTATGGCTTCTTTTAATTACCTATGACTGATCCAGGCCCTCATCTTAACTCTGTCTCTCATTTTCAGTGTTTTTTTGTTTTTTTTTTTGTAAACAACAAATTGTCAGGTCCTGTTTTTTCTTTTTATCCTTTTCTTCCCATGAGTGAATTCATCCTATTCAAACTCAATGTCATATTTACTAGTTCTTCATTTCCAACTCTGTTCCTTCTCACTGTTTATTCCCCTTTTCCATTCTGTCTGCTGTATCCATACTCAGATGTCCAATTTCCTTTGACTAATCTCTATCTTATTCATGTACATTCCCCCAAATCCTCTCATATGCTTTCCTTTTTCCCTCCTAGTTCCAATTTGTCCCCTCACTTTTCTTCATTTCCATATCCCCTCAGCTTACCACAAACCCTATTTTTGATATATACTCCCCTCTAGATATTCCTCTTTTACCTGCTTTTTCTTATCCTCTGTTTCACCTTTTTTTTAGTCCACCCTTTCTTTTCTCGTTCCCTCAGTTCCCCAAAGAAACTCTGACTTGTTCACTTATACTATTCCCCTTTACTCCTCTTTTTCTATATGTTAAGAAGATTTTTACCCTTCTAATTGTGTTCTAGAACTCTCAGCCCTTCACCCCCTGCTCCCCTTCTCTATGGCAATTGCTTCACTCATTCCTCTTACACATGATATTGCCATTCTGCTTTTTGCTGAGTTCTGTTTTTTTCTTCAGGAAAAATGGTAATTCTAGTTTGGTGTAGCAGGAATTCCAAATCTGTTATGATATAAAACATAGGGGTTTTTAGGATCCCGGTTTCACTGAGATTTTGTGATTATTGTTTTAACTTAAGAAGAAGACAAAGGAAGTATTATTTTCAGATTGTAAAGATAAGGGAAATGAATATTATTCATTACTTCAATTCATTCAAATTCCTTGACACAATCTCAAAGTAGGCATTAGATAAAAGCCTAGAAATAAAAGTTTCTTCTTCCTGGTTCAGGGTTTTGATTTACTAATAGGACTAATCTGAAGGCAATAATTTTAGGTGCTATATATCCCATTTCTCTAAGGTATGTGTAATTCTAGATATTATTATACTTTAACATGTGATGATTTTATGCATAGAAAAACTTAAAAAATATCTCTACATAAAGATTAATGAAGAAGTCTCTTTAGACTGTGCCTCTCATAATGGCAACATGTGGAAGAACCATCCTGTCCTTTATGCATGTAAGATTTTTATAATGAAGAGCTCAGTTTTATCTTTCCCAATAGCATCAGTTTCCAATCAACTCATTCACAGAAAACTCAAGAAGACACTAATAAATTTAAATATCATTTATTTAACATTTTTGGGCATTCTCAAGAGAACCATTCTATCACAGGTACAGAGTTTAATTTCTTCCTGTCTAAGTTCACCTTTTTGTTAATGTTCAAATCATTCAGTTGTGTCCAAGTGGGACTTTATGTAGCATGATAACCATTACTATTTATCTTCATAGAATACTCACTCTTGGTGGGCAGCTATGTGCATTCTGGTTAAAAAGAAACTTTAGAAGAAAAAGAATGAATTTATGACCTTAAGCATATATAATATTTTATATACATAATATAATATAACATAACAACATAATATAATGTAATAAATATAATACAATATAATGTAATGCAATGTAATGTAATATAATATATAATAGTATCTATTATTAACCTTTAAGAGTAGACACTTCTTAATGTGTACTCAATATTATTGATTTTTTAAGATTAATACAGATGCTAGTATGAATGTGTTTTGTGTATTGAAGTTGTTGATAAAAATTCTTGTTATTTGAAATAATATTGATCTTGGGTTTCATCAATCCCAAAGGATTGGGCTATGTGGTCTTCCATTTTCTTCATTTTGTGGGCTCTGTATGTGTTTGATGTGATACTATGAATAAAGACATAGCACATGAACGATTTATTCCTTGGATTGAGCAACAGAATTTCCAAAGGGACCAGGTTTCACTTCTTATCAGTACAAGAGGACTGACTGCTTGAAAAGACATAGATAGAAACATAGGAACATAGAGTTGCCAAGGTGAAAATGCTTTAAAATAATCTACATAAATAGTAATGATAGCACATGCTGAGTTGAAGAAGAAGAAGATGCTTACCAACAACAAGATAACTTTAGTGGCCCTGATCTCAGGGGAGACTCTGGAGTAGACTTTGGTGCTATGAATATGTTGGACTTGCTGCCGATGTTGATACAGGACAAAAACCATGTATCCAGTACTAATGGTCATGGCAGCCACAGTAATAAAATCATAAAAAGCACTCAAGTATTGAAATTTTAATCGATCTATATTATATGTGTCCATATAGCAATATCTCGTTTTGTTCTTCCATTTGCTCTTTGTGATATTCCTTGGACCATTGATATACACAAGAAGAGCAGCATCTTTTAAGAGATTTAGCATCCAGCAGAGAATACAACAGGGAACCATAGTCTTATGCAATGTATCTTTGAGAATTGCCCACTTGGTGCTGCTTGGACTTATGACAATGGCCTGGAAGATACTTATTAGGGAGGTACTACAAATGGAAAGGCCACGGAATACTCTCTGCAGATAAGTTATGATTTTACACACAACATCATTTAGAAAAAATGTCCACCCCCAAGAATATATTGTCATGGGTATCCCCCTACAGAGAAGAAACATGGCATTGGCAAAAGATAGTTGTATGAGAATTAGATGTATGCGTCTGGGACTTTTCTGAATTTTAAAATGAAAATAGTAATGACAAATGAGGTAAAAGTTTCCTAGGACTCCAATTATAATCTGCAACAGGTAGGCAATCCCCAGGATTTTACCATTAGAAAACATTTCTTAGATGATTTGCTTAGTAGAACTTCCCTTGAATCCAAAGTGACCTAAAGAGAAAAACAATGGAATTCTAAATATCCCAGCCTCAGTTTCCTGATGAGATTTTATAATTCCCTCATAGTTTCATCATTCCAATAAGAAGCAAATATTTTTCCTATAGAAGCTACACACAATACAAGTTACTTTAGAAAAGCTTTCTTTGAGATAGAGACAATAGAGCTGAGAAGAAACAGGGAACTGATTTCTCAAAAATTACATCTGAATAAATTCTGGAGTCAAAGAACTAACAAAAAGTTGGGAAAATATATTTTTACCCATGACAACTTAGCAGATTAGCACAAAATATCCATTGCACCAGACTGGGAGTGGAGAAAAGACCAGTATACAAAGGCAGGCCTCATCTCAGGAAGTCAGGCTGGTCCTGGGGGCATCTGAATCAACAACAATGGCTTCCAGAACTCTCAGTCCACTAACACTAGTGGGATTGACAACTGGTCAGATGGAGATTACAAAGGGCCCTTATCTGACTGAATTGAAGGATTCAGTTGCAATGCTCATAAAGATTCAGGCAACAGTCATGGGTAACAATCCCAGGGTGAGGAGAAGCACTGACAAACCAGCATTTTTGGCTGTGAGAGAGCAAGGAGCCCTGGTCACAATCCCATAACAGAAAATAGTGCTTGTGTTTACTCATAGACAAGAGCACAAGTTAAGAAACTATTCAACTCAAGTCTGTTTAGATCATAACCCCTTGGAAGAACTGAAATGTATAGATCCCTTGAGCTAGCTCTGCAGTCAGGTTCAAATAGCCCTTTTAAACTTGGAACAGTACCTTCTTCATCTGAAGAATAGGGTCCAACTGTAACTTTTAAAAAAGCTAAAAATAAAGAAAAAGTCTGAATAATCAGAAAACAAGAAAACAAACAAAAAAAAAACAAAAAAGAAAGATTTAGGTTACAGAAATGACAAAAACACAAAACTGAGAAAAAGACAACAAAGTCAATATTGCTACATCCAGCCTCAAGTAAAATGTGAATGGGTCTCAAGTCCAAAAAGAATGACTAGAGTAGCTCAAAAAGAATTTTTTAAATCAATTAAGAGAGGTAGAAGAAAAAATTGAGAAAAATAGGATTATTAATAAACAAAAAAATGGGGGAGGGAAGAATATATTTAAAGCTTGGTAAAAAAAGCACATAAATGGAAAAAATTAATACCTTAAGAGTAGGATCGATTATTGGTAAAAGAAGCACAAGAATCCACTAAAGAAAACTCTTTAAGAAGTAGAATTAAACACATAAAAAAGATTTATAACTTAGCTGAGGAAAAGAACTTCTCAAAGAGTAGAATTTACCAAATGGAAAAGGAGACCCAGAAACTCACTGAAGAAAAAAATTCCATGAAAATTAGAATTATTTTTTTGAAATCTAATGACTCCGTGGGATGTGAAGAAACAAACAAAGTCAAAAGAATGACAAAATAAAAGAATTATCTGTTTGGAAAAATAAGTGACCTGGAAAATATATGTTTGAGAGATAATTTGTAAGGTATTTATATTACCTGAAAGCCATGGTGAAATAACGTCTAAATGTCATTTTTCAAAAAATAATCAAGGGAAAGTACCTTGATATCCTAGAAACAGAAGGTAAAATATAATTTGAAAGAATTCACCAATCACTTCCTGAAAGAGATCTTATGTTGAGAAATTCACATAAATATTGTAGCCAAATTCCAGAACTTCCAGGTCAACCATAAATATGTAAATGGTGGATAATACACAGTAATCATAATGTCAAAAAAATTGCAATTTTATCTAATGAAGATCTCTTTTGTTGAAAATATAAATGCATCAAATATATAAAAATACAAATCATTCCCCAATTAATAAATAGTCAAAGGATATGAACAGTCAGTAGCATTTCTAGCATTAGGCATGTGATTTAACTTCCTGGTTTGCAGATATCAGAATCAAGAGTCCATACTTTTTTCTTAATCTGTCAATGTCCTACCATGATTTCTGTTCTGTATAACATAAAAGCAACTATGGAATATCTCATCATTTCCATTTCCAGTAATTGCTTCTCATGGCTATTCCTAATTTTTCTTTTTTGAGAGAATGCCAACTTGCCATTCTAATTATGCCCTTCATCTCCTTCATCCAATCAAGATTACTTCAAAGGAAGTAGGAAAATCTCATGGTGGGGGAGTTTTCCAAAGGGAAGAAGGGGGCAAATGAGGATGTCCCCATTTCATTAATGAAGGAAATGTGTAAAAAATGGGTGGAACTGAAAAACTTTTTGAAAAATATCACCCTGAGAAAACTTTAATAAGGAGAATTGGAAATTAATTAATAACCAGATCATTTTCTACTTTAGAGGAATTTTGAAACACAGACAATGACAAAAAAATATTGAATACATTTATCATGAAGTTTACAACTGGTGAATATCAAGAGGGGTTCAGTGGTAATAAGAAACAGAAAAGAGAAAGGTACTAAAACTGCCTTTTGGAATGTATTAATGATGAATTCCAAGTTGCCACTGAACACACATATATGTTTGTATATATGTATGTATGCATGCATATACACATATATATTCCCCAGAATATGTTTCTATAAATTTCCCTCTAATATGTACATAGCAGTGTGCTAAGTAGGACACAAAAGAGAAATAAAAAAATTATCCATGTCCATTCCAACATGAAGTACATCACATAGACAAATAGATGTAAGATGTATTTATATTTAAATGGAAGGTAATTTTAAAAATAAGATGTCAGCAGTTGGAGCAATGAGGGAAGGCTTCCTATAGCAGGTGGCTTTTGCCAGAGATTCCAAAAGGTGTGCATGGTTAATGGTCTTATCAGTCTTGCAACCTACGTCATCACTACCCTTTGCCTCACTGATTGGAGGGTAGGGCTATGAACATCAGATCATCATTTAAAGAGAGAACTTAGCTCAGAAATGTCCCCATTTTTCACTTAGGTGCACTCCAGTGAAATTTCTATCTAACTTCTCCATTACAGCTTGGCATGGGACATTTTATCCCTCTCCCTCTCCAACTTCTTTTCAGTTTCCTTTTGTGTATTGTCTTCCTCCATGTGGTTTTAAGTTATCTAGGGTCAAAAAATGTCTTTCTTTTTTATTTTTGTATCCTCAATGCTTAGAACAGTGCCTGAAACTTAGCAGGTACTTAATGAACATTGATTGATTTATTGAAGTGCTACCCATGATCTTAGGTAACTTTAAAGGTACTATATACTTCCCCAATGATGAAAGATCTCTAGGAACTTACTCATTGTTCATTTGCAAATGTGATCATTTAAGAAACAGCATGAAAAGTTAGGGAGATGATACCTAAGCAGGCTCTAGCCAAATTTAAAATACATAAAGTAGAACATATTGATATTTTCAAACATATATTTGGATACACACACACACACACACACACACACACACACACACACACACACACATATATATATATATATATATATATATATATATATATTTGTTGATCACCTCACCTTCCTCCTGGGCTATCAGAGTTGATTTGTCCTAATAAAATGGTCACAATAAAAAAGTGGGGAGCAAGGAAGATGGTGGCAAGAATTAATCTTAATGTGTCAGTTGGCAAAGGTAAAAGGAGGCAAAATACTAAAGTACCTTCTCTCTGAGGAAGATGCAAAGTCATAAGATGAGGCGAAGGAATGACCTTGGAGATTCTCTTGCCCAACTCTTTTCCTTTTTAATCGGGTGGAACATGCTGCAAAAGGGAAATGTTCCCAGAAATACATGATTAGTAGGTAGTTGAGCAAGTCTTTAATCTTCAGTCTCCAACTTAAATGCTATTTTGAAATGTTACGTCATGCTTCATGAATAGCCTCTACACACCAAGTCTGACAATTGGGCTAGGAATCCCTTTGTACAAAGTGAAATTTGTAATGCAAAAAGTCAATAAATCATACTGGATAACAGGCATCAAATAACTGGGAGCAGAATGGATCCTGGGCAGGAGTTGAGCAAAAAGAAGAAGGAATGGAGATTGGAATTATAGCTCAGAGGTACTACTGTAATGACCACTTGTAGTTAGCATATCAATTTTACATGAACAATAAGCAACCATATTATGAAATATTGAGGTGGAGGGGGGCGGTGGGGAAAACCAGGTACAAAAGAAATGATGCTAAAGTTGAAGTCAAAATACCTGAGTTCTAAGTCCTGGATGCCATTTATTATCTCTTTAATCTTGTATGTATCTTTTCCCTTAAGATCAGTATAGTTATCTGTAAACTAAGGGCCTTGAACAAAATGGTGCCATTGACTCTAATCATAGAGCTCTTAGGGGTGAGAACAGGATTAAGTCTAGCCATGTAAAGAATATGTACACAACATTATATATTCCAGTAGGAACTGAACATTTAAGCCTATACCTACTTACCTGCCATAGGTAACATGTTAAAGCCTAAATGGCAGGAGGCAGGAGGAGAGAAAAGGGAAGGAGAGAGAGAGAGAGAGAGAGAGAGAGAGAGAGAGAGAGAGAGAGAGAGAGAGAGAGAGAGAGAGAGAGAGAGAGAGAGAGAGAGAGAGAGAGAGAGAAGAGAAAGAGAGAGAGAGAGAAGTGGGGGAGAGAGGGAGGGGGTGAGAAAGACAGAGACAGAGACAGAGTTAATTCAATCATCACAGCATAGAGCAGACGGTATGTTCCTTCTTAAACCCAAGGATAATATTATACCTACACTGACATCTTCCACAATATCCCTGCCTTCTCTTGAGCAATCACTCAGGGATATCATCTCCAAGAAAAGACTCTTTTCTATCAATCTGAATTTCTGAGGCTCAGCAGTAGTTACTTACCTAGTTTGCTTCTGCTATAAGGAGAATGGATAGAGCTGTAAAAATTAATATATGTATTAGGAGAGGGGACGGGAAGGGGACTCCTTATATAGGGAAGGATATGTCTGAATTCATCTCCTCCAAGACCACTTATTTTCATGTCACCTTCATTACACGAGCAGTGACACTTTCTGCATGGGGAATCCAGGATGCTTCTGAAAAATCAGCAAACTCTGGTCTCAGGTGCAAATTCTCATCAACAATGACAGTCAATTAATTGTAATTTTCATAGATGTACCACTGAGCAACAGGAACAGAAACTTTTCCTGTACCTCATGAGAGGGGAGGATAAAATAAGCATGAATATGTGTCTTAGAGAGGTAACACTGGGAACTCTAGAGAGGCAATAGGTAATGGGGCCACTTTACATGTGCCCTGAGGATTCTACTGAGCTATCCTATCCTTCAATTCAATGTAATCAATATTTATTCAGCAGCTACTATATTCTAGGCAAATGAGGACATGGCAAACCACTGCAGTACTTTTGCTAAGAAAACCCCATGATCAATACGGCCATGTTCTGGTTTAGGATATCTACAAAGAGTCGGCATGATTAAAAAATATGCCAAGCACTGTACTGAGGTAGAAAAAAATAAGGAGAAGAGACTGTCCCTGCCTGCAAGGGGCTTATAATCTAATGGGAGAGGGAGAAAATCAAATGATAAGGTGAAGTCATGATACCCCAATGCATTCAGTATAGGGAACCCCCACTGAATCTGTTGACGAAAAGGGCTAATACGTGGATAGTTACTTTTTGTTTTTCAGTTCTGTCCAACTCTTCGTGATCACTTTTGCAATTTTATTGGCCAAGATATTGCAGAGTTTTGCTTTTTCCTTCTCTGAGGCAGAAATGAATACAAATAGAGTAAAGTGACTCACTCAGGGTCACATAGCTAGTGATTGTCTGAGGCTGGTTTTTAATTTAGGAAGATAAACAGTCCTGACACTCTATTGACTTCATCATCTAAATACTCACACATTCCAAGGACCAATACAAATACATTTTTCCCTTTAGGGGAGGCCATATTCCAACTTAGGAAGATTAATCCTTGCCCAGAGCTAGAAAATATTGAACATAGAACTGTAAAAGGAAACTTCAAAATTCACCTTCAGTTCTCTTTTCTTTTGTGTTTTGCGTTTTTATGTTTAGGAAATGAATTTTCCCCCAAAAGTACAGACCTAGAGGAACAACTGAGCAGGCCTGGGAGAGCTAAAGAAGTCATCTCATGCCACCTATATTAGGAGCATGGGCCTCAACATTTCACTTTCATAGATGAATTGCTCTGCCATACTAATTGTATACACCTCTCTCATCTAACTCTTTTTTTTAACCTTACCTACCATCATGGAGCCAATTGTGAATCTTAAAAACTACTCAGACAGTACCTTAGAAGATTTGGTTTAGCTATTCCCTTATTGTAACAATGGAGATACTTGGTCTAACAAGAATCAGGAATTCATTGGGAACTTTTAAAATTACTCCACCCTAATTAGACATACTTTAGGGGAAGATAAAAGTTTTAAACTCCTGACTGAACAATGAAGGTACTTAACTCATACCTTTTAGTGAAGGGAGAACCTTAAGCTAAGTCTATTTTTAGAATTGATACAAAAGGATGTTAAGTACCTATAAAGGTTAAATTAATCACAAAAAGGTCAATTAACTTACAAAAGGCAAGCTTAACAAAGAGGTTTGAAGTACTCAGAAGATATAATCTAACCAGAGAAGGTGAGAACCAAAGAAGGTGAGATCTAAGAATGTGTAGTTCTGGGAAAAGCATCTACTGTGATTTGAAAATTTAGGAGAGGTGACATAAGAGAAAATTTCTTTAAAAGGAACGGGTAAATAGTCAGTGGAGGCAATTCAGTTTGGATTGGAATTCAGTTCAGAGTGGAAGTTAGATTCTGAACTCAATTCAGGAAATAGTTTTCAGTGGAGTACTGGAACCCAGCTTAGAAAAGGTCTAGTGGTTAGTTATAAGACTGACTCCTCTTTCCCTTAGTCTCAGGGAGGCCATTTTGGCCACGCCTTTTAACTACAGATTGGCTCAGCCTGAGCCAGAGCAGTTTAAATTATTTCTTTCCCTTTCTTTCTCTCTTTTTCCATCCCTTAATTCCTTCTCTCTTTATTATTTAAAATCTCCATAATCCCCAGCTGACTTGGGTATTTTTATATTTGGGAATTTCCCATGGTGACCACTTATTTAGATATTAAGTCAAAACACTAAAATTATCCTTATAGTTTTGGCTGAACATGTTGGTTATGACGAAAACCCTCAAATTTCCATGAAATCTCTTTCTTTTCTCTCTTTATTACTTGCTTCTATTAGTCAGACTTTTAAAATGTGCTTACTCTGATTCAAAACAGAGCTACAAGTGTGGATGAGTAAAAAACATTTTAATTTCTCCTTAAATAGAATACAGCTGTTTTAAATCTTAGCAATAGGGCCCTATGGTTCTGGCTGGGAGAGCTGTTTGTAAATCTCCTTTCCTTTAGGGAACAACTGCGTAGATTAGGATTAAGGGAAACCTGGAAAAGGCTTTGGATTGGAATTGGCCTCATCATGCTCCCTACATGTTTACTTTAGAAATATGAGGTTACAGTCAGTTCACAACTTACTTAACAAGTTTCTCATCAGCTCCATGACCAAACTTGTAAATATAGTATTCCTTGTCTCTCTGAAATGGCTCATCCCATTGAACTCATGGCAAAGTCTAATCAACATACTATTCCCCCTTTAGACTTTGATTGTTGTAGCTGTAATATTGTATCTACTTAAAAAAATTCATTTCTCAGTCAAACCAATGGATTGCTCATTCTACTATTCAACAAATTGCAGAACTAAATACTCGGCTTGAGCTTATAGAGAAAAGTTTGGGGGAGATCATAGCTTCTATAAAAAGCATTAAAAAGGACTCAACAATATCCCAAGATAGGAGTGACTTATCTCTCCATACTTCCTCATTATCAGAATCTCTGTCCCACCCTGCTCTGGACAATATGACTCCTAGATCACAAACCAGCCCCTCCCACTCCCAACCCATTCCTCCCTCCCCCCCCATACTGACCACCCTAATCCCTCCACCCTAAATTCACATCTAAGCTCACACCACACCCATACTGACCACCCTAAGTTCACATCTAAGTTCACACCTTGCCCATGCTTCCTACCCCACCCCCTCCACCCTAAGTTCACACTTAAGTTCATACCCTACTCATTCCTCCATCCCTAACCCCTCTGCATCCTTTCCCCCAGATACTGACCCTTCTTCCTTTGGCCCTCCTTCCCACCCTGCCCAATTCAAATCCCATACCCTTCCTAGCTCTGATCCTTCTGACACTATGGGACAACAACAAATCTCCCCCTCAGAATGCCCAACTTTTCCCTTTCTCATACCTACCCCATTGAGAATGGATTAAGAAGCCTAGAAACAGACACAGGAGTACCAAATAATTCAGATCGGTTATTCCCTTTAAGGGAAGTACTCACTTTTAATATAAATGGAAACTTGGTATCTGTAAGACACCATATGCCTTTTAACCCTGAAGATTTAAATAAATTCAAGGAAGATCCTCCATCATTTGAGGAAGGACCAATATTAATTATAAAAAGATTGTAGAATATATTTAGAACTTTTGACCCCACATGGATGGATGTTGAAAATTTATTAGAAAAATTTTTAACAAAAAGAGAAAAAAATGTCATCTCTCTGGCTAATCAGAAGCAAGGTAGGGAAGGACATTATTGGCCAACTGAAGACCCACATTGGAACCCCAATGTTGAACCAGATTATACAAAACTGAACCAGGCCAGAGAAGCATTATTGACAACCATGAGAGCGTGCTTGGATAGACATGAAAAATGATCAAAATTTGAAAGAATCCAACAAGAAATTGATGAGACACCCTCCCAGTTTATGGATAGACTTATTGATGTAGGAAATACATATATAGACCTTGATTTATCCAGAGAAAGGGATATTAGGCAAATATGTAGGCAATTCATTGAGAATTGTTGTTCAGTGGTAAAAGACTATTTTAAAACTAGCTGTCCTAATTGGGACTCTATGGACCTCAAAGAATTGAGGAGTGTAGTAACCTATGTTTATAAGGGTCCTATAAAAAGACCTGAGGAACACAGTATGTTAGTGGAAGACTTAAAGAAAGAAAATGAAATGTTAAAGAGACAATTGAAAAATAAGGGAGAGACCATAGCCCCTTTGCAGGAATCTTCAGATAAATCAGTAACCTGCCACTTCTGTGAGAAGATAGGCCACAAAATGATAGAGTGTAGAAATTTTCTCAAAATTGTCAGAAGCAATACACAGTGTAATAACAACTACAGAAGTGATAATTATAGCAATAACTATAATGACTATGGAAATAAAATTTTAGAAATAAAAATTATATAAATAGAAATTGGGAAAATAATGACAGTGCTCCAAATGAAGAAAATGATAATACCCAACACAATGCCCAACAACAAAATATAAAAAATGGTGCTCGTCCAAAAAATACTTGAAGTTCTAATGCCCTCAGGGGGGTGCCCTTCAGAGGGGTGCACAAGGAACTTCCCAAACACAATGAAGGTGTTTGGTGGGGAGGGCTGGGGCACAGGAATAGGAGGATACAACCTTTGATTTTCTGAACCCTGATGTCCTATTACCCATTGTCCCTATCTACTGCCCTCCCCATACTAATGAACCCCATATTACCTTAAAAGAGGGTAACACCTATTATGATTGTCTTTTAGACACTGGAACTACCAGGTCTGAATTAAAGAGTATACTTGATTTAAATTGTTATTCTGTTGACTCACAAAGTATAGAGGGAGTATCAGGAATAACCCCAAAAGTTAAAAAGCTTTCCCTTAGAATGGTGTCTGTAGGACCCCTATAGGTACAACATTTATCCTTTTGATGCCTGACTCCCCTTTAAATTTGCTGGGGAGGGACCTTCTATGCAAATTCAGAACCATGATAACTTGCTCCCCAGATGGTTCCTTATCATTGGAAGTACCAGAGGAATCTTTAAATTTACTCCCTGTATTTCTCTCAGAGAGCCAGGCGGCAAAAGAGCCTCCCAGTTTTGTAATACCTGAAGATATACTGGAGTTTCTTTTGGCCACATCTTCTTCTGATGTAGGCTTACTTAAATCAGCTGTTCCTGTGCAGATTATAACTAAATCTAGCCCACCTCTTTTCATTCCTCAGTATCTCCTCTCAAAAGAATCAATTTAGGAATTACCCAAGTAATTAACTTATTAATTAAACAAGGAATAATAATTCCTTGTAAATATGAATACAACACACCCATCCTGCCAGTTAAAAAAACAAAAAGGGGGCCAGATGCCAAGCACCTCTATAGATAGGTATAGGATCTGAGGGCAGTGAACACCCATGTTACAAAGAGATACTCCATAGTTTCCAACATCAATACTATTATTTCCTCTATTCCTAGTGTAAAGATAAAAATTTAGGGGAGAGGGGGAGACTGAGGCAGGTAGAAATTAGTTACTCTCTGCAAGGAGTACTATATTTTTAGAGGTTTATTAAAGGTTAAAGATTAAGAATATACAAGTATGAAACATGTGCCTAGGCCAGAGGCCTAGACAAAATAACCTCACATCATGGAAGAGACCTCTCTGCTCCAAAAACGGAAGTCCAAAAAAGGCCGAGCCCTTCAAAAGCCTTTGCTTAAATATCTTCTCGATCTCGGCCCAGGTGAGATTACAAGGCATTCTGGGGAAGTGGAGCAAAGGCTCATGGGGATTGTAGTCCTGTATTCGAGTCTATTTTTTACATCCCCCCGTGTGATCATTTGTGGAAAAATTAATTTTTCCCCAAAAGGATCATAAAAACATAATAAACTTAAAAGATTACAATAGTGTGAGGATAAGAGAAAAAAGAATAAAACCAATAATTTCTGAACACATTGACAAAAAGCCATTAGGGGGCAGTCCCCTTTGGCATAAAAGTATACATACAAATAAATGTTCAATCAACCACACCCAAAGTTCAATTTTGTGCAACTTGTGGTCTGGAGGCTTCTTCATGGTGGCTTCTCCAACAGTTCAGTTCTGGATTCAGAGAGGTAGCATCTTCTTCACCTAAAATTCTTCTCAAAAGGAATTTAAACTTTGCAATTTGAATAATGATATTTTTTTACATTCCCCCATGTTGTGGGTGATTGAAAGATTCAGAATCAGTTAGGGATGCATGGCTGAGGTATATGAATCAATTGGCAAGAGATATTAAAAAAGACATCAGAAAATCCAAAAGAAAAGAAAAATTTCTGGATGAAAATATAGACTATCAAAGTGTTATGTGTAAAAATTCCAAGTACAAGAAAAATAAATCTATAACAGGTCCTTCAATCAGGGCCCAATCAAAATGATCTAAGTAATGATGCATTTACCCAGTCAGTGCCAGGACTACAGAAAGGTACCACACTATGAGAGGCAGAAAAGAAAGGGACCAGAGTATATAAGCCAAGGTTCCGGGAGCCAAGTTTGAGGTACTTGGTAGAATGTGGAACAAGGAAGACCTGCTTTTAACACATGTTAAACAGCCGCAACCTCGAACCCCAAACACGTTCAAGTCCTCTTTGTCTAGGCTCAAAAGTGACGTCAATTTCTCCAGGATTGGTTGGTCTCTTTGACCTTATGCTCTATTGGCACTATGCAGTGGCTCTTTTGTGTATATCTTGTCCTAGAATCAGACAGAATCATTAAGCAAAGTCCCATAATTTATTTAAATAATTAGTGGCATAATTTTTTATAGTCACAAGCTTTCTAGGGCATGCATTAGCAAATGTATTTCAAACTTGAAGCACTGAAAAGTCAAAAAGTTAAAGAAAATCTTAATACTGGTGACATGTGCTTCAAATATAAAAAGGAAAGAAAAAATAATAAAAAAAACTGAAAAAGTATATTGCACATGCAAGAAAAATATAATAATAAAAGAGCTTTAAAAAATTTAAAAATATAGCTTATAACCATTGACACTCTGTGTCAGTTAAGAAAATATAAAATACAAGGCTTTCTCACCAAAAAATGAGATCCATTTCCTCTTTGTATCTGGCCATGATCACTGTGAGTAGAAGGCAAATGAATTGAACAAGGTTAACAATTTTTTCATCTTTAAAAATACAGTAGTACAACTATGTAGATATCAAAATCTCCAAAATTCTCAATAGCCCAATTAATTACAATAGCAACCAAACACCCTTTCATATTTCACATAAGTTGCTGTGTGACATTTTTAAAACCTATGAATTGATGGACATTTGTCACAATTTTTACAAACGTAGCAATCCTTCAACCTTGGTATTTAAACATATTTTAAAACAAAGTAAAACTCATCTTGGGTTTAGAACATAATCAAGAAATCTATATATCATCCTGGTAGAAGTAAAATAGTGAGCTGAAGAGCATAAATAAAGGGGTGCTCCTTGTTCTTGGAGGCTTTTCCCAAGGGTACAAATGCCCTGAAATTAACTGCCCAACTTCCATTCACATGTGGGAAGGTTGGGGGTTATAAAATACATTTCACTTCAGCTACTAGAATGGGCCTTACCTTGTGGTAGGGGCAGGCAAAAATAACCAGACTGTTAAAAAAAATTCCAAAATCATATTTAAAAAACCCTTAAAATCAAATCATTTGAGGTATTTAGCACATTACAATTTCCAAAGGTTGTTAATACAATTATCACCAGTTCTGAAGTTCATCTATCCTCAGCAAAATAAAAAAAAGCTGTTTTTTCATATATGGGCTTATTCACAACAATATTTGTTCAACAGTTATAGGGGAAAAACAACAGAATTTCAAAACTCAGTACATTCAAAATACATTCAATCAACCTTCAGTTCAAGCAGAATAATATTGAATCCAGTAATATATGAACTTAAAATCACAAAGTTAAACCTTAAACAAAACAATGCAATAGAATACAGAGATTTTTTTTATAAACCATTGGAGTCTGAAATGCCTTAGAATGTAGCCTTTAGTCTCTTCAAAGTTCCTTGGTTTTTTTTTTGTTTGTTTTTATTTATCCATTTAAATGTCTATTGTCCGAAGGTAGAGTAGTAAAGGCTAGGCTATGGGGTTCAAGGGCTCCGTCCAGGGCCCCATGGCTGGGAAGCATCGGAGGCCAGATTTTAGCTAGAGACCTCCGGTCTCTGGGCCTGGCTTCCAGTTCGCTGGGCCACCCATTTTCCTCCCCAAAGTTAAAGTTGAATCTTTGGGCTGAGTCTGCTCCCAGACGGGCAGGTAAAATCAATGAAACTGTCAGAAGAGTCAAAAATCCTTTTAAACAGCCCATTGCTATTAAGTTTCTGTTTGAAAAGATCTGTTTCTTCTCTTTAGTCTTTTCTGTCTTTCCCCTCTCTGATACCCCTGCAGCCAATACCCCCAGCCACGTGGAGGCTTAGCCTAAGGGAAAATTGCCCGGTCTCCTTTCCCTCTGGTCTCTCCCCTCCGCCCACGTGGCCAATACTGTTACCAGCTGGTCGCAATGAGTCCACAGCAATCTGCTCCAAGGATCTGGGTGATGAGCCGGCTGGGGTCACACTCTTGGGTCTGGGGCGCAGAAATAGGCAGGCAGCGGGCCGGTGAGAGGCCAGGAACTGGAGCGGCTGCGGAGGTGGGCAAGGCCGGGACCAGGTACCAGGTGAGGACAATCAGGGCTGCAGGCTGAGGCAGGAAGCGGCGGTACCGAGCCAGGTGGGGTGGGCAGCAGGTCCGGAGCCTGTAGCAGCTTTGCGAGGGTAGAAAACCTTGGCCAGTGAGATATGGCTCAAAAAAAAAATTTCTAGGTACTAGCTATTAAAATTGAATTTAAGATCAGAAAAGAAATCAGAAGACTGAGTTTTTTTCCCTTCGTGGTCGCCATAACTGTAAAGATAAAAATTTAGGGGAGAGGGGGAGACTGAGGCAGGTAGAAATTAGTTACTCTCTGCAAGGAGTACTATATTTTTAGAGGTTTATTAAAGGTTAAAGATTAAGAATATACAAGTATGAAACATGTGCCTAGGCCAGAGGCCTAGACAAAATAACCTCACATCATGGAAGAGACCTCTCTGCTCCAAAAACGGAAGTCCAAAAAAGGCCGAGCCCTTCAAAAGCCTTTGCTTAAATATCTTCTCGATCTCGGCCCAGGTGAGATTACAAGGCATTCTGGGGAAGTGGAGCAAAGGCTCATGGGGATTGTAGTCCTGTATTCGAGTCTATTTTTTACATCAGCACAGATACATACTTTACAGTAGTAGCCTTGTGCTCAGCTTTCTTTTCCATACCCATACATGAGACCTTCAGGCATATTTTTGCTTTCACCTGGAAGGGCTCACACTATACATGGAGTCGTCTGCCACAGGGTTATGTGGATAGCCCGAGTTTATTTGCACAAATTTTGAGCCAAGACACCGATAATATAACATTTAAATTAGTAAATTAATCAAATACATAGGTGATCTACTCTTGGCTTCAACAGACACAGAAGCAGGTCAGGAAAATAGTAAACACCTTCTTTTGGAATTGCACAAAAGAGGGCATAAAATCTCGAAGGATAAGGTTCAGTGGTGTCTCCCTAAAGTAGAATATTTGGGGTTCATCCTGACTGCTGGTGCTCACTATAGTTCTCCAAAACGAATTGAAAATATTCAAAATTTAAGCACTCCTACCACTAAGAAAGAGCTGAGAGCAATTTTTGGAGCAAAAGAGTTTTTGCAAACAATAGATTCCTTGCTATGGGGAAATTACTAAATTCCTTATAGCAATAACAAAGGATTCAGTCCTGGAACCCCTCAAATTAAGACCAGAACACTCATCAGCTTTATTCTAGATCTAAAACAGGCTATCCTGTCTTCCCCCACTCTAAGCATCCCAGATTACAACAAGTCATTTACTTTGTATGTACATGAGTGAAGAGGGGTAGCTTCAGGTATTTTAACTCAGAGTTTGGGACCTTCTCAGCACCCAATTGCTTATTATTCTGCCCAACTGGACCAAGTAGCCTCAGGAGCTCCACCATGTCTTAGAGGAGTAGCTGCTACAGCCTTACTAATGACAAAAACTGTTGATCTAGTATTGGGATGCCCATTAACAATTATGTTCCCACACGAGGTAGAAGCATTGTTGCTAAGGCATAGAACACAGGGATTCTTGATCAGTGGATTACAAGGTATTAAATAACCTTGTTGAATAGAGAAAACATTACTTTAAAAAGCTGTACAACCCTTAACCCTGACACCTTTACCAATGTCAGGAGAATCATTACACAATTGTGAAATAGTAGTGTCCATGGCAAAAAAGCCTCGAGATAATCTCTTGGACACTCCCTTAGACAATCCAGATCTGGTCTTATTTACTTATGATTCCTCTTTTATGAGAGATGGCATACTCTATACTGGAGCTGCTGTGGTCACAGAATTTGCCACTGAGTTGTCAGCTTCATTACCTTCTAATATTAGTGCTCAAGGAGCAGAACTCATAGCTCTGAAGCACACTTGTATAATTGCCAAGGATACAAAGGCAACAATTTATACAGATTCTAGATATACTTTTAGCATTTGTCACTCAGTTGGAACCCTATGGCTCCAGATAGGATTTTTCACCTCAACTGGAGAATCTATAGCTAATGCAGAAATTATTAATGAAATTCTTTCTTCTCTCCAGTTGCCTGAAGCCATAGCTGTAGTTCATTTCTCTGCCCACACAGGTGGCACTGACCCTGTCTCTAGGGGAAATGCCTGAGCAGATGCCACTGCAAAGCTAGCAACCATAGAAGGACCTGAATTAATTTTAATTAACATTTTTTTAATTAACAATTTTAATTAATTAATTATTTATTTATTATTTTTATATATTTATATATTTATATATATATATATTTATATATATATTATTTATATATATATTATATATTATATATAAATATATATAATATATATATATATAATATATATATATATAAAATTAAATAATTAATTAATTAACAATCACTGATGACTTAAATTTATCACTTTCCTGTAATGAAAAGGAAGTGGAAAAATGGGAGGAAAAATTCAAAGCAAAACAGATTAATGTAGTATGGGTATCATCTTAAGGAAAACCCCTGCTCCCTAGAAGTTCCTAGCACCAAATTTGCCATCTATTCATAAAAATGGTCACTTTGGTACTCAGGGTATTGTGGACTCTGTTAAGAGAGTATGGATAGCCTCTGGTATATTTACTATAGACTCTAAAGTGTGTTCAGCCTGCTCTACCTGCCAAGCATATAACCAACATGCCTTTTGTGGCAAAGCCTTTGGTGGGAGTCCTCTGGCTTACACATCTTTTGAGTATCTACAGATAGATTTTATAATGATGCCAAAGGCTGGACATTATAAAATTTGTCTACTCATAGTAGATCAACTGACCAGAGGACAGAAGCATTTCCTGTGACCTGAGCTACAGAGGCTTTTTTTTGCTAAGGTGCTTTTAAAAGAAATTATTCCTCACTTTTGCCTGCCAGCACATATTGATTCAGATAGAGGAAGTCATTTTACTGATTCTGTCCTAAATCAGATATATTCTTGCTTGGGGATAATTCCCAAATTCCATGTTCCATACCAGTCCCAGAGCTCAGGCCAAGTTGAAAGGATGAACAAAGAACTTAAAACTATGATTGGAAAATTTTGCACTGAGACACATTTAAAATGGCCTGAAATTCTCCCTCTGGCCCTATTTTATCTTAGCAGCAGGCCTAGAGGAGACCTACACATCTCACCATTTTAGATGCTTTTTGGACATCCACCTATACAAGCTAAACCTTTCTCCCCTGCATATACATTAGTATTAGGGCCAGATACTACTATTGCTTTCTATATACAGGAATTACAGCACAAACTATGTGAACTTCATGAATCCAGAGCTGCCAGACAAGCCAGACCACTAGATTTTTCTTTTCATCACCTGAACGCAGGAGACAAAGTGTATATTAAGAATTTCAAGCGTACTGAAGCAAATAAGCCTTCCATTCCAAATATTGTTAACTACTCCAACATCTATAAAGGTTGGAGAGAAGGACTCTTGCATTCATTGCTCACATGTAAAGAGAGTATCTTCTATTGAGACTGATTGACTGTATCCTATCACATGAATTGGAGATAATAATCCATAGACAAGTGAATGCTGTTTTCTTTAGGACACATTGAATTACTGACTTTTCCTTCTTATTTATTATTGATTTTCTTTTATTTTGATTAGAATATTTGATTTTTTTCTTTTTTCTTATTTCTTATACTAAAGATACATAATATCAATATTATTTTTTCTTTAGTAATATGTTTAATATATATATACTTGCTATAATATCAATGCATAGCCAAAAAGCTTTAAACTATGGGAATCTGTCACTTACTGATAAAATGTTATGGGACTGTGAATAATGTTTCTTTCTGATTCTAGGACATGGGATAAAAACAAGGAGCATAAACTTAACTTTAATAGTGCCAAAAGAGCACACAGGGAATACTAATGTGGACTTGAGGTTGTGATGCTTGACATACGTTATGTCGTAGGACTTCCTTGTATCTACATTTTTTGTGAAGTACCTATACAAGTACAACATTTGACTATCATGCTGGCTCCCTATATCCCTGTGAGTAACAAAAAAATAAGACCAGGGAAAGACACTTGTCTATCAAAAACAATTTTAGTTCCTTTTCTTTTCATAGTATGGCAACTCCCTGTAGTCTTGTCTACAAATGGGTAAGTGAAATATTAATGCATTCTTGTGGGATAGAAATTAATTTAAATTTGATCTTTACAAGGGCCTGTTAGAAATTTATTAAACCCAAATAAGGACCCATTTTGGATTTTTTCTTTCTTTCCATTATTTTCCCCTTTCCTTATGTTTTTGGTTGTTTTTCTCTTCTTTTCATAATTGACTCATACAACCCCATAACTCAACATTGCATCCTGAGCCGAACTGGATGCTTTTTAACACCCACTTCAGGGGAGGGGACTGTATTTTAATAAAATCCAAGATTTTGATTTTTTTGTGCAAGAAAAATCTTCAAGGAAGAAGCTTGATAACTCCTAAATCCAGAGAATGAACTATTGCAGAAAGATGTCAGAAAGCCAACACTACATCAAGAAGACCCAGAACAAACATTGGGTGGGGTTGATTGAATTGAAGTTTGATTAAACATTTATTTGTAAATGTACACTTTTATGCCAAGGGGACTGCCCCTAATTTGCCTTCTGTCAATGCGCCTAGCAAAACATCGGTTTTGCACTTTTTCTTTTCTATTCCTCCCTAACTACTGTAATTTCTTCTTAGAAAACTGAATATTGTATACATCTGTAGTTGGAAGTGCTTTAGGACTACAAGATGATCATGTTGAATGATCAATGGGAAGACTAGTCTCCCAATGATTATCAGGGGAGATTGTGAATCTTAAAAACTACTCAGATTGTACCTTAAAAGTTTTGGTTTAGCTATTCCTTTATTGTAACAATGGAGATACTTGGTCTAACAAGAATCAGGAATTCATTGGGAACTTTTAAAATTACTCCACCCTAATTAGACATACTTTAGGGGAAGATAAAATTTTAAACTCCTGACTGAACAATGAAGGTACTTAACTCATACCTTATAGTGAAGCTAGAGCCTTAAGCTAAGTTTATTTTTAGATCTGATACAAAAGGATGTTAAGTACCTATAAAGGTTAAATTAATCACAAAAAGGTCAATTAACTTACAAAAGGCAAGCTTAACAAAGAGGTTTGAAGTACTCAGAAGATATAATCTAACCAGACAAGGTGAGAACCAAAGAAGGTGAGAACTAAGAATGGGCAGTTCTGGAAAAAGCATCTACTGTAATTGGTAGTGTGAAAATTTAGGGGAGGTGGCATAAGAGAAAATTTCTTTAAAAGGAATGGGTAAATAGTCAGTGGAGGCAATTCAGTTTGGATTGGAATTCAGTTCAGAGTGGAAGTTAGATTCTGAACTCAGTTCAGGAAATAGTTTTCAATGGAATACTGGAACCTAGCTTGGAGACTGTCTTGTGGTTAGTTATAAGACTGACTCCTCTTTCCCTTAGTCTCAGGGAGGCCATTTTGGCCAAGGCCTTTAACTACAGCTTGGCTCAGCCTGAGCCAGAGAAGTTTAAATTAATTCCCTCTCTCTCTCTCTCTCTCTCTCTCTCTCTCTCTCTCTCTCTCTCTCTCTCTCTCTCTCTCTGCTTCCCTTAGTTCCTTCTCTCCTTATTAATTAAAATCTCCATAATCCCCAGCTGACTTGGGTATTTTCATATTTGGGAATTTCCCATGGTGACCACTTATTTAGATATTAAGTCAAAACCCTAAAATTATACTTACACAATACTGTGGATGGGTTCCAAGGCAGAAGTGTGGTTAAGGCCTAGGCAATGGGGGCTAAGTGACTTGCCCAGTCTGAGGCAAGATTTGACCCCAGGGCCTCTTGTCCCTAGGCCCGTCTCTCAATCCACTGAGCTTCCCACATGGCCCTCACCTCAAAATCTTTCCCAAAACATGGTAAATGATTTCATCTCCGGGAGTGCCTTGATACATGCACACCTTAAGTCACAATAAATTTGAGATACAAGCAGTTGTGATTGGGATATTTTGCTTTAAGTCACAAGCAGATATTTGAATCCTGAGCTTCCGCCACCCTCTATTAGATAGTCTGCTGAATGTTTGGTTTCACAAGTTGCACTAGGCTGTCTTGTTTAGTTGTGTTTTTATCTGGCCATGCAAGGATCTGTATTGAATTGCTTTTCCTTTCTTTATTTTTGTCTTTATTATCATTTTTGGGTAAATTTCTTAATGTTTAATCTTGGGTCCAGACCACAGAGGAACAGAGGGAGTTATAGCAGCAGCAGCATACAGAGATTCTGCAGGAAATTAGTGGGAAGGAGCTATTCAGTACAAGTGAGATTAAGGAAATGTTGAGGATTTCATGAAAAATTAAACAGTTTATTGAAAAGACACACCCCAAAAAAGTTTAACAGGTTGTGTGTTGGAGCTGTGGGACAACACTTGTTTCACATGTTATTGAAATGTTCCAACAGGGATGAAGAAACAAACTTCCATGAAAGGGTTTTGCTGAAAGAACCTCTAAATGAAATTGAGGCAAGTGTGGCTAAACAACCAAAATCCAATGAAGAAAATAATGATAATTACTTAAGGTAAAATATAGCAATTAATTTTATCAATAAAGTGATGTGTAAAGTAAATTTTGTATTTAAATGTAGCTTTATCTGTGTAGAGAGTAAATTATGTCAAGAAATAGGGCACAAAATGAAAACCTCTGCCAGCAACTTTGCTTGACCTTCCTTGAAGGTAAATAATATTTCATTAACAAGTTTATTTCTTTATATTCTTTCTTATTATCTACAAATATATTTATTTGTCATTTATAAAGAATATTTTTGTATTTAAAAGCATATAAAACAAAAAAAATGTGGTATTTTTGGGGACTGGAATGAATTGATTGCATTTCCATTCATTTAAATGGGGAAGATTGATTTGACACATGAGCAAATTGAGTTACGAGCTTGTCCATAGAACAATTTAAAGTCATGTGTCAAGGTGCCACTGTACTAGGAAACATCATATCCTCTTCTCCTTAGTGATATCATTCAATGATTACTGTGTTGGATGACATGAAAGTCCCCCCTGAATATTTTATTGTTTCCACTTTCAGTTCTTGTTTCCCATAGCTCCTCCTTCTTGCCCTTTTTTTGACAGAATATCAGATATCCACTTTATGATTTCTTTCCCTACTTTTCGATTGCATTTTAATATGATTTAAAACACCCCAGAGCATTTTGCTTGCTGAGTGTTTATCACTTCTGTACCTTATTATTAGGATTAAATAAAACTATGTGTTTCTATTGACATCTAGATCTCTCCAATTCTATAGCCTCTGCTTCTAAATTGGAATTTAGTAGAGATATGGTAGAAAGAGTAATGGATATACAGTCTGGAAGACCTGAGTTCAAATTCTACCTCTGATACTTATAAGTGATATGAACCTGAGGGAGTCACTTCAAATTTCTCAGACTTAATTTTCTCAGCTGTAAAATGAAAATAAAAATTCCATCTGCTCATGGATTTGGGAACATTTAATGAGGTAAAATATATGTTAAGTGCATAGATTCACTGAATTGCTCAAGGAATAGCAAGAAGGTCAATTTTACTAGATGACAAAATATACAGTGGAGAGGAAGGTTTAAGAAGACTGAAAATGTAAAAAGGGGTAAGATTATATGGATCCTTAAATTCAAACGGTATTTTACATTTGATTCTAAGTGAACAAGGGAGTAACAGTAGTTTATTGTACAGGTTTGTTAACATATTTAGACAAGCACCAGAGAAAAATAAGTCTTTAACTGGGTTGGATTGGGAGGCATTTATGTCAAGGAAATTAACCAATAGTGTGTAGCAATCATATGGGCACAAGATGCTGAATACTTGTACCCTGGTATCGATAGTGTCAGAAGAGGGAAGGGAACATATATAGGATTTGATACAAAGGTCAATTTGACAGGACTTGGTAACAAAAATGGTCATGAATGTATAAGTGGAAGTGGAAAGTAAATAAACAAGGATTAACCAAGTTTAAAGTCTTAGTGACCAGGATGATGTCAGTAACCTTAACAGTGAAGGGGAAATTTGAAAGAGAAAACAGTTTTCAAGGGAAATATAATTAATTAAAATTAAACAACTTTAAGTTGAACACAAATATAAGACATTCATTTTGAGATATCAGGTATACATTATAGATGAAAAAATAGAGGTCAGGAAAAAGGAAAGTTCAGGATAAATAGATTTTAGATTCAGAGTAGAGATGATACCTAGGTCCATGGGAAGTTAATAAATTCAGAAAGTATAATAGTAGGGAGAGAGAAGTCAAGGATATCCAGAAAAGCAACCTGAAAGACATAAATCAACTCCCATGATAGTGAAGTAAATTAATATTCAGCAAAGGAGACTGAGAATGAGTACTCAGGAAAGTGGGGAGCCAGGAGTAATGACATGAAAATTTAGAGAGTAATGGTTTTAAATGAACAGTAATCAACAGTGCCAAAGGCTTCTGGTAAGTCAAGAAGAATGAGAACTAAGAAAAGTCTATTAAATTGGGCAATTAAGAGATCACTCATAAGTATGACAAGAGATATTTTATTTTAATGATAAACTCTTAAGTTCAGATTTTGGAGATAGAGAAGAAAAAAATTCAGAACAATAAAAGTAGAGACATCTATTATACATTGCTTTATCAAGGAATTTAGCCAGAAAATGGAGATGTTATGATAAAAGATAGATAAGTGGAAATAGATAATCATAAGAGTTTGTGCAGATGTAAGAGATGTGGACACATTTGTAACCAGTAGTGACAAAAACCAGGAGACAAAGAGAGAGGTGAGAGTGGGGATTTAGGAGGGGATAATTTGTGGAGGAGAGCTTTAATGTCATGATTTCTGCATATAGAGGAATTGGCAAGGAGAAAAGCCACATGAGAGGAGTGGAGAAGGGGGGAAAGAAGAGATCTAACTTAACTTTTAGTGATATATATCAAGATTCCCAGCTAAAATGGTGAGCATTGGAGAGTGCTTGGAAATTTGAGGAAGGATGAAACTAATTGGAAAGAAGTAGTTGTGAGTGGAGAGTGAGTCAATTGTGGATATGTAAAAATATGCTTGGTCCCAGTTAGGACTTAGTCAACATTATGGGTTATAAGTTTGTAGTGGATTCAGTCAACACAGTTCAATGGTTTTCTCAAATGTACTGAATGAAATGTGTGGGATTAAAGCCAGACACTGTTTGGTATAATTGATGGCTGAAGTATTAAAGAACAAGACTAACTTTAGAGAAAATGTTTGTATAGAGTTGAATAAGTTCATCATCAAAGTGATTAAGATGGGGAGGAAAGACCAGTTAGGTAAAGAGAGAAAGACAGTGAACCAAATAATAAAATCTTTGAGAAAAGTAGAGTATTCTTGGCTATGTCAAAAACAATTACCAGAATTTTGACTACATGATACATATGAATTGATTGAATGGCAAAGGATCATAGTTACTGAGAAATGGAGATAGAAAAAATAATAATAGATATATAAATGTTCAATTTTTAATCACATTCTTATGGAGAAAATTTTATACAAGCAGTGACTTTAAAAGTATGAGATCTTTTGACACAATGTTATAAATTATTTATACATGAGCTTTTATGTTATAAGCATTAACAGATGACAAGTTTAAGTACCAATTATCATTTTTTTTGGGATATATAATGACTACATATTAGATTGAAAACAGCAACATCTTACAATTTTGCATTGTTCTTTTATCTTCCATTGACCATTTGCTTTGATTAAAGAATTTTGTTATAAAAGGAAAAAGCAGTGACACTATAGGAACAGCATCAAAACTGCTTCTTTTAGGCATAAGCCTTAAATATGTAGAGTGATTCAATATATATATATATATATTTCTGACTTCTGGTAAGAGTCAGAGTTGGCAATCATGCAGGAGCAATTCTACTTTACAATCAGACTCAGAGATAATCATGTGGGAACCATTCTTATTAAACAAATAACAAAAATTAGTAACAGATGGATCTACCCTCAGATGTTATGAGATTCAAACCCTCAGCTTTGCCCAGATAAAGATTTCCACTTGTCAAAGTTCAGGATCATGGTCTTTCTGAGTAATTTGTGCATTTCTTCTTGAATGTTAAATTATATGACTTAATGATCAATGATCTATCAGATTACTATATATGATTTCAAAATTTAAAATATTATCAAATACTATCCCAAGAACTTTTATCTCAAATTGTAAATTCCATCAATCATAGCCTGGAGCTGAAAATTTTCCAGGATTCATAAACTTAGAGGAGATTTTGTTCCACATCTTTTACTTGATTTTCATTTTTTTGAACTTATAACACATCCTGGAATAAAGATCAATTGTTATTAATAATTCCCATATCATACACAAAGTTGTAAATTATCAATAATTTAGTTTGATATTATAGAAATTCCATAACCTAAAAAAGCACTTTTCCCCAGGACCAATGCATTTGAACACTGCAATGGCTTCAAGAAGTCTTACAAATTTAAAGATAAAGGCTTTTACTTTTTAAAATTTCATATAGTAATTACCAATTTTTCATTTATAAATTTTTGTTTTTCATATTTTTAATTTCTTCCCAAATATCACAACTGTACAATTGACCTATTTAAAAATATTTCACTTCAAGCTATTTCAATTTATCTATCTAATAATTCTCTGGTAACCTAAACTTGCCCCTTTATCCCTTTAAAATGTCTTTTTTTTGTAGTGGGGAAACAAGATGGTTCTTAAACTCCAATGAAACCAATTACAAAAATGGATAAGAGACTCATCTCTTTACAGCACGATTCAATATCTAAATGTTCATATCTGAATTCTACCACTTAAAAAAAAAATCTAGGGGGCAGCTGGATGGCTCAGTGGATTGAGAGCCAGGCCTAGAGATAGGAGGTCTTAGGTTCAAATCTGGCCTCAGCCACTTCCTAGCTGTGTGACCCTGGGCAAGTCACTTGACCCCCATTGCCTAGCCCTTACCACTCTTCTGCCTTGGAGCCAATACACAGTATTGACTCCAAGACGGAAGGTAAGGGTTTAAAAAAAAATCTAATCAGTAACGCTAATAAATTCTGATTTTTTAAAAAAAGAATGTCCCATTTAAACACTAGAACTTAGGACAGTGATTTAACCAATTATTGGCATGGAGTAATTTATTCCATAGTATAAATTGGTAAACTGAGATAATTTTGCATAATTAATCAAAATGCCTGATGTATGTAGTTTGTGTGGATTAAATTGAATCAATCTAAGCACAAATTGCCCAATATCCAATCAATAAAGTCATTCTTAAGTATTCCATACTAACTAATAGATGATCAATGTTACATTTTTCTACTCAATATATTTCTCTTTTTAATACTTATACTTAAATATGTTAAAGGATTTATGAGCACTTTGTTTCTGTGAAAAAATGAAATTCAATTCCTTCTGTAGAAGAGAACACATATATTCCTTATGTTTTTATTTCTTTATAAGACTATGGTATGTTGAAAATTAAAAGAAGAGTCTATAGATAGCCTTTTAAGGAACACACATATACACATACAATATGTTAAAAAATCTAGGAAATCTTTTCATCAGGTATGCAGAATAAAAAGAAATAACCCTATTCCCATCAACTGGTTTATTTACCCTCAAAAAAGTCACAAACTAGCCCTTGAAATGCACATAAATGAATCTTGAAATGACCACAAATTGATCTTTGAAATGGTCACAAATGATTCTTAAAACCCTATCTAAATGATGCTACTTGTAACAAGATTCCATATTCAAATAGTCTCTAAAAAAGTTTAAAACAAAGAAGATATAACAGGAGGGCCCAAAAGGATTATATTTTAAACTCCTAAAATCTCTTAAATTATTAAAAGCAGAGTTTTTATCCTAAGTTCTGAAGTGGTCAGATCTTTACTGGGTTGACTCCAGAACTCAGGTTCTGGAGTCCTTCCAGGTTTCAGATAGTTCCCAGGAGACTCTCACCTGATGGAATAGAGAATCCAGACTTCTAAACTTCAGTCCCATCTGAGTTGCCTAATTGCAAAAAAAAAATGCAAGATAAATACTGAGAAGCAATTGTCTGAGCAATACTGGCATTTGTTGTACAAAATTGTAAATGAGAAAATGTCAGCATCTGGTCTTGTCCCAGGTTGGCCAAATACCTAGTGCTTTTGTGCCAACCTATATGTATAGAGTCAAATTACACAGACTCCTTTTCCCCAGGAACCCTTAAAAGTAGAGTGTACTTCTGAACTTCTCTCAGAGAGGTGAATAGAGTAAGTCTCGTCAATTTAATATATGGCAAAAATCAAGGTCATTTCATGTAGCTTCAAAACCAATTTAGATATTATTCTATCTGGACATTTTTTAGAATGCTGGATGCCAAGTCCAGTGGATGCAAAGCTCCACTTGGTAAAGATATCTTGCCAAATACTTTGAGTACTTTTGAGTTTATTGCTCACAATGCAATTATTGATTACTTATTTTAATCAGAATTATTCAATGAATTAATAATTGGGACTATTATTTATTATTAATTGTGTTATTATCACAACTTACGTTAATACAATAGTTTTACATGCAGAAATTATATACCCAAAATATTAATAAATCAACAAATATAGTCTAATAAAAATAACATAAGTAAGTTATCTTTTACAGCTTGCTCTGCAGTTCTTCTTGTTCCTATACAATCAGGAGGCCATGATAGATGTTTTTCAGCCTTAGTTGATTGATCCTGAGCCAATTAAGCCTTGAAAATGTGTTCAATATATTTTATAGGAAAAAACAATATTCAAAAATTGAAAAGTGAGAGGTTGTCCCTCAGTTGGGGACGGGCTGAACAAATTGTGGTAAATTATGGTGATGGAATATTACTGTGCTATAAGTGACATGGGCACTGTACCCCAGAAACCCAGGCGAACTATTGTCAAGGGAACTCCCTTGTTGTTTTCCTGACTCTGAAACTAAAAACACCCAATGACCCCACCTAGGGTCCTGAGATGACTAGCTTCCTTTGATCATCTTCTAGATGGACAGAAAGATGCACCTTCAAGCCACACCTTGATCCTATCAGACACCTGTTTGTCCCCTAAATCTAAGGAATCTTTATGTCCCCAGGCAGACCCCAGTACGATCAGACAACCTCATGTCTGAGTGACTAACTCTTGTGAAGAATGTATAAAATCCCCAGAACTGATGTCGTCTGGGGGGACAGCCTCTCCATCCATGCTGTCCTCTTGAGGGAACAGCCTTTCCTTTCATGCTGTCCTCCCAGGGAACTGCTCCCCATCTTGCTGTTCTACCTTGCTATCCTCCTGGCCACTCTCAACATTACTTTCTAAATTAATAAATCTCTTTTTTATTTTTAAGCTAAGTTTTGGAGTCATTGCGTGCTTGCAAAAGCCATCCTTCCCGAATCCAAAGGGTATCCCTCCTGCCCATAACATTTGGAATGATAAACTGCTTGATTTCTATAAAATCTAGGAATACCTACATGAACTGATGTGGAGTGAAATAAGAAGAACCAGGAGAACATTATATAGTGTAAACCTCAAAATTTCTTAGATTTATAAATGTTGGAAATTTCACCATTGGGAAATTTCATACTTGAAAAATTTCCTATTGATAGTGGGTCTTGGCTATTGGAATGTGAACCCCATTGGCATAGGAGGTTCCTCCTCCTCCCTTCTTAAGATTACTTTAGGACAGAAACCTTTTGCTGAACAATGGGAAGGACTTTGACCTATGTTTAAGCCTAGAACAGGAATTTCTTTGAGTCATGATTGATTTTAGAATTGATACAATGGAGATACTTGGAATCAATCTCCACCCTACTCAGTCCTAACAGGATTGAGGAAGGGCTGCAGCATAGATCAAAATTTAATTATTCCAATCTCTACCCTACTCAGGTTAACAGGATTTAGGAAGGGCTGTAGCAAAGGATCAAAGATTTAATTATTTGAAAATATGACCTTCAACAGACATGTGCAAAGCCAGAGACCTCTGGGCGGTCCTGGGTTAAGCTAGAGCCTCCATTGGCACAGGGAAATTGATGGACAGTGATTGGTAGATGTGAGAACTGAGGGGAGGCAACTTGGATGGTTTCCTTAAAGAGAGAGGGGTCTGAAGACTCAGGGTGGTGGTTGAGGAGTTTGTCTGAGTGGTTGGAGTGTGCTCTGAGAAGCTTGCTCTGAAGGAAGCTGAAGGTGGGGGCCTCTGACACTGTTTCTCCATTTTGGTCACGTGAGTAATAGGGACTGATCTCTTTTCTTTGCCCCAGCTATCTAAGGGCTTGGGCCTTTTGGCCCAGCCTAAACAGAAGGGGTATTTAAGCCCTATTCCCTTCTCTCCCTTTTTTCTCTCTCTATCTCTAATTCCTTTCTTACTCCTATTGTAATTAAACTCCATAAAAGATTGACTGCTGACTTGAGTTTTCATTTAGGAATTACATAGCTGATTCCTTGGCGACCTTAAATTAATATATATCAGTCTTTTAAAGTGATTTCCTTGTCACAATAGAGTGTGGGAAGATCAAATGTGATTGACTGCCACTAAAAGCAATGCAATGTTCCAGGACAATGCTGAGGGACTTATGAGAAATAAAGCTATCCAAATCTGGAGAAAGAACTTTGGTAGCATAAACCATATGATTTATCACTTGTTTATATGGGTATTTTATTTGAGATTTTGGTTTTAAAAGATTATTCTATTATAACAATGAATAATATAGAAATGGAATTTGAGTGATAATATATGTATAACCTACTAAAATTGCTTGTAAACTCTGGGAGGGGGAAAGGAAAAAGGAAGGGAGAAAACAACCATGGAAAAATTAATATTTTTTAAAAGTAAAAAAGAAAACCTAGTATAACTTAAGTAAAACATTGAGTTATTGCTCCTAGAACATCCTATTTCTTCAATGAAATGTTACAACGTTATTCTCAAAAGAAGTGCTACATTTAGAAAAGAAACAAAAAAAAACTTTCCTCTATAGTCATTTAAATGGAGTGAGCGGCATTACTAGATAATTTTAATTTCAGTAATGTTTGAAAGCATGTATGGGAAGCAATGGAGTAGAAAAAGAGAAATTACAATTTAAAAGTATATACATATACATATATGTATAGAGACAATAAATGAGAGCAACAGAAAATAGAAAAAGAAGAAAGAAAAGGAAAGAGAGAAAGAACAGATTAACATTTCTCAGAAGAGCTAACAAGAAACCCTCTGAATGAGAACAATTAGACTTTTGTGACAAAAAATACTTGATGTAAAATTTTGCTTTGTTTCTTGTATGTATTTCTATTATTGGCTCCATTTAATCTCATGTAATCAATACAATTCACCTTATTTCCTTTGATCCTTTCCATCTTTCCTTTGTTCAATTACTTCAATTACTAATCAATAGATCTGATAGGCAAATTTTTCTACATGCCTCTAATTTGTTTATGATTTGTACTCTTATATCTAAATCATGTATATAACTTGAAATTATTTTGGTATACAGTATGAGATGTTTTCCTCTACCTAGGTTTTGCCAAACTGCCTTCCAATTTTTCTATCAATTTTCTCAAATAATGAGTTTTTGCCACCAAATTTGGATCTTTGGGTTTATCAAAAATTAGATTGTTATCATCATTGGTTACTGTGTGTTGTTTACCCATTCTATTACATAGGCCCACTACTCTCTTTTATAAGCCGAACTAGGATTTTTCCTAATACTGCCTTTTAATATAATGGAACAATTGGAAGTCCAGTGTCATTGGATTTAAATATATATGCTAGGGGGTAGCATATAAGAAAACATTAGGTTACAGGGAATTCCCTAATGGAAGGCTTTGAATCTGAAATAGAACTTATTTTATTTGTTCCTGAAGGCAATATGGAGCCACATGAAATTATTGAGTAGGAAGGGTGACATGACCAAAATGAGCTTTTAGAAAATCACTTTATAGCCTAAATGGAGGATAAATTGGAATAGGGAGAGATTTGATACAGACAAACCAAGAGCAGACTATTTTGATAATTCAGGAATGAGCTAATGGGAACTTACACCATAATGGTGGCAGAGTCAGAATAGAGTAGATGATATATTGGAGAGAATTTGTAAAAGGTGAAATTGATAGACATTTGGCAACAAATGATATCAGTGAAAGATAGAAATAGTGAGGAATCCAAAATGACTCCAAGATATTAAGCCTGGGGGATTGGGAGGATAGTGTTGCCCTCTCTATGGTAGATAAGGAAGGTAGGAGGAGGATAGAGATTTTATGGGGAAAGAGGAGTTCCATTTTGCACATATTGAACTTAAGATATGTAGTAGAATATGCCTCAGTTAATTAAAAGCTAAGTAAGAAATAGGGTTAATTGATAAAATTTATTGATAGATAAATAGGAGAGAGTTGAATGGGTTGGGTTTATTTAAGTCAGAATGGAATTTTTACAGAGAATGTGTGAACCTTAAAAAATTCTCAGACTCTACTTCATAAGGTTTGGTTAAGACCATTCCCCATTTAAACAATGAAGGGACTTAGATCAGGAATGTGAGACCTCTACTCCACCCCTACTTAAGCATACTTTAGGGGAAGAAACTCCTTGCTGAACAATGAAAAATACTTCAACCCATACTTATAGTAAGGCAAAAGTTCTTAAGCTGTGCCTATTTTTAGATCTAATACAAAAGGGTGCTAAGTACCTATAAAGGTCAGGCAACTTGTGACCTTACAAGGAGCAAAGAGGTGAGAACTTACTCAGAGGTCTTTTCAAGTGTGAACTTAATCAAAAGTTTAAGTCTACTTAGCTGTGAATTAAGAATGGTCTGTCCTTTGGAAAACGTCTACTGTGATTGGTAGATGTGAGAACTTAGGGGAGGTGACACAGGAGAAAATTCCCTTTAAAAGGAGATGAAAAGCTGAGAGAGGGGAACTCTCTCATATACTATTATAAGAAGGAGAGGAAGAGAGTATTAATAGCTAATACTTAAAATTTACTCTCAGTGATATCAATTCTGAGAGGGAAGAGCAGCTAGATCAATTGGGGCATCGAATTCTATCTTACCCTACTGGGAAAGTGAGAAGGGAAAAACCAAGGTGGGGAGTGGGGTAGGGAGTACAAAAAGGGAGGGAAAGATATGGGGGAGGGAATTTAAAAGACCCTAAAAAATAACAAAAAGTGAAGGGGAAGAAAGGGAAGTAAAATAAGGGAGGTATTAAGGGGAATGATTAAAAGCAAATCACCAGTTTTAACAGGAAATAGCAAAAAAAAAGAAAGGGCTGAACTAGGAGATGATATTAAAATGTTGGAAAATACAGAGGTGGAAATCTTAACTCTGAATGTGAATGGATTGAACTCACCAATAATATGGAAGCAGAGTGGATTAAAAACCAAAACCCTACCATATTTTGTTTACAAGAAACATACATGAGACAGATGGACACACACACAGGGTAAAAGTAAAAGGCTGGAGCAAAGTCTGTTGGGCTTCAACTGAGTAAAAGAAGGCAGGAGTTGCAATCACAATATCTGACAAAGCCAAAGTAAAAAGAGATCTGTTTAAAAGAGATAGGGAAAGTAATTACATCCTGATAGAAGGCAGTATAGACAATTGGGAAATATCAATACTCCACATATATGCACCAAGTAGTATAGCATCTAAATTTCTAAAGGAGAAAGTAGTAGAGTTGAAGGATGAAATAAATAGTAAAACTATACTAAGGGGAGACCTGAACCTTCCTCTATCAGATCTAGATAAATCAAACAAAAAATAAATAAGAAAGAGCTAAGAGAAGTGAATGAAATGTTAGAAAAATTAGAGTTAATATATATGTGAAGAAAAATAAATAAGGAGAAAAAGAAAAATACCTTCTTTTCAGCAGCATATGGTATATTCACAATGACTAATTATGTACTAGGGCATAGAAACATGGCAAAAAAATTGGAAAATGAGGGGATGCCCTTCAATTGGGGAATGGATGAACAAATTGTGGTATCTGTTGGTGACAGAATATTATTGTGCTCAAAGGAATAATGAACTAGAAGAATTCCATGTGAACTGGATTGACCTCTAGGAATTGATGCAGAGTGAAAGGAGCAGAACCAGGTGAACATTATACACAGAGCCTGGTACATTGTGGTGCAATTAATTGTAATGGACTTCTCTACTAGCAGCAATGCAATGATCCAGGACAATTCTGAGGGACTTATGAGAAAGAAAATTATCCACATTCAGAGGAAGAACTGTGGCAGTAGAAACACAGAAGAAAAACAACTGTTTGATCACATGGGTTGAGGGAGATATGTTTGGGGACATAGACTCTAAAGGATCACCCTAGTGCAAATTTCAATTATATGGAAATAGGTCTTGATCAATGGTACATGTAAAACCCAGTGGCATTGTGTGTTGGTATGGGAGGACTTAGGGGGAAGTGAGGGAAATAACATGAATCTTTTACCATGGAAAAATACTCTAAATTAATTAAAGACAATTTTCAAAATAAAAAAGAAATTGATGACCATCTTGCTTAAGATCCTCTCATTTTCTAACTCTCATAGAGAAGGAGACCTAAGAATTGAGATAAAAATCAAGAAAGATATATTAAGTTTGAGGGATAGAATCTGTTCATAATCCTCCTCTTAACTTCTTTCCCTGTCTTGAGACTACAAACTCATCGGTTTATGTTATCATAGTCACATACCTTCCTAATTCTTTAATTTCTTCAACTTCTACAGCCCGTGATTAGACTTGTGATGAAGTTATTAGAAGAGATGCCAAAATGTTAAAAAAAAAGGCTCCAAGCTATAACCAACATTGACTAAAGCTGTGAAGCAGCAAAGTGCCCGAGGCAGCAGACCCCAGAGCAAGGGACCTGCTTAGCTCAATCCACTTAGCAGGGACAGGAAAGCAACAGATTAGGGACATGTTCAGGCCGTGAAACAATAGAGGAACAGGTAACATGGAGAATTGAATCAAACTGGACAAAATAACTTCAAGTTTCCCCAGAGGAAGTCATCAGGCCTCGTTCTCAAACAAAGGCAGCCCGGTTTTCCTCAAATACCAGAGAATAGTACTCTGGAAGCTTAGAACAGTGCTTCCTCTCCTGCCAGGAAGAGAAAACAACCTGAGCAGATAAGGTAACATGAAAAAAAACTTGAAAAACATGAGTGAAAGACAAATTATAACCTTGACTTTTGAAAGTTACTTTAGTGACAAGGAAGACCAAAATGTGATGAAAAGGAAGCGGAAGATGTTCTTTTTATTGATATTTTTAAAAATCAATGTCAATAACCCCCTTTACACACCTCCCCTGTAGTTAGTTATCATTTATCTTCCTCTATTCCATTTTATTTAGTGTATTTTTACTAGAAAGGGTAAAGAAGCTTTCCCAAGGATTTTTGGCATTTTAAAAGTCTCAAGTTAAATTGCTCTTGTCAGAGTGTGCTAAAACTAATAATAATAATCATTATCTGAGGAAATAAAAAAAGACTACCCATTTTTAGTTGGAACTCTTTGGATTTGGTGGGAAACAAAAGACTTTTATTGTTCAACAGAAACTTTTCTTTATGAGAAAAGAGGAAAAGGATATGCTAACTTTTTGGGCTTATTATCTCTACCAAATATTTTATGTTAACTGTTGAATGGCTTAAAGATTTTCCATTTCATTCCACTATTGGGCTCAAATTACCAATGGATTGTCCCGAGTGATATCTGGCCCACAAACTTCCTTTTCCTATCTTGGAAAAAAAATCTTTGTTATCTGTATTTCCTTTTGAAAAACGACTAATGTTATCATGGGATAAAGTTTTCACTTGTAAGTGAATTGAATTTAAGGTAGAGTTGCTCAAAATTGTTAATCCTACTTTCTATTCCTGAGTAATCCAAGTCCGGAGGCAAGACAAAATCAAGAAGACTGGAAATAGTCCAGGGCACAGTGGATGACTTCAGTGGTGTCCTCAATGTCTGACTAAGCTCTAAGCACTCCACAGAGCCTGCCTCAGCTGTTTTATTGGCTATTGGAACAAACTGTTCTAATCTACTCATTCCTCTGGAGGAAATGTTCTTATGCTCGAGGTATTACCTAACTCACTGATGGGTTTATGCACTATTTGTTACCCTCAACCTGGATTAATGCACTTGCTGAAATGGTTTGATCAGGGTGTGCTTGCTGGCCATACTACAGCTAATTTAAGAGATTTAAAATCTGAGTCTGCCCAGCAGCAGGTTCTATACATGCCAAAGAAAATATTCAAGCTAGCCTACTGGGAGGAAAAAAATTATTGATATCAATATTTAATTTGTTGGTACTCTGAATTTCATTTAAGATTTTAAAGCAGAAAATGTCTACCTTTCTTTCCCAATAAGTACTGGACCTCATTCCAACCTAATGAAAAAATATAAGACCAAAAGCTTGAAGTTTTTTGTCTTTTGAACAAAGTACAATAAACTTTCCGATGATTAGCAATTAAACTGGGCATTAATTTTCCAACATGAATATATTTAGTACAAATATAGTGTATATTTATACTACACATTTTAAAAGTATTTTAAATGATAAACTGAGCAATTGAACTATGAAAGTTTTATATATACAAATGGCATCTTAACACAATTTTAGCCAACAGATGATCTTCTGAAGCCAGTGTGATGACAACTTTTTAGGTTTCAATTTCACTCACTTTTACTTTCCTTTTTCAATAATTTAAAAATGTTTCTTTTTCGCATCTTTGGAGGAAAGGAATACAATAAAGTTTTAATGGGACCCACTCAGAGCCATGCCATTCCACATTGTGCTCAAGTGATATATCTATCACCTTGGCCCAACAGTTATCTACCAGAACCACCATCTTGGCAGACAGGCATCCTCTGTGGATAGAGTGCAGGACCTGAAATCAGGAAGACTTCTCTTTTTGAATTTCAATCTGGTCTCACTTAGTAGCTGTGTGATCCAGGGCAAGTAAGCTTACCTTGTTTGCCTCAGTTTCCTCATCTGTATAATGAGCTAGAGAATGAATTGACAAACCAATCTTTGCCCAGAAAGTCAAGTTCTTGACATCAAGAAGTTTACAATATAATAAGTTGTAAATGAACATATAAAGCAAACTAAATATAGGATAGATAAGAAATAATCCACAAAGGGAAGGCACTATATTTAAGAGTGGTTGGTGGGGGCTATAAGGTAGCACAGTAGGTAGAGCACCAGGCCTATGTAAACCTTAAAATTTCACAGACTTATGAATGTTAAAAATTTTACTCCACATTGAGGAATCCTCCAATTCCCTACTTGAAATAGTTCCCTACCAGATAGTGAGAACTCTACTTGAATGTGAAAACTCCTTGCTATGGGAGTATCCCTACTCCACCCCTACTTAGGACTGCTTTAGGGCAGAAAACTCCTTGCTAAACAATGAAAGTACTTGAAAACCATATTTATAAAGGAAAGGAGTTCTCTGAGCCATGCCTGTTTTTGGAATTGATACAATGGGATGTTAGGTGCCTATAAAGGTGGGGCAACTTTTAAACTACTTAGACCTAAAAGGTGAAAACTTACTCAGAGGTTTTCTCTTAATGAAATTAGATGACTCAACAGCATATTTTCCTGACTTACTAAAGAGATTAATCTACTCAGCTGTGAATTCAAAATGGGCTGTCTTTTGGAAAACACCTACAGTGATTGGTAGATGGAAGAACTTAGGGGAGGTGACATAGGAGATTTTGCCCTTAAAAATAAGAGCTCAGAGAAGAGGAGGAGCATTCTGAAACATTCAGATTAAGGAGGACTCATTCTGAAACATTCAGATTGAGGAAGGACTGATTCTGAAACATTCAGATGGAGGAGGGAGCTGGTGAAAGCAGCTGAGATGATGCTGGCCTGGTGTCACTAGAATCCTTGCTTAGGCAGACCTTGTGGTGAATGTTAAAAGACTGACTGACTGATCTCTCTCTCTCTCTTATGACTCAGGTCTAGGTCATGTTGGCTTAAGGCCCTTCATACTTATTTCCTTTTTCTCTCTTTATCTCTTTTCTTTAATTCCACATTTGTATTAATTTAAATCTCTACAAAACCCAGTTGACTTGGGCATTTGAATAATTGGGAATATTACCCTGGCGACCACCTTATATTTGATTTAAAAACCAAGACACTGTAGTGAAACATATTTTCTGTGGTCAAATTTACTCACCCTCTCTTATATCTATCACAATTTATATCTTCCACTATTTTAATCACTACAGTTTAAGACCTCAACCATTTTAAATCTCACATCCCCCACCCCACCTATGGTGCCAGATTCAGAACCAATGCACCAGAATCAGAGCAAACAATGGACAATCTCTCAGTCCTTGTGAACTGGCTAAGCCCAGTGGGCATGTACTCCAGCGAACTCCTAAATTTGGGACTCTAGGAGGCTAAAGAGTGAGGGCCTTGGGCACTGAGATAGAGCAGAGAGGGGTGACACACAGTAGAATCTGTGATGACTCAAATAGTAGCCTAATGCAAAAACCACTCTTTTGCTCCATATGTAGAGAGACTGCTCTCTGCCCTCAGAATTCTGGTTGGGAAGGGAAGGAAAAACCAGCATAGTAATAGCCAGCAATGGCCAAGAAGTACAATCTTCAACCACCAAAAAGAACAATAGAAAGGCATTGACTCTGGATAGTTTTTATGAAGAAAAATCCAGACAACCAAGGAGACAGTAGAGGATGACAAACAAGCAAATACATTCAAACTTTAAAAAAAAATGGAAATTGGTCACAAGCTCTCCACAAAATCAGAGTGGAATTTGAGAATCAAGTTAAGAAGATAGAAGAACCTTAGCAAGAAAAGTGGGAAATAATTAAAAAAAAGAAAAAAAACAGTTTATAGGACAGAATCTTAACCTTAGAAAAACACATTCTGAAATCAAATGAACTGATAAGCAAATTTAAGGAAATGAACTGTTGGAAGTCATAAAAAGCAGGATAGACCAAACTGAAAAGGAAAATCAAAATGTCCTAGGGGAAAACCAGTCTTTAAATGGTATAATTGGGCAAGTAGGAACTAATCATTTCACAAGACAGCTATAATTAATAAAGCAAAGTGAAAAGATTGACAAGAGAGAAGGAAACATGAAATATCACGGAAAAAAAGACTGACCATGAAAACTGGGCTAGAAGAAACAATTTGAGTATCATTAGTCTACCTGAAAACCCAGTAATAAACAGAAACATAGACATCATACTAGAAGAAATTAGACAAGAAAACTACCCTGGTGTTCTTGAATAAGAGGGCAAAATTGACATTTGAAGAGCCCATAGATCAACCTCTACACTAAATCCTTAAAAGACAATCACCACGAATGTAATTGTCAAATTCAAGATTTTCGCAGCCATGGAGAAAATATTGCAAAAAGCCAGAAAGAGACAATTTAGATATCAAGAATCACCAGTCAGGATTACACTGGATGTGGCAATCTCCACACTAAAAGACTGCAAGGCTTATAATATGAAATTTAGAAAGGTAAGAGAATTGGGAATACAACGAAGGATCATCTACCCATTAAAATTGACTATATACATCCAGGGGAAAGTATGGGCATTCAACAAAACAGATTTCCAAGTATTTGTAAAGAAAAGACCAGAACTAAGCAGAAAGTTTGATGTCCAAACACCCATCAAGAGAAACATGAAAAGGTAAATAAGAAAGAGAGAGGAAAGGAAAAAAAATAAATTTTCTTCTTTTAGGGCTTTAATAAGATCAAATTGTTTATATTCCTATATGAAGAAATTAATAAAATTGAAAGTGAAAAACCTATTGAATTAATAAATAAGACTAGTAGCTGGTATTCTAAAAAAACAAATAAAATAGACAAATTACTGATTAATCTAATACAAAATGAACTGGAAAAACCTCCAGGAATAGATGCAAAGAGAAATAAGTAGGATCAGGAAAACACTGTACACAGAAATTGAATCATTGTGGCACAATCAAATGTAAAAGTCTTTTCTGCTAGTAGCAAAGCAATGATTGAGAACAATCTAGAGAAATGTATGAGAAAGCTATCTCTTCACATCCAGAGAAAGAACTATGGGAGTAGAAATGAAGAAGAAAAACATATGATGGATTATATTGCTTAATAGGGATATGATTGGAGTGTTGAGTAATAAAATATCACTCTATTGAAAATATGAATAATATAGAAATAGGTTTTCAACAATAATACATGTGTAACCCATTGGATGTGTTGGTCAGCTCCCAGAGAGAGGAGGGAAGAAGAGTGGGGAAAAAATCATGAATCATGAAACCATGGAAAATTTTTCTAAACAAATAAATTCAAAACAATATATATATTTTTTAAAAAAGATAGTTGTGCAGTGAGCAAATAGAGCAGCAGGCTTGGAATCAGGAAGATCTGGTTTTCCATTAAAAATCTGAGTGGTTTACACATATGCAATACTGATAATGTTTCATTATTGATAGTAAGCAGCATCCAGTTGCCCCCACCAACCATAGTTCATGTACTCTGTTCATCAGTTCCAGTTCCATACATTTTAACCCCAGTTCTGTCAGAGATTATGATTTCACTTAATCAGCTAAGGCTGATGCAGGCCCTCATCTTAACTTTATCTCTCATTTTCAGTGTGATTTTTTTTTGTAAACAACAAATTGTCAGATTCTGTTTTTTTTCTTTTCTTCCCATGAGTGAATTCATCCTATTCACACTCAATGTCATATTTACTAATTGTTCATTTCCAACTCTGTTTCTCCTCACTGTTTATTTCCCTTTTTGATTCTGTCTGCTCTTTCCATAAATACTCAGATGTCCAATTTCTTTAGACTAATCCCTATCCTATTAACCTGTTTTTCCCCAAATCCTTTCATATCATTTCCAAATTGTTCCCTTACTTTTTTTTTATTTCCTTATCCCCTCAGCTTACCACACCTCCAACTTCTTGATATATACTCCCCATTGGGTATTTTTCTTTTCCCTTCTTTTTCTTATCCTCTCTTCAACCTTTCTTTTAATCCACCCTTTCTTTTCTCATTCCCTCAGTCCCCCAAAAGGACTCTGACTTGTTCCCTTATCCTCTTCCCCTTCACTCCTCTTTTTCTGTGTTAAGAAGATTTTTACCCTTCTAATTGCCTTCTAGAATTCTCAGCCCTCCACCAACACCTCCCCTTCTCTATGGCAATTGCTTCACTTGTTCCTCTTACATATGACATTGCCATTTTGCTTTTTGATGAATTCTGTTTTTTTCTTCAGGAAAAATGGTCATTCTAGTTTGGTGTAAGGGGAATTCCAAATTTGTTATGATTCAAAACTTAGGGGTTTTAGGATCCTGCTTACACTGAGATTTTGTGATTATTGTGTGAACTTAAGGAGAATACAAAGGAAGTATTATTTTCAGATCGTAAAGATAAGGGAAATGAATTTTTGAATTCATTTTATTTATTCCTTCAATTCATTCAAATTACTTGACACAATCTCAAGGTAGCATCAGATAAAAGTCTAGAAATAAAAGTTTCTCCTTCCTGCTTCAGGGTTTTGATTTACTAATTGGACTAATCTGAAGGCAGGAATTTTAGATACTATATATTCCATTTCTGTAAGGTATGTGTAATTCTAGATATTATTATATTTTAACATGTGAGGATTTTATGCATGAAATTTTTTTAAAAATACCTCTACATGAAGATTAATAAAGAACTGTGTTTAGACTGTGCCTCTCATATTGGCAGCATGTGGAAGAACTTTGGTCCTTCATGCATTTAAGATTTTTATAATGAAGAGCTCAATTTTATCTTTCCCAATAAAATTAGTTTCCAATCAACACATTCACAGGAAACTCAAGAAGACACTACTAAATTTGAATATCATTTATTTAATATTTTTGGGCACTATCAAGAGAATCATCTTATCACAGGTACAGAGTTGAAGTTTCGGTGTCTAAGTTCACCTTTTTGTTAATGTTCAATCATTCAGTTGTGTCCAAGTGCTTGTGACCCCTTGGATCATAGGACACCAGGCCCTTTCCTTCTCCACCATCTCCTAAAGTCCAAGCTTATGTTCATTGCTTCCAAGGCACTGAATATCCATCTTATACTCTGCTGTCCCCCTCCTTTTGCCTTTAATCTTTCCCAACCTCAGAGTGTTTTCCAAGGAATCCTCTCTTCTAATTATGTGGTTCAAGTACTTAAGCCTCTGCTTGAGTATTTGTCCTTCCAATGAATAGTTTGAACTAACTGAAATATTGATTGATTTAATTTTCTTGCTGTCCACAGTACTTTCTTCACTCTTCTCCAGTACCACAATTTTAAAGGGTTGATATTCCAGCGTTCAGCTTTTCTCATCGTCCAGCTCTCACAGTCATACTTGACTACTGGGAAAAATAAGTTTTACTCTATTGATCTTTCTTTTAAGGTGATGTCTCTGATTTTTAATGTGCTATCAAGGTTTGCCATATCTTTGCTTTCAAAGAGCAAGTGTCTTTTCATTCCATGGCTGCAGTGACCATCTCCATTAATATTTGAGCCCTAGAAAATAAGATCTCACACTATTTCTTTTCTTCCTCTTCTTGGTAGGAAATTATTGAAAAATAGACATGATCTTAGGGGCTGTTCTTAATGGTAAACTTCCAGCCAGCATTTACACTCTCTTTTTTTCACTTAGCTGGAGGCTTCTGAATTTCTCTCCACATTCCACCATCAGAGTGGCATTATCTGCTTATCTGAAATTGTTGATATTTTCATGATTACCTTAATTCCATTTTTTGATTTTTTCAGTATCATGTTTCACATGATAAACTCTAAATATAAATTGTCAAGAAGGTGATAGTATATACCCTTGTAGCATTCCTTTTCAAATCTTAAACCAGTTAGCTGTTTCATGTTTGGTTCTGTTGCTTCTTGAATTGCATAAAAAGGTCCTCAGGGGACAAGTAAGATGTTATGATTCTTGCATCCCTTTGATGACTTGTCCCATTTTGTTGTGACCTACACAGTCAAAGACTTAATGTAGTCAATGAAGCAGAAGTAGATGGGGTGTGTTTCACCCTGGAACTTGCTTGATTTCCTCTTAATCTAGCAAATTTTGACCTCTCTGTTCTAAATAAACATGTCTCGATTAGCTCAGAGTTTCACTGAACTATGCAAGTCCTTTTGCCATGAGATTCATAAGGGGTAAATATCACCTAAGAGACTAAATTGAAAAGTTTAAAATGGGGTCTTTATGTAGCATGATAATCATTACTAAGTATCTTCATAGAATATTCACTCTTGGTGTGTAGCTGTGTGCATTCTGGTTAAAAAGATACTTTAGGAGAAAAAGAATAAATTTATGACTTTCAGCATGTATATTACATTTCATTGTACATATAAATAATATAATTCAATGTAATGTACTATAATATGTAATATCTATTATTAACATTAAAGCATAGACACTTCTTAATGTGTGCTCAATATTATTGATTTTCTAAGGTTAACACACAGGCTAGTCTGAATGTGCTTGCGTATTAAAGTTGTTGAGAAATAAATTCTCGTTATTTGAAATAATATTGATTCCGGGCTCCATCAACCCCAAGGGATTGGGCTAGGTGGTCTTCCATTTTCCTCCCTACTTCTAAAATCTTCATTTTGGGGGCTCCATATGTATTTGACGTGATACTATGGATAGCGGTATAACACATGAACGTTTTATTCTTTGGATTGAGCAACAGAATTTCCAAAGGGACCAGGTTTCACTTCTTATCAGCACAAGAGGACAGATTGCTTGAAAAGACATAGACAGAAACATAGGAACATAGAATTGCCAAGGTGCATATGCCTTAAAATAATCTGTATAAATAGCAATGATAGCACATGCTGAGTTGAAGAAGAAGAAGATGCTTACCAGCAACAAGATGACTTTTATGGCCCTGATCTCAGGGCAGGCTTTGGAGTAGACTTTGGTGCTATGAATATGCTGGACTTGCTGCTGATGTTGGTACAGGACAAACACCATGTATGCACTACTAACAGTCATGGCAGCCACAATAATAAAATCATAAAAAGCATTCAAGTATTGAACTTTTAATCGATCCATGTTATATGTGTCCATAAAGCAATATCTTATTTTGTTCTTCAGTTTTATCTTTGTGATATTCCTAGGACCATTGATATACACAAGAAGAGCAGCATCTATTAAGAGATTTAGGATCCAGCAGAAAATACAACAGGGAACCATACTCTTATGCAATGTGACTTTGAGAATTGCCCACTTGGTGCTGCTTGGACTTATGACAATGGCCTGGAAGATACTTAATAGGGAGGTACTGCAAATGGAAAGGCCACGGAATACTCTCTGCAGATAAGTTATGATTTTACACACAATATCATTTAGAAAATATGTCCACTCCCAAGAAAATATTGTCATGGGTATCCCCCTACAGAGAAGAAACATGACATTGGCAAAGGATAGTTGTATGAGAATTAGGTGTATGCGTCTGGGACTTTTCTGAATTTTAAAATGAAAACAGTAATGACAAATGAGGTAAAAGTTTCCTAGGACTCCAATTATAGTCTGCAACAGGTAGGCAATCCCCAGGATTTTATCATTAGAAAACATTTTTTAGATGATTTGCTTAGTAGAACTTCCCTTTAATCCAAAGTGACCTACAGAGAAAAAAAATGGAATTCTAAATATCCCAGCCTCAGTTTCCTGATGAGATTTCATAATTCCCTCATCTTTCCAAAAAGAAGCAAAGATTCTTCCTAGGTAAGCTGTATAGAAGTTACTTTAAAAAATGCTTTCCTTGGGGTGGAGACAATATTGCTGAGAAGAAACAGGTACTTGATTTCTCAAAAATTACATCTGAATAAATTCTGGAGTCAAAGAACTAGCAAAAAGATGAGATTAAATACTTTTTATGCATGACAATTTAGACGATTGGCACTAAATGCCCATTGCACCAGAGTGGGAGTGGAGAAAAGACCAATAAACAAAGGCAGGCCTCACCTTGTCAAGTCAGCAGAGGTCATGCGGGCATTTGAATCAAATGCAAAGGCTTCCAGAACCCTCGGTCCTCTAACACTAGTGGGATTGAGAACTGGTCATATGGAGATTACAAGGGTCTCTTATCTGGCTGAATTGAAGGATTTGGTTGCAATGCTCATAAATATTCAGTCAACAGTCATGGGTAACATTCGAAGGGTGAAGAGAAGAACTGAGAAACCAACATTTTTGGCTGTGAGAGAGGAAGGAACCCAGTCACAATTCTATGACAGAAAATAGTGCATGTGTTTACTCACAGAAAAGAGCACAGGTTAAGAATCTATTAAACTCAACTATACTTAGATCATAACACCTTGGAAGAAGTGACAAATTATAGAACCCTTGAGCTAGCTCTGAAATCTGGTTCACATAGCCCTTTTAAACTTGGGACAGTACCTTCTGCACCAGAAGAACAGGGTCCAACTTTAACTTTGAAAAAGTTAAAAATAAAGAAAAAGACCGAAAAGTCAGCAGACAAACAAAACAATAAATAGAAAAAATTAGGTTACAGAAATGACAAAAACACAAACTTTGAAAAAGACAACAAAGTCAATATTGCTACATCCAGCCTCAAGTAAAATATGAATGATTCTCAAGTCCAAAAAGAATGACTAGAGTAGCTCAATTTTTTTAAATCAAGTAAGAGAGGTAGAAGAAAAAAATTGAGAAAAATGAGCTTATTAATAAAGAAAAATGGACGGAGGGGAGAATGTATTTAAAGCTTGATAAAAAAGCACAAAAACATTGAAAAATTAATACCTTTAAAGTAGGGTAGGTTATCATTAAAATTCACTAAAGAAAACTCTTTAAGAGTAGAATTGATCACATAGAAAAAGATTTACAAATTAGCTGAGGAAAAGAACTTCTCAAAGAGTAGAATTGGCCAAATGGAAAAGGAGACCCAGAAGATCACTGAAGAAAATAATTCCATGAAAATTAGAATTGTTTACGTGAAATTTAGTGACTTCATGGGACATGCAGAAACAAATGAAGTTAAAATAATGACAGAATAAAAGAATTATATGTTTGGAAAAATAAGTGACCTGGAAAATATATCTATGAGAGATAATTTGTAAAGTATTTGTGTTACTTGAAAGCCATGGTGAAATAAAGTCCAAATGTCACCTTTAAAGAAATAATCGAGGGAAAGTATCTTGTTATCCAAGAAAAAGAAGGTAAAATACAATTTGAAAGAATTCACCAATCACCTCTTGAAAGAGATCTTAAGTTGAGAAATTCACATAAATATTGTAGCCAAATTCCAGAACTTCCAGGTCAAGCATAAATATGTAAATGGTGGATAACACACAGTAATCATAATGTCAAAAAATTTGCAAGTTTCTCTAATGAAGATCTCTTTTGTTGAATATATGAATGAATCAAATATATAAAAATACAAATCATTCCCCAATTAATAAAAAATCAAAGGATCTGTACAGTCAGTATGATTTCTAGCTTAGGCCATGTAATTTAACCTCCTGGCTTGCAGTTATCAGAATAGTAAAAAACAGTACATGCTTTTTTCTTAATCTGTCAATGTCATACCATGATTTCAATTCTGTATAACATAAAAGCAACTATGGAATATTTTGTCATTTCCATCTCCAGTAATTGTTTCTCATGCCTTTTCCTACTTTTTTTTTGAGAATACCTACCTGCCATTCTAATTATGCCCTTCATCTCCTTCAATAAATCAAAATAACTTCAAAGAAAGCAGGAAAATCTCATGGTGGGGGAGTTTTCTTAAGGTAAGAAGGAGGTAAATGAGTATGCCCCCATTTCATTAATGAAGGAAATGTGTAAAAAAATGGGTGGAACTGAAAGATTTGTTGAAAAATATCACCCTGAGAAAGCTTTAATGAGGAGAATTGGAAATTCATAATGACCAGATCATTTTCCACTTTAGAGGAATTTTGAAACACAGACAATATCAAAAATATTGGATACATTTCTCATAAAGTTTACAACTGGTGAATATCAAGAGGGGTTCAGTGGTGATAAGGGACAGTATAGAGAAAGGACTTAGGAGTCTCCCCTAGATATTACAGAAGGGGATTCCTCTTCCAAATGATAACATTTCTCTTCCCCACTGTAAAATTGAGATTTGAACTCTGGACTCCATTCCCCAGTAGTCCTTGCTAGCTCCCAGAATGCTTTGTGATCTCACTGAATTCTCAGGTGGGCAGAGATTGAGAAGGGATTTAACCTGATTGCAAAGGCTTTTGTCTCTCTTTTGGACTTCTGTTTTGGAGCAGACGCAGCTCTTCCATGATGTGAGATTATCTTGTCTAGGCCTCTCTGGCCTAGGCACATTTTTCTTATTCTGTATTTTCTTTAATTCTCAATCTTCAATAAACCTCTAAAAATATAATAATCCTTGCAGAGAGAAACTAATTTCTACCTGCCTCAGTCTCCTCAGTCTCCCCTAAATTTTAATCTTTACACCACCATCCCCATAGACCATGAACTCATCTCAATATGGGTAAAGTTAATTTAACCCTTTTGGGACTCAATCTGCCTTTTGGAATGGATTAATTGTGAATTTCAAATTACTACTAAACACACACATATGTTTGTATGTATGTATACATGCATATACACATATATTCCCCAAAATATATTTCAATTTATAAATTTCCCTCTAATATGTACATAGCAGTGTGCTAAGTAGGACACAAAAGAGAAATAAAAAATTATCCATGTCCATTCCAACATGAAGTACATCACATAGACAAATAGATGTAAGATGTATTTAGATTTAAATGGAAGGTAATTTTAAAAGTAAGATGTCAGCAGTTGGAGCAATGAGGGAAGGCTTCCTATAGCAGGTGGCTTTTGCCAGAGATTCCAAAAGGTGTGCATGGTTAATGGTCTTATCAGTCTTGCAACCTACGTCATCACTACCCTTTGCCTCACTGATTGGAGGGTAGGGCTATGAACATCAGATCATCATTTAAAGAGAGAACTTAGCTCAGAAATGTCCCCATTTTTCACTTAGGTGCACTCCAGTGAAATTTCTATCTAACTTCTCCATTACAGCTTGGCATGGGACATTTTATCCCTCTCCCTCTCCAACTTCTTTTCAGTTTCCTTTTGTGTATTGTCTTCCTCCATGTGGTTTTAAGCTATTTAGGGTCAGAAAATGTCTTTCTTTTTTATTTTTGTATCCTCAATGCTTAGAACAGTGCCTGAAATTTAGCAGATACTTAATGAATATTCATTGATTGATTGATGTGCTACAGATGATGTTAGGTAACTTTCAAAGTATTATTCACCTCCCCAGGGATGAAAGATCTCTAGGAACTTACTCATTGTTCATTTGCAAATGTAAAATCCATAGAATTATCATTTAAGAAACAGCATGAAAAGTTAGGGAGATGATACCTAAGTAGGCTCTAGCCAAATTTAAAATACATAAAGGAGAACATGTTGATAATTTCAAACATATATATGTACACACACACACATACACACACATATATATAAATATAAATATATATATATATATATATATATATATATTTGTTGATCAACTCAGCTTCCCAGGACTATCAGTGTTGATTTGTCCTAATAAAATGGTCACAATAAAAGAGTGGGGAGCAAGGAAGATGGTGGCAAGAATTGGTCTTAATGTTTCAGTTGGCAAAGTTAAAAGGAGGCAAAATACTAAAGTCCCTTCTCTCTGAGGAAGATGCAAAGTCATAAGATGAGGAGCAGGAATGACCTTGGAGATTCTCTTGCCCAACTCTTTTCCTTTTTAGTCAGGTGGAACATGCTGCAAAAGGGAAATGTTCCCAGAAATACACGATTAGTAGGTAGTTGAGCAAGTTTTTAAGCTTCAGTCTCCAACTTAAATGCTATTTTGAAATGTTACATGATGCTTCATGAATAGCCTCTACACACCAAGTCTGACAATTGGGCTAGGAATCCCTTTGTACAAAGTACAATTTGTAATGCAAGAAGTCAATAAATCATACTGGATAACAAGAATCAAATAACTGGGAGCAGAATGGATCCTGGGCAGGGACTGAGCAAAAAGAAGAAGGAACGGAGATTGGAATGATAGCTCAGAGGTACTACTGTAATGACCACCTGGTAGTTGGCATATCAATGTTACATTGACAAGAAGCAACCGTATTATAAAATGTTGAGCCCGGGGGGAGGGGGGAGCCTAGTACAAAAGAAATGAAGCTAAAGTTGACATCAAAGTACTTGAGTTCTAAGTCCTGGATGCCATTTATTATCTCTTTATCCTTGAATATATCTTTTCCCTAAAGATCAGTATACTTATCTGTAAGCTAAGGGCCTTGAACAAAATGGCACCTCCTTAGGTTCTAATCAGAGAGCTCTTAGGGGTGAGAACAGGATTAAGTCCAGCCATGTAAAGAACACATACACAACATTACATATTCCAATGGGAACTGAGCATTTAAGCCTATACCTTCTTACCTGGAACAAAGCCCTGGTTCACCATGGGTTGAGGACCCGATGGCTACCCTCACAAGGTTTAGCCGGCCTGTTGAAGCCGTTGCCCAGGGTGTGGCCGCTGCCACATTCTAGCAGCTACTGGGAGCCACAAGTGAGAGCTGGGTGTCAGGTGGGGGTCAGAGGCTGGAGAGCTGCCCTAGGAGGGCACAACAGGTCCTCCATACCAGAGATACAACCCCCCCTGAGCACCCCATATGTCCTCGACAGAACCAACTCCACCAGCATCGAAGTCCTGGTCCTCAAAACCCAGGTACGATGGTCTGGACATGTCATCCGCATGGACCCACAGCAAATACCAAGACAGGTATTCTATGGTGAACTGTCAGCTGGACTCAGAAAACAAGGCCGACCAAAGAAAAGATTCAAGGATCAGCTAAAGTCAAACTTGAAGTGGGCTGGCATTACACCAAAGCAACTAGAACTTGCTGCCTCTGACAGAAGCAGCTGGCGAACCCACATTAACCATGCCACTACCACCTTTGAAGATGAGCAAAGTCGACATCTTGCCGCTGCGTGTGAACGCCGACACCAGGCCACAACCGCACCTCCCATAACAACTGGAGTCCCAGGCCCCATGTGCCACAAACTGTGCGCCTCAGCCTTTGGACTCCAAAGCCACATGAGGGTACATCAATAGATGAAACTGCACAAAGACAATAGTCATTCTCGATCACTGAGAGACTACTATATATATCTTACCTGGAACAGTGTATAAGCCTAAAAGGGGGGGGGGGCAGGAGGAGAGAAAGAGGAGAGAGAGAAAGAGAGAGTGAGAGAGAGAGATACAGAGAGAGAGAGAGAGAGAGAGAGAGAGAGAGAGAGAGAGAGAGAGAGAGAGAGAGAAGTGGGGGAGAGAGATACAGAGAGAGAGATACAGAGACAAAAGACAGAGTTAATTCAGTCATCACAGCATAGAGCAGACAGTATGTTCCTTGTTAATCCCAAGGATAATATACCTACATTGACATCCTCCACAAGATTCCTGCCTTCTCTTGAGCAATCACTCAGGGATATCATCTTCTCCTAGAAAAGGCTCTTTTCTTATCAATCTCAATTTCTGAGGCTCAGCAATAGTTACTCACCTAGTTTGCTTCTGCTATAAGGAGAATGGATAGAGCTGTAAAAATTAATATGTGTCATAGGAGAGGGGGCAGGAAGGAGACTCCTTATATAGGGAAGGATATGTCTGAATTCATCTCCTCCAAGACCTCTTATTTTCATGTCATCTTCATTACACGAGCAGTGACACTTTCTGCATGGGGAATCCAGGATGCTTCTGAAAAATCAGCAAACTCTGGTCTCAGGTGCAAATCCTCATCAACAATGGCAGTCAATTAATTGTAATTTTCATAGATGTACCACTGAGCAACAGGAACAGAAACTTTTCCTGTACCTCCTGAGAGGGGAGGATAAAATAAGCATGAATAAGTGTCTTAGAGAGGTGACACTGGGAATTCTAGAGAGGCAGTAGGTAAGGGCCCCCTTTACATGTGCCCTGAGGATTCTACTGAGCTATCCTATCCTTCAAGTCAATGTAATCAATATTTATTCAGCAGCTACTACATTCCAGGCACAGGAGAAGACATGGTAAAGCATGGCAGTATCTTTGCCAAGAAAACCTCATGATCAATATGGCCATGCTCTGGTTTAGCATGTCTACAAAGAGTCAGACATGATTGAAAAATATGCCAAGCACTGTACTGAGGTAGAAAAAAATAAGGAGAAGAGACACTCCCTACCTGCATGGGGCTTACAATCTAATGGGAGAGGGAGAAAATCAAATGATAAGGTGAAGTCATGATACCCCAATGCATTCTGTAGTGGGAATCCACTGAATCTGCTGACAGAAAGGGCTAATATGTGGATAGTTACTTTTTGTTTTTCAGTTCTGTCCAACTGTTCATGATCCCATTTGGGATTTTATTGGCCAAGATATTTCTATGGTTTGATTTTTTCTTTCTCTAGCTCATGTCTCTGAGGCAGAAATGAATACAAATAGAGTAAAGCGACTTGCTCAGGGTCACATAGCTAGTGATTGTCTGAGGCTGGATTTTAATTCAGGAAGATGAATGGTCCTGACACTCTATTGACTTCACCACCTAGATACACATTCTGAGGACCAATAAAAAAACTAACATTTTTCCTTTTAGGGGAGGCCATAGTCCAACTTAGGAAGACGAATCCTTGCACATAGCTAAAGATATTGAAGATAGAACTGAATAAGGAAACCTCAAAATTCACCTTCAGTGAATTCTTTTGTTTTGTGTTTTCAGGATTAGGCAATGAATTTTTCCCCCAAAGTACAGACCTAGAGGAACAACCGAGCAGGCCTGGAAGGGCTGGAGAAGCCATCCCATGCCATCTATATTATGAGCACGAGCCCCAACATTTCAGTTTCATAGATGAATTGCTCTGCCTTACTAATTGTGTAGACACCTCTCTCATCTAAATCTTTTTTTTAACCTTACCTACAATCTTGGAGCCAATACTGTGGATGGATTCCCAGGCAGAAGAGTGATAAGGGCTAGGCAATGGGGGTCAAGTGACTGGCCCAGGGTCACACAGCTAGGAAGTGTCTGAGGCCAGATTTGACCCCAGGACCTCCCATCTCTAGGCCTGGCTCTCAATCCACTGAACTTCCCACATGGCCCTCTCCTCAAAATCTTTCCTAGAACATGGTATATGATTTCATCTCCTGTGGTGCCTTGACACATATACACCTTAGGTCACAAGAAATTTGAGATACAAGCAGTACTGATTGGGATTTTTTGCTTTAAATCACAAGCAGATATTTAAATCCTGAGCTTCCACCACCATCCACTGGATAGTCTGCTGAATGTTTGGTTTCACAAGTTACATGAGGCTGTCTTGTTTAGTTCTGTTTTTATCTGGCCATTTTTAAATCTATATTTATTATCTGGCCATGCAGGCATCTGTAATGAATTGCTTTTGCTTTCTTCTTTATTTTTGTCTTTTTTATCAATTTTTGGGGCAAATTTCTTAATTTTTAATCTTGGGTCCAGACCACAGAGGAACTGAAGGAGTTACAGCAGCAGCAGCATACAGAGATTCTGCAGGAAATTAGTGGGAAGGAGCCTGGGGAGGATGAGCTACAGTACAAGTGAGATTAAGGAAATGTAGAGGATTCAGGAAAAATTAAGTTTAACAGGTTGTGCGTTGGAGCTGTGGGACAACACTTGTTTCACACATTATTGAATCTTTCTGAAAGGGATGAAGAGAATAACTTCCATGGAAAGGTTTTTCCTGAAAGAGCCTCTAAGTGAAATTGAGTAAAGTGTGGCTAAACAGCCAAAATCCAATGAAGAAAATAATGATAATTACTTAAGGTAAAAATATAGCAATTTATTTTAGCAATAAATTGATGTGTAAAGTCAAATTTGTATTTAAATGTAGCTTTACCTGTGTAGAGAGTAAGTTATGTTGAGAGAGGGCACAAAATGGAAACCTCTGCCAGCACCTTTACCTGACCTTGAAGGTAAATAACATTTCATGAGCAAGTTTATTTCCTTACATTCTTTCTTATTATCTTCAAATATATTTATTTGTTTTTTAAAAAGAACATTTTAATATTTGAAAGCATAAAATTTGTGAAAAATTCTGTAAAAGCAAAAAATATTGTGAGTTTTTTGGGACCAGAATGAATTGAGTGCATTTCCATTCATTTAAATGGGGAAATTTGATTTGACACATGAGCAAATTGAGTTATGAGCTTGGTTGGCCATGGAACAAATTAGTCATGTGTCAAGGTGCCACTGTACTAGGAAACATCACATCCTCTTCTCCTTAGTGAGACCTTGTAATGATTACTGTGTTGGATGACATGAAGGTCCCCCCTGAATATTTTCTTGTTTCCACTTTCAGTTCTTGTTTCCCATGGCTCCTCCTTCTTGCCCTTTTTTTGACAGAATATCAGATATCCACTTTATGATCTCCATCTCCATGTTAATATGATTTAAATCACTCCAGAGTGTTTTGCTTGCTGAGTGTTTGTCACTTCTATACTTTATTATTTGGATTAAATAAAACTATGTGTTTCTATTGATATCTAGATCTCTCCAGTTCTATAGCCTCTGCTTCTAAATTGGAATTCAGTAGAGACATGATAGAAGGTGTAATGGATATACAGTCCGGAAGACCTGAGTTCAAATTCTACCTCTGATACTTAAAAGGGATATGAACCTGAGGGAGTCACTTCATGTTTCTTAGCCTTGATTTCCTCTGCTGGAAAATAAAAATAAAAATGTCATTTGCTCATGGAGTTGGGAACATTTAATGAGGTAAAATATATGTTAAGTGCTTTGCAAACTTGAAATTATATTATTATTATTTTTTATTGGCATCTTTATATATTACCCAGTGTATTAGCCTCAAGTCCTTACTTGTCCCAATTTTTTTAACATTATTTTTTTATTTGGTCATTTTCAAACATTATTCCTTGTTTACAAAAATAATTTTCTCTTCCTCCCTCCTCTTCTCCCTCCCCCCATAGTTGACATGCAATTCCACTGGGTTTTACATATGTCCTTGATCAGAACCTATTTCCATATTGTTGTTTGCACTGGGGTGATCATTTAGTGTCTACATCCCCAATCATATCCCCTCGACCCATGTGTTCAAGCAATTGTTTTTCTTCTTTGTTTCTACTCCCACAGTTTTTCCTCTGAATGTGGATGGTGGTTTTTCCTCATAGATTCCTCCAAGTTGTTCAGTATCACTGCATTGTCACTAATGGAAAAGTTCATTACATTCGATTGTACCACAGTGTATCAGTCTCTGTGTACAATGTTCTCCTGGTTCTGCTCCTCTCACTCTGCATCAATTCCTGGAGGTTGTTCCAGTCCCCATGGAATTCCTCCAGTTTATTATTCCTTTTAGCACAATAGTATTCCATCACCAACATATACCACAATTTGGTCAGCCATTCCCTAATTGAAGGGCATCCCCTCATTTGCCAATTTTTTGCTACCACAAAGAGTGCAGCTATAAATATTCTTGTACATGTCTTTTTCCTTATTATCTCTTTGAGGTACAAACCCAGCAGTGCTATGGCTGGGTCAAATCTTGTGCCAATTTTTAACAACATCCTGCCTTTACTGACTAAACTTAACTTGTGGTTCTCTCTTCTAGCTATACGTATCCTAGAATATCAAAATCCCTCTTTTGAGTCCTTGACCTAAAGTATCATATATTTTCTTGCTAAGTATTCTCTTTGATTTCAAAGGCAGAACCATTTTGAAATTAAAAAAAAAACAATTTAAGTATAAGATATAGACATCCATGGCTTGCAAAATGGTGGCACATTGGATCTAGAATGAGAAAACCTGAGTTCAGTTTGGACCTCAGACACTTCTTAGCCATGTGACTCTGGAAAAATTGACTTAACCTCTGTCTGCTTCAGTTTCCTTAACTATAAAATATGGAGAATAATAACTCCTACTTTACAAAGCTTTTGTGACGATCAAATGAGATAATATTTCTAATGTGCTTAACACAATACCTGACATATAGTAGATTTTTAACAAATGCTTTTGCCTTCCCTCTTTAGTTGAACTCTGGGCTGATAGGAATAGTGTGCCATCCTCAGTAATGACACTCAAATAATTTTCTTGTTGGTTTATTAGGTACACATCCAAAGCTTAAACCAGGAAATCTAAGAAGGTTTGTTTTGTCTCAGTCTCCTTGAGTGTAGAAAACATGGTTCCCAGCTCCCATAAAAGCATTTAATGTATAGTGTCATCACTCTCAATTATAGGATCCTTGTGCTTGGTTCTCTTTTCTTGCCAAGTTTCATGCTTCTTGAGAAATATTCCCACATTTCTATATGGATTCATGAATTTCTGAACTCTTAGAATTATATGTTGAGATTTTGGAGTGAATTCTGAATAGGGTCAATGAAAACCCTACAATATTAATACTTTTCAGTTTGAATCTCAAGGACAAATCCAGTCTCTATGCACTGAGAGTTGAGAGTCATTGGACCCAGACTTTCTCTACAGTTTTTTGTTTTACATTTTTATCTATGACATGTCCTCTAATTTTCAAGATTTCTACCCTTGTCCACTTATTCATTGACTTACTTATTTTTAAATTTTAATTGCAAAATCAGTTAATCCTTGCTTTATTTTATCAATACATATTATCAAAAATTTAATGTATCTTTTTTGAGTCCTGTTATGACAGGGCAATGGCTTCGACAGGCTGGCTAAACCTTGTGAGGATAGCCATCGGGTTGTAGACCCCTGGTGAACTAGGGCTTTTTAAAAAATAGACTCGAATACAGGACTACAATCCCCACGAGCCTTTGCTCCACTTCCCCAGAATGCCTTGTAATCTCACCTGGGCTGAGATGGAGAAGATATTTAAGCTGATTCAAAGGCTTTTGAGGGACCCTGGGACTTCCATTTGGAGCAGATGTGGCTTTTTTTCATAATGTAGGTGAGGTTGTGTCTAGGCCTCTCTATGGCCTGGACACATGTCTCTTATCTTGTATTTTCTTTAATCCTTAATCTTCAATAAACCTCTAAAAAATATAATACTCTTTGCAGAGAGAAACTAATTTCAGATGCCTCAGTCTCCCCATCTCCCCTAAATTTTAATCTTTACACTTTGCTCATCCAGCATGTGAAGACTGCTTCGGCCGAACAGATGGAAGAAACCAACAAGAAGGTTCAAGGGCTGAGATGGTGACGCAGCAAAGCACTGTGGAGTGCTTAGGGCGTGTTGGAGCACAAAAGACAACACGGCCATCCAATGTAGCTGAGGAAGTCTCCAGGTGTAATGACCTTTCGTGCCACTGGACCCAAGCTTCCAACGCCGAGGGAGTGGGACTGTCTCTGTGCATCGACTTTTCCACTTAAATCTCCTTCATGCACAAGTGTCTTTGTGCACAAAAACACACAAAGACAATCATCATCCTTGGTTACCGAGAGACTACTACTATGTGTTATGACAGTATGCTCTGAATTTTGGTCACTTGTGCCTCAACAATACCATTTTCTTTCATGTAAGTGTGTGTAATGATAAAAATAACTATCAATTAATATTTTCTGAATTATAATCATTGTTTTAATCATATTCTACCTACATAAACTGTATAACTGAAAATATGTTACCCTAAAAGGGAACTACATTTCCTGAGAGCCCACTGACTTCTTGTCATTACGTACTTCCTGTAGACAGGTAATAAATATCCAGTGGGTAGTCCTGCTCCTCCTCTCTTTACTTCCTGTTCTGAGCTTGGTGGTGGTAAGGTGGGCTTTTGAACTGGCTGATCAGCCATGGGCAAATGGTCTTTATTTTGTATCCTCTTTATTCCTTGATTTCTAATGATCATTTAATAAATCTTCTAAAATATAATTTTACTATATGAAGATTTAATTTAAATTTTATCCATTGAAGGGATAAGGGAAAAACTCTCAATTATTTTTAAGTCATGTTTCTCTTGCCAAGGCTTAGGTGGGTGGGTGGGGTAAATGAAAAGCCTTGGAAGCCCCTTGAACTCTCTTTGGAAAAAACATATTTTGCTCTATATTCATTGGTTTCCAACTTTCCACAATGAGACTGTGAGCTCCTTTCCACAGAAACTACTTTCTAAGTATTCCCTACAATGCTTTTCATATAGCAGGTACTCAATAAAAATATTATGAAGGAGTTAAATTTTCCCTAAACCCTTCAGCTATGGAAGTAGTAATCATCATCACTTTCCTGCCAAGACTTAAACAGCACTTTGAAATGTGGAATGAAGGGGTTCTATCTCTTCCTTTCACTACAAAAAATGAGACATAGTTTCTGATTTTTTCATAGCCTATGAAGACTTATTTTCTGGCTTCTCCCTCACATCTCAAGGAAATTTTTAAAATTATATTCATCCCTTCAAACAGTATCAGTGAGCAAAAAAATTATGACATATAAGCTTCAAAACAATTGGGAGATATCTTCTTGGAAAGAAATCATCTGTTTTTCTTTCTGTTTTCACATAGGGATAATATTTTATCTGTCCTGTTCTTTTATTCTTCAAAGCATTATTTTTATTTTTATATCTCTTTCTACTTTGCACCCAGGTTGTCAATTCAGTGAGAAGCATGACTGAAAGTGACTTAATTTTGGTATCCTCCATGTACTTCCAGAGCAGAGCTTTACACAATAAAGTCTTAACAAATGATAGTCAATCAATAAATTAATCTTATTTTTATTTATTTTTATTTTCATTAATTCTTATTTATTTGTTAATTTGTTAATTCTTAATATATTCCAGATAACATGATGAGCATGACACAAAGAGCTTATACCCTTAGAGATCTGGCTTCCTAATGAGAAATCCAACCTGTAAATAGATAATTCAAAGATACATGCAGGACAGATAGAAATTAACCTTAAAAAAAGAAGATGAACAAAGTCCTCCTGCAGGAGGTAATATTTGTCTGAGCATTTGAAGAAAGCCAGTGATTCTAAGTGGTTAGATGGGGACACTCCCTTTGCCTGATTTTCTTCAAGCTATTATTTTCCCCAAACTCATAAGTTTGCTAGTTATTAATGATTCCTTTGCAAATTCCACTAGATAATCACTCTAAGAACAGCACTAAATGTCCCCAAATTAATCTCTTCCTAATGCCTTTCATTTTTCTCAGTTGTCATGTTCTCCAGGCCCAAATTTAGCATCTTCAGTCCTACGCTAAGCAGCTAAGTATATCTCACCTAATTAACATGTGCTGTAATCTTGGCATACTAAAAGTCCTTTGTGCTCATTCACTTGAGTTCTGCTATTGTCCATGTGAAGAGTTAGAAGAAAAAGGGAGTGTTACACTCTACAGCCATTGTCACGTTTCTAAGGTTACTGGTTTGTGTGTGTGTGTGCGTGTGTGTGTGCGTGTGTGTGTGTGTGTGTGTGTGTGTGTGTGTGTGTGTGTGGTAAATAGACAGAATAGAAAAGAACTGAATTGAGAAATTTTTGAAATATTTCTTGGAAGGAATTTTGACCTGGCTCTCATTTCTTCCACTAATTGAATGAGGACTTTAAGCTTACTTCACCCTGTATTCCTTCCACTGCCAGTATCCCAACTCTATTATTCTGTGTATTCCTGGTTTAAAATTTTAATTCCATGGAAGATGGCCTTTGCCTCCTTCAATGGGCACAGTAGGAACTTGTAATCTGAGTGTCACTGTTGAGCAGTAGGAAGGGGCTGACAGTTGGAAACAACAGAGAAAGAAAAACTGAGACATGAAGCAACATAGGATTAGCAACTTTTAAAAAAGTCATATACATCACAAAAAAGGAACTCATTAAGTTAAAGCTAGCAAAGGTGATCACCAATAGCAAGACGGCTTTGGCAGCACGGATCTCTGAAGAGCCTCTTTGAGACAGCGTAGTCATGTGAATGTGTTGAACTCGTTGGTGATGTCTATACAAAAGAAGCACAATAAAGCCACTGGTAATGGCCATGACACTCACAAAGAATCCATCATAAGCAAACTTCCAGATCAGGAATATTGTAGTCTTCATTTCATGGAGATCTAAGGCACCAAATCCAATGTTGTGGTCCACTTTACTGTGTGTTCTGTTCCCGAGAACAATGACATACAAAGGCAGAACTATATCTGCCAGCAGATTCAGGACCCAACAGAGAAGACAACAGAAAAAGATACATTTCAGTGCTCTGGTTTTTAGCTCTGCTATTCTGAGACTGCTTGGACTGATGGTGATGGCCTGGAAGACGCTTAGGAGGGTGCAACTGCAGAGAGAAAGACTACGAGCCACTCTCTGCATGTAAATTAGAAATATACTCCCAGGATAATCCACAAAATATTTTAATTCCCAAACTTCAAAGGTCTTGGGAATTCCCCTGAAAAGGAGCAAAATTATATTGGTAAAGAGAAAATGTATGAGAATCAGAATTATGGATTTTTTATTTTTGCGACCACTGTTCAACTTAAAACTGTAAAAGAATATGAGGAAGGAGTTCCCTAAGACTCCAAATACAATCTGGTTCGGGTAGGCAATCCTCAGGATTTCATTCTGAGTAATCATTAGATTTATTTAGATTTCTTGATCGGAAACTTTTTCACCAGATAAAAAGTGACCTGGAAAAAATACAGAATAATGACAGTTAATGACAACATTTCCCCGGAGAATTTGCCTTCCTCTTTTGACCTATATCATGAGAAACAGAAATCTTATGTGTATCAGTGGGGAAAGGATGTTGTTCCCAAAGAAATGTTCTTGCTACATAAATCCACTAATCCTTCAACCAATGATATGGCTATTAATTGCTGACATTGTATTATAGGAAAAAAAACCACATTGTCATTTAACAATAGACCTGACAAACTAAAATCCCTAATTAAACATATCAAGTGTGTAGCTGATTATTTTCCTTGATTTCCATTTGAAAATGCACATGTGTATTTGATTTTGATTTGATAACTATATGTTTAAGAGACAGAATTCTGGTTTGCTGCTGAGTCATAAATGAATTTTATTCAGAAGGCAAGGACTATCCGAAGTAGCCCTCTTATCTTTTACTTAACTGACTGCAATAAAAGGGAGATCTCCTTTAAGCCTCTATACTGGGAGATATCTTGGTATCTCCCAATCTTAGGCTAGTATATAGTCTAGGAACCTATGTCTTTATTTCTTGTGCATTAAATATGCTCTTTCCAACTATTATGTGAAGGGGCATTTGAGACAGCAACTATGATGTGAACTTTGAAAGGTCAAAATGGCAAACCATTAGGACCTGGAGTCCATGAAACTGTACAAACTTTTATATCTCTGGGCCTCACTTTCCATGTTTTTAAAATTAGAATTTTGTTTTATTACATAGAACTCAGTGTAGGCAATGAGGCTCATATTGAAGACTCATATCTCCACATCCATAATAATTGCCACTATGTTAAAAAGAGCTAAATTTGACTTCTGGGCTAAGATGGCCACAGAGAAGAAGCAAGGGTCTTTCTCTCCTCACCACCAACTGACATAAGGCACCTCAAAAAAGACAGAAATCAAAATCATAAAATAGAAAAGGCTCTATTATAGGGCACAACCTTGAAGTTAGGCAGGGTTTGGGCATTTCCAAGCTAAAGGGGAGAAAATTACTCCTACCAAAGCATGACCTGATCATTCCTCCCCCTCTGCAAATACTGTGCCATAGTCAAAGTGAGTGCAGGCAATCTCTAGGTTCTCAGGGGACTGTCTAAGGACACCACAGACTTACCCCTGAGACCAGTGAGACTTGGAACCCCAGGAGGCTGAGAAGTATGAAACTTTGACACAGATATAGGGCAGAGAGGGGCTGCCAACAGCACACAAGGCTAAGACTGAAAAATAGACTCAGGGCAAAAACCACTTTGTAACTTGATACAGAGAGAGCCTGCCCTACTTACTCAGACTTCTGCCTGGGAAGGGAAGAAAAAACTAACACACAAATGGCCACCAACACCCCAAAATCACAATCTACAACTCCCCCCACCAAATAGAAAAAAAAACACTCTGACTCTGGATAACTTCTATGGTGAAAACAATAGACTACAGAGGAGACAGCAGAGGGTGACAAACAAGTAAACACATCCAACCTCTCCCCACCCCCAAAGGATATTGGTCACAAGCTCTCTAAGAACTCAAATTGGAGTTTAAGAACCAAGTAAGAAAGGTGGAGGAACAATGGGAAGAAAAATGGGAGAAAGAAATGCAAGTAATTCAAAAGGAAAATAACAGTTTAAATAACAGAATTTCCCACTTAGAAAAAGAAACCCAGAAATCAGATGAAATTATGAGCAAATTAGAGACTAGAATTGACCTACTGGTAACTATGAAAAGCAGGATAGAACAAACTGAAAAGGAAAATAAAAAAAATCACAGCTGAAAACCAGCCTTTGAAGACAAGTATTGGGCAATTAGAAGCTAATGATCTCACAAGACAGCAAGAATTAATAAAGCAAAGTCCAAAGACTGACAAAATAGAAGAAAACATGAAATACCTCATGCAGAAAATGACTAATCTGGAAAACAGGTCCAGGAGACACAATTTGAGAATTATTAGTCTACCTAAAAACCTAGAAATAAACAGAAACTTTGACATCATACTACAAGAAATTATCCAAGAAAACTGCCCTGATGTTCTTGAACAAGAAATTAAAATGGACATTGAAAGAGTCCATAGATAACCCTCTACATTTGATCCTCTTAATTCAACCCCCAAGAATGTAATTGCCCAATTTGAAAGCTTCCAAGCTAAGGAGAAAATATTGCAAGAAACCAAAATAGAGACAATTCAGATATCAAGGAGCACCAATGAAGTTTACACAGAATCTGGCAGCCTCCACACTAAAGGAATGCAAGGCTTGGGATATGATATCTAAACAGGCAAGAGAATTGGGTCTACAACCAAGGATCATCTACCCATCAAAATTGACTATATGCTTCCAGGAGAAAATATGGGCATTTTAAAAATAGAAGATTTCCAAGTATTTATAAAGAAAAGATCAGAACTAAATGGAAAATTTGATGTCCAAATACAAGAATCAAAAGAAATATCAAAACAAGAATGAAAGGGGAAAAATTAAGGCTTTAGTAAGACAAAATTTTGTATGTTCCTCTTTGGGAAAATGATATTTATAACTCTCAAAAACTGTATTCACTATCATAGTAGTTATAAGAATTATTCACAGGTAGAGGTTGGGGTTGTAAGTGGTTTAATATGATATTAAAAAAATAAAAGGGGGATAGAAGATGGCACCAAGAAAAACTTTAAGGAATGAGAAAAATAGGATAATTTATAGCACAAAAGAGGCTCATGGGAGGGGGAGGGAAAGCACAGTGTTATAAGGAAAGGAAGATAATGCTAATAAGTAGTACTTAAACCTCATTCTCAGTGGAATCAATTCTGAGAAGGAAGAGCATCAAGATCCATTGGGGTATAGAATTCTATCTTACACTATTTGGAAGTTGAGAGGGAAAAATCAAAGTGGAGAGTGGGGCAGGGAGTACCAAAAGGGAGGGTAAAAGAAGAGGGAAGGAATTTAATAGATACTAAGGAAAAATAATAGGGGGATAAGAAGGGAGGGGGTAGGAAGGGGAGTAAAATAAGGGTGGGGATTAGGAGAAATAATTAAAAACAAAACAGCGGTATAGAAGGAAATAATGAAAGAAGGACACTACTAGGAGAGGAAAACAAAATGACGGAGAATACACAGGAGGTAATTATAATTGAATGTAAATGGGATAAACTCATCCATAAAAGAGAAACAAATAGCAGAGTCAGTGAGAAACCCAAATCCCAGTATATGTTGTCTGCAAGAAACACACATGAGGCAGATAGACACACAAAGGGTAAAGGTAAAAGACCAGAGCAAAATCTATTTGGCATCAACTGAGAAAAAGAAGGCAGGAGTTGCAATCATGATATCTGACAAAGTCAAAGTAAAAATAGATATGATTAAAAGAGATAGGGAAGTTAATTACATCCTGATAAAAGGAAGTATAGACAATGAGGAAATAGCAGTACTCAACATGTATGCACCAAATGGTATAGCATATTCAATTTTTTAAAGGAGAAACTATTATAGCTTAAGGATGACATATAGAGTAAAACTATCCTAGTGGGAGACCTGAAACTTCCTCTATCAGATTTAGATAAATCAAACCAAAAGTAAATAAGAAATAGGCAAGAGATATGAATGAAATCTTAGAAAAATTAGAGTTAGTAGATATATGGAGAAAAATAAAAAGTGACAAAAAGGAATATACCTTCTTTTCAGCAGTACATGGTACATTAACAAAGATTGACCATATACTGGCCATAAAAACATTGCAAACAAATGCAAAAAAAGCAGAAATAATAAATGCAACCTTATTGAATCATAATGCAATAAAGTAATAATTAGTAAGGAGATGCAAATCAAAAATTAATTGGAAATTAATTAATGTGATTCTCCAAAATTGATGGGTTAAAGAACAAATCATAGAAACAATTAATAATTTTATTCAAGAGAATGACAATAAGGAGACATCATATCAAAATCTATGGGATGCAGCCAAAGCAGTACTTAGGGGAAAATGTATATCCCTGAGTAAATATATTAACAAAAAAGAGGGAAGAAGTCAATGAATTGGGCATGCAAATTAAAAACTAAAAATAGAAATTATTAATAAAATATGAACTGACTACAAAACACTTTCCACACAATTAAAACTAGATCTAAACAATTGGAAAAAATATTGATTGCTTATTGGTAGAATGAGCTAACAGACAAGCCTACCTAAATTAATTTACTTATTGAGTGCCATACATACCAAAGTACCAAGAAACTTTTTTACTGAATTCGAAAAATTTATAATAAAGTTCATTTGGAAGAACAAAAGATCAAGAATACCAAGGGAAATAATGAAAAAAATGTGAAGGATAAGAAATAAACTTAAAAAAATAAAGTAGGACAGTCTATTATATTTCATGGCTAAGGAGGTAGAACAAACACTGAGGAAATATCATGATACTTTACATGTGTAAATTTCTATAAACATAGGTTCCCAACCAATAAGGGGTATTGGGAGAATGTCATGAATATCTTAGCATCACTCTGTGGGTTTCAGACAGAAAGTGGTACAAAATATTTTCTCTCTTAGTAAAGAAATATAGAGAGGGTAGAGAACTTCAAGGTCATGTGATCTAGTACCTTCTTTTTGATGAAAAAGGAATACTGTCCAAAGGAAAGAAAGTGATTTAATTAATGTAATTCAGGTAGTAACTTAAAGCCTAAATTTCACCCATGTCACATAATACTAAACTAACTGTTGTTGTTCTTTTCTTTAATGACGTAATATATATATAGGCACTAGCTATATAAATAGACAATCTATTTTTCCACACAGAAAACAGAGGAAGGCACTAAATCTTGCTTTAACATAACCATTAAGTGGCTTGCAAACACAGAAGATACTGGCCAGCAACAAAGCAAAAACTAATTGAAGGACAGCAAAGTGAAAGACTATCTAAAGACATACATAGAAACTTTTTATGCCTGAACAAAAAGGGAAAAACTTTGTCATTTGCTTTTATAGTCAATATTATATAAAAACATAATAAGATGGGACAATGAGTTCCCTCTAGTAGGTCTTTCACTACCCTTTGATAGAACTTAGAAATGTGAAACTCTTGCTTCTCAAATTATACTTAAAGTCCACAATTAAGACTCCTTCCTATGAAGGATAAAGATGAATCCCATGAATATAGGTTTGCTATTAGAGCAGAATTGATCTTCAATATATCACCCTTGGGAGGTCTTTCCCTGAATATAATCCCCTATTATATCTTAGATGGCAACAAGACTAAGAAATAACATTAGCAAAGGTCTTAGTTCTGCCTCCAAATCAGGCTTAGGTTCTTTGACTTCTACCATGCTTAATAAGAGAAATTCCCTGTCCAGTTCCTAGCACTTAGTGACCCAGGGCCCTGGTTTCCTTTGCTCAGAAGAAATTTTCCCCCTATCATATTATTTCTATGGAGAGAGACTAAGCTAAGTTCACTTACCAGGTTGGTCTCTGTTGCCAAGTCAATAGATAGATCTGTAGCAATGACTCTGTGTATGTAGATGTCCATGTATGTGTATATATATATATATATATATATATATATATATATATATATACACACACATGACTGGATATGGCTAGAAGTAGAATTACAAATTAAATGAAGTTTGAAATAATCTCTCTGGATCTGTGATTATCATGTCATCCTTAGGAAAAAATTATATTGTCTTCATAGAGAATATTTAACATGTCTGTTAAGCAATTTATGAAAAAAAAATTTTTCTCTAAGGTGTTAATTACCATTAACAATGCTTATTAACTAGTCGTAAACCCCTAAGGAACATCAGTGAGTAGAAGGGAGAGAAAGTTTCCTGTGCATCAATAGAGAGAAGAGCAAAGTGAGATTCAATGTGTGTCACACAGGGAGAAATTGGATTCTTTCCAGAGGGTAGACTGTGGGTCCCTCTGCATGTGATTTTCCAAATATTGAAGCTAATTATATACATCATTTATACAAATTTTCTTCAAAAATGGGTCAAAATGGTAGAATTTGCATTTCTCTTCTTTTAGGGGAGAGACTTTATGGAGCTCAGAGATGAATGTTAAGTGAAATAATGTTCTATATTAAAGTTTTACACTTAAATTCATTACTTGCTTATTATCATGTCTATAGCAATTGTGTGATGTTAACATTAATGGAAGTCAAAGACTAGAGGGCTAAATAAAGAAAATGTTCTTAGTAAACATGCATTTATCCTAGTTCTCTGGAACATGAAGGGGAGGGACAATCCAGGTGTTATGGAACAGGTGATGAGTGTTGAAAGAAGGAATATTAACTTACACTGCAAACCTGAGTAAGGAAGAACAGTAAATTTTAGATCTGAGTGACTTCCAAAAAGTCACATTAATTGAACTGATAAGAAGCTTTTCTTTCATGGGAGCATGCCACCTTTTATTAAAAACTTGCTCTTGTTTTAGCAAGGGCCAAGAAATGTCTATTATAAATGCAGAAGGTATTCAATTATTTCTTGTCATGTCCTCAAAATTAACTAGTTTTTCTTTTATAATTGCCTCTTACTTATTTAAGGATAGATATATTCATATCTATGAATATTATAAGATCTGCTTATTTTCTTAAATTTATGGCATTATCTTAAATATCAGAATTAAATATCCATTTTGAATTTGTTGGGAAATTTGGTATAAAATGTCAATCTATGCCAAATTCCTGTGAGATAGTCTTCTAATTTTTTTAAATGACTTTGCTATAATATATATTAAAGTTTATTGAATGTTGGGTCAGTTAATTACATTATTTCTAAATTTCACAACAGAATTATAACATTTGTCTTTTCGACTAATGCCTTGTATATATTTTTGTCTGTATGTAATATCCTTCCTTCAAGTAGTCCTTTTTCATCATTTATTCTGATATTCTGTATCTTCTGTTTCTTCATATGAATTTTGTTTTTTATGTAGCTAACAGATATGATTTGCATAGTGGTTAATATTATTTATCTATCTTATACCCAAAAGAACCTTGTGAAATAAATGCAATTATCATTTCATTTTAAATATAAAGAAACTGAGCCTGGGAAAGGTTATGTGATTTGCCCAAGGTCATATACCTAGTAAGTATAAAGCATGATTCAATATTTATTGATTCCAAGTTTTGCATTGTAAGCAATTTGGTGCCATAAAGTATTCCTCAGAAAGTTTTAATTTTATATAGCATTAAAATAACTAAATTTCATGACAATGTCACTTATGTTACATTAGAATGGCCAAGCCATGAGAAATAAATATTTATTTCTTTACCTATTTGGATTGTTCTTTCTTTAATCAAGGTAAGTTTTGTAACTGACTCTCTATTAGCACTGGGTTAGTTTTGGAATTTTAATCTCCAAATATTTTATTCATTTTGAAGTGACTTTTAATGGTATTTCTCTTTATATCTTTGCCACTTTAGATTTGCTATTATTATATGGTTGTTATTATAAATTATTACTAATATCCTTACTTATTGCTCAGGACTTTTTAAAACAGTCATATAATCAGTAAATGTGGTGGTTTTATATTCTCTTTATGTTTTCATGAAGAATTTCTTGTTTTTACTCTGATGTACCAGCTTACACCAAGTAGATTGGCCAATATGGCAGCAGAGGAAAGTGATAAATGTTGTAGGGGTGATCCAGCCATATCACTGTGTGTTTGTACCCCAAAGAGGTAATAAGGAAAAGACCTGTACAAAATATTCATAGCTGTGTTCTTTGAGGTGGCAAAAATTGGAAAATGAGGGGATATCCATCAATTGGGGAATGCCTAAACAAATTGTTGTATCTGATGGTGATGGAATACTATTGTGTTGAAAGCAATAATCTATTGGAAGATTTCTATGTGAACTGGAAAGATCTCTAAGAATTAATGTAGAGTAAAAGGAGCAGAACCAGGAAAACACTGTACACAGAGATGGATACACTTTGGCACAAACAAATATAATAGATTTTTTCTATTAGGAGCAATGCAATGATCCAGGAAAATCCAGAGAAACTTTTGAGAAAGAACGTTATCCAAATCCATAGAAAGAACCATGGATATAGAAATGCAGAAGAAAAACATATGGTCAGTCACATGGTTTAATGAGGATATGATTGGGGTATTATCATTAAAATATTGCAAATATGAATAATATGTAAATAGTTTTGAAAAATTATCTATGTATAAAGCAGTGGAATTGATTTTCAGCTCCAGGAGAGGGGAAGAAAGAGGGGGTGGGAAAATCATAAACCATGTAACCATGGAAAAATAATCTAAAAAATAATTTTTTTTTCAAAAAGAAAAGAAAACAGCAACCCTATTATAAAAAAAAGCAATTTCTTTTTTTCCTATTGCTGCTCTTAGCATTTCTAGAACCATATAGAATACTAATAGGGAGAGGAGACACACTTATTTTGTAACTAATTTACTAAAACATAGTACAACAGCATTGCACATGATGCTTACTTTGGTTGTATAATAGGCAAGGTGATATTTTTTTAAAAGGTCACATTATACTTACCTTCCTAAGGATTTTTAATTACTTTTTAAATTACTGTTTGTACTTTGTCAAAGGCTTCTTATATGACTTTTGAAATAATTATGCTTTTGATGTTTCTATTTTAAGTATAATTCATTATGATGACTGTTTCCCTAAGGTCAAACCATCTTAGCAACCTCAATATAAATCTCAATTGGTCAGAACATTTTATTCCTTGGATGAGTTGGTGTTTTGTTGTTTGATGAGGCTTTATTTATATATTTTTAAATGTAGAAAACATTTGGATACTTTTAATCAGGTTAGATTTATGTTTATAAGTTTTGTAATTCTTTTGTTTTTGGTGTTTTAAATAATTTCTATAGCCTTTTTGGTTTCTGTTTTAAAAATTTATCCCAGAAGTATCCCCACTTGTGTGAATCTTTGTTGGTTTTCTACATAGAATGCATTTAGTGTCTTAAATATCTTTTGTATTTTGTTATTTTATGTATGTACAAATATATGTACATATTTACATACACATACCCCCAACATTTATGTGATTATAAATAAAGCCATATATTAACCAAACAGAAAAGTAAATGATTAAGAAACCAAATCAAAATCCAATATCATAATAATTAAAATAGTTGAGGCCATAAACTGTAGTGATTAAATAGTGGAAGACTTAAATTGTAGTAGATATAAGAGTGGGTGAGTAAATGTGACCACAGGAAATATGTTTTCACTACAGTGTTTTTGTTTTTAAATCAAATATAAGGTGGTCGCCAGGGAAATATTCCCAATTATTAAATATATACCCAAACCAACTAGGTTTTATAGGGATTTTAATTAATTAATACAATGAGGAATTAAAGAAAGAGAGAAAGAGTAAGAAAGGAAAAAGTATAAAGGGCCTTAAGCCAACATGGCCTAGACCTGAGTCTTAAGAGAGATCAGTCAGTTCTTAATCACTCACCACAAGATCTGTCCAAGCAAGAATATAGACACCAGTTCAGCCATCCATCCTTCTCCAGAGAGGGATTCTTCTGACTGTCTCAAGAGACTGCCTTCAAGAGACTGTTTCCAGAGCTCTCTCCCAACAGCCTCCTTAGAGACTGTCTTCAAGAGTCTGTCCCCAGAGCCTCCTTAGAGACACCTTATATAGGGAATTTTCTTCCATGTCACCTCCCCTAAATTCTTCCATCTACCAATCACAGTAGATGTTTTTCAAAGGACAGGCCATTCTTAGTCCACACCTAAGAAGGTGTAAATTTTTGAGTAATTCACACAAGGAAAGCTCTGAGTAAGTTTCTCAGCTCTTTGTTCCTTATAAATTCACAAGTTGCTTGACCTTTATAGGTACTTATCTTAAGAACTTTTTGCCTTATTATAAGTATGGGTTTAAGTGCTTTTCATTATTCAGAAAAGAGTTTACAACTTTATTTAAAGTGATTTCCTTGTCACAGGCAGACATAAGTAGGTGAAGTAGAGTTCTCACATTCCTTATCTAAGTAGAATTCACTGCCCAAATGGGGAATGGTCTTAATCCAATCTTATGAAGTAGGGTCTGGGAATTTTTAAGGTTCACAATATATACATCCAAATACATACACATATGTATACATGAATATCTGTATATATGCATATATATGTATTATGTATAAACAAAAATAATCAATACATGGAAACAGCCCATAAATAGGTACAATGAACTACAGCAGTGCATGTCCTTCTTCAAGAGAATTGGTTGGAAATGTCTTTTCACATCTCTTCTTTGTAGTCATAATTATTTCTTGTAATTTTACAACATTTAGTTTTGATCTCTTTTTTCACATTTTTGTGGTCACATGTTATATATGTTTTTTTGTTTCTGTTTACCTCATTCTGCATCATTTCATTTGTCTTTTTGTTCATCACTTTGTAAAAATGGAGATTTGAACCCCAGACTTCAATCCCCAGAAGTCCTTGGTACTTCCCAGAATTCCCTATAATCTCACCTGATTCCTCACCTGAGTGTGAGAACACAATTTTTATTTAAAGGGCTCTCTGCCTCCCAAGACTTCTTCTTCTGCTTCTAAGCACATGCATCTCTCTTCTTGTACTCAGAGATTGCAAGGATGTAGTGAGTAAACTAAGCATGGGGGTTCTGAATTTTACTAAATCAATCATGGCATGTGGTTTATTATTTTGTATCCTTGATTTATAATAATCTTTAATAAACCTCATAAAAATTTAATATTTTTAGTAGAGAAACTAATTTAAATGTTAAAACTTCAGTATTCATAATCATTATTTCTTAATGTATGGTAATATGTCATCAACTTTTATGTACTAAAATTTGTTAATCTTTTCTCCAATCAGTGATGATCTATTTTTGTTTACAATTTCTTGCTGATCACAAAAATTCTGCTATAAACATTTTTGTGTGATTTATAAATTATTTCTTTGTAACAAAGGTTGAGTAGTAACTGTACTTGAGAAACATGTATAAAATAGTTACCTCTACTTACCTATTTTCACTGTTTCTTAACTCTTTACTTTGGCTTCTGACCTGATCATTCAATCAAACCTTTTCTCAACAATGTTGTAAATGATATTCCAATAGGAAAATCTAGTGATTTTAATCAATTATCATTTTTCTTGGAGTCTTTGGCACTTGATCACCCCTTTTTCTTTAATGTCTTCTTTTACTTTTTTTTCCCCTGACTATTATATCCTGGGTCTTTGTTACTGGTCCTCACCACCTCCTAGCTAGATTATTTTTATAATTTCTTGGTTTATTTTCTTGCTTAAAATATCTCTTAAATTTAGTCCATTCTCCACTCAATATTATATTTCCTAATTAAATTAAATTAAGATTAAACTTCCTAAAATTCAGGAGTTAAGATATCATTACTTTCTTTCTACCCTGTTTAATAAAATGTTGTGTCTCCCTGTCAGGTCAACTTAATTTTCTGTTGTTTTTTAATTATGTCTGACTTTTTGTGATTCCATCTGGGATTTTCTGAGTAAAAACACTGGAATGACTTTCCATTTCCATTTCCTTTTCCTGATAATTTTACAGATGAGGAAACTGAGGCAAAGAGGTTTAAGGGTCTCTTCCAGGGTCATAAACTTGGTATGCATCTGAGATCAGTTTTGAATTTATTTCTTGTTGACTCCTGAATCAAAACTCTATTTTCTATGTAATTTAAATTAGATATTCTATATCTTATGTTATATATATATATACATATATATATAATATATATAATATAATAGTAAGAAGAAATATATATGTAGGATGTGGTAGTAATCTATTTAGGATATGTAAAAACACTAGGGATGAAAAAGAGGATTGCACTAAAACAAATGGAAAGAGAAAAGTAAAGTGGAGTAAATTATATCACATAAAGAAGCACAGAGTTGGAATATTATTACAATGGAGGAAACGATAAAGGTCATGATTGGTCATACTTAAATCTTACTCTCATTGGAATTGGCTCAGAGAGGGAAAAACAGCCAGATTCATTGGGGTATAGAACCCTATCTTACCCTATAGAAAAGGAGAAGGGTTATAATAAAGGGGGTGGTGGAGAGCAAAGTAATATAAGAAAATTAGAACTTGGAGGGGGATATTAAGAGACCCTACAGACAATTAGGAGGTGAATAGGAAGGGAGGAGGTTGAAAGGGGAGTAATATAAGGGAGGGAGAATGGGGGAGTGGTTAAAAGCAAAAGAATGGTCTTGAGGAAAGAAGTGAGAGGAGAAAGGACAAGATTAAAAGAAGAAATCAAGATGAAGAGTAATATGCAGAAGCCAATCATAACTGTGAATGTAAATGGGATGAAGTCACTCATAAAATGGAAGTGGATAGCAGAGCAGATTAAAATCCAGAATCATAGTATATGTTGTTTATAAGAAACACTCTTGGGGGAGATAGACACACTCAGAGTAAAGGTAAGAGACTGGAGCAGAATCTACTGGGCTTCAACTGAGACAAAAAAGGCAGGAGGAGCAATAATAATCTCAGGCAAAGAAAAAGTAAAATTAGATCTATTTAAAAGAGATAAGGAAGGGAATTACATCTTCATAAAAGGTAATATAAACAATGAAGAAATCTCTGTACTCATCAAAATGCACCAAATTTTTAAAAGAGAAACTAAAGGAGTTTAAGAAGGAAATAGATAGTAAAACTACACTAGTGTAGATACTTAACCTTCTTTTATCAGAACTAGATAAATCTAATAAAAATAAATAAGAAAGAAGTAAGGGAAGTAAATGAAATTTTAGGAAAGTTAAAGTTTATTTTATCTGGATAACTGAAGAAAATTGAATAGGGATAAAAAGGAATATACCTTATTTTCAGCAAGCGCAAGGTACATATACAAAGGTTGACCATGTATTAGACTATACAAACTTCACAGCCAAATGCAGAAAAGCATAAATAACAAACACAAAATTTTCAGGTCATAAAGCAATAAAAATTGTAAAAAATAAGGATTCATGGAGTGATAGATTAAAAATTAATTAGAAATTAAACAATTTAATTCTTCAAAACTGGTGGGTCAAAGAATAAATCAAAGAAAAGGTCACTGATTTCATTGAGAAAAATGACCATTAGGAGACAACTTAACAAAATTTGTAGGCTACATTCAAAGCAATACTTAGAGGAAAATGTATATCCCTGAGTACTTATCACAATAAAATAGAGAAATGGCATATTAACAAATTGGGATTGCAACTAAAAAACACTAGAAAAAGGGCAAATTAAAAATCCCCAGTTAAAGACTAAATTAGAAATCCTAAAAATCAAAAGAGAAATTAATAAAATTGAAATTAATTATTGAAATAATAAGTAATTGTAGGAGCTGGTTCTATTAAAAAACAAATAGAATAGATAGAACTCTGGTTAATTTGATTTAAAAATGAAAGAAGAGAATCAAATTATCAGTATCAAAAATGAAAAGAATGATTTCATCTCTAATAAAGAAGAAATTAAAGAAATTTTTAGAAGCTATTTTACCCAATTATATGACAATAAATCTGATCATCTAAGTGAAATGGATCAATATTTACAAAAATAAAATTGAATAAATTAACAAAAGAGGAAGTAGAATACATAAATAATCCTGTCTCAGAAAAAAATTGAACAAGCCATCAAAGAACACCTAAGCCAGGAATCCCAAAAACAGAAAAATAAAATTACAGCCCAATTTCCTTCAAGAACATTGATGCAAAAATCTTAAATAAAACACTAGCAAAGAGACTACAACTATATATCACAAAGATTATTCAATGTGACCAAGTGGGATTTATACTAGGAATGGAAGGTTGATTTAATATTAGGAGAAAATTGGGATATTAACATACTGGTCATTGCATTGTTAACCTGAAAAACATAGAACTACTAAAGTAGTCATAAAAACCAAGACTTTAATCAGGAAATAGGTCCAATAATTGGTCACTATCACAGAGCCTAGTCCCAAAGACTACACAGAGTCAATACCCTGGGGCTCTGGGGATATATCCCTGGGAGAATGCACCCCACTAGATGTTTCTCTAAAGAACAATAGAAATTGGGGGACTTATAAACCATTTGGGCTATTAAGGACAGGGAAGTATGATTGATTGACATTACTATGGCTATATGGAAATGAGAAGTTCAAGACAGGATTATCAGGGAGAGGTTGATGCTTTACAATGGATACAAAAGGTAAGGGTCCAACCAAATGATGGAAGAGGACTTTGATATAATAGGAGAAACTACTAGGACAAAAAGCTATTTAACATTTGATTAGGTCTATAGTCCCACCTGGACTGGGATCCTTAGGTACCTTAAAGTCCATTGTTCATTCTGAAATGGGCAAGTCTCAGACTTCCCTCAGGTGAATTCTCAAGAGACAGGGGCAGACTTGGGGTCTCCAGATTTCAAGTATACAGTTCTAAATTGAAATAACCATTCTGGAGAGTAATTTGGAATCAAACCTGAAAAGACTATAAAAGTGTAAATACCTTTGGATCCAGTTATACTAGTAAGAGATGTGTAGCTAAAGACAATTTTAAAAGGTGGAAAAGGTGTTATTTGTATAAAAATATTCATAGTAGGTTTTTTTTGTGGTGTCAAAGAATTAGAAACTGAGGAATCTCTATCAACTGAGCAATGACTAAACAAATGGTTGTAGATTATTGTAAGGTAACAATATTGTGCTATAAAAAATGATGAACAAGATGATTCCAGAAAAACCTGGAAGGAATTATAAGAACTTATTTAAAGTTAAGAGAACAGAATGAGGAGAACATTGTAGTAGTGATGGTAATGTCCTTGTTGTATGGAACCCCCAAATATACCTTTGTCTCTTGGGAACTTGCTTGCCTTCAGTGAACTCCCTGACTGATCTTTGTCTTAGATGAACAAGGAACCATTAAGCATCCATTAAACACCCTGAATAAGAGTGATAGAAATACTCAAACCTCAAGTACCATTTTTGTCTTCTTAGTCTTTCTTAGACTACTCTTTGGTACTCCAGCCTTGGTCTACAAGCTCATTCCCAAGTCTCTTTGAAACTAATCAGTTTTTGTTTCCTTTCCTTCCATCCCCAGAGTTTATATAGGACCCCATGTTCTTTAGTTCATGGGAAAATTCCATTTTTCTGCCTTTTAATGTCTAGATATCTTCATATGGCTGTCTGGAATATGTATCTCTGCTTCCTCTTCACTCATTCTCATCTTAACTTCTTTCTGACTTCTCTGTCTTCTGTAAAGATTAAAATTTAGGGAAACTGAGGCAGGTAGAAATTATTTTCTCTCTACAAGGAGTATTATATTTTATGAGGTTTATTAAAGATTAAGGATTAAAGAAAATACAGAATAAGAAAGCACATGTCTAGGTCCAGAGATGCCTAGACAACCTCACCTACATCATGAAAGAGAAGTGTCTGCTGGGAAGCAGAAGCAGGAAAGAGACCCAGTAGCCACAGCCAGGTAAAATACCCTATCTCCCTCTCAGCTCAGGTGAGGTTACAAGGCATTTTGGGAAGTGAGCAAGGATTCCTGGGAAATGGAGTCCCGAGTTCAAGTCTCCATTTTTACATTTCTGACCTCTTTGTTCAGTTCAAATTCCTCACTGCAAAGTTACTGATGAATTCTTAAATCATAAATGTAATAGATTATTTTCTGACCTGACACTTAGGCACAGAAGGGGAACAAGACCTTGGATTTCCATGAAGGAGATGGCCCCCAAGGTTTCTCCTTGCAAAGGTAGGTTGCAATTGGGACCTCAAACTGTGGGACAGGAGGACTGCTTGGCCTCCTTCCACTTGGGGGGTCCATGATCATGCTCACCAAGCTATATATCTGAATAGGGCTCTGGACTGGAGAACAAATGGTTGGGCAAGATTGGGCTAGCCAGATGACCTCCCAAGCTTAAATTTAAGTCATGTTTGCTTAGGCTTAGGTTAGGGGGAAAAGCCTTGGACAAAGGGGGCTGGAAAGAAAACCAGAGTACCATTTCCACCTCAGCCTTTCTCTGGCTGTGTGACTTCAATCAAGGAACTGGGCCTTTCCTGGCATCAATTTAAGAATCTGTAGCCTAGAATTCTTTCGGTTTTGATGTCCTGGGAAGTCTTTGGAGGGAAGAAATAGCATCTCACTAAAGGTCAAAGAGGACCTCAGAGCTCACTAGGCAGACAGACATCAATAAGGTATTAGGAAAGATTCATTGAGCATCAAAAATTAACAGAGTTAGGATTAGGCCTGGACAAGAATTTTCTGATCAATTAAACCAGTTAGAAGATGTCAAAAGCAATGGTGATTAAAAGAGATACTATATAAGATATCCTGAAAAAAAATTTGCAACTGATTAAAGAAACTGGCAAAGCTAAGATGAATACAAGGATAAACTGAAAAAAAACTTAAAGAAGGTAAAATTTAGATCATGAAATTAAACAAGAATTAAGATAGGGAAAAAAAGAAGTAAAGAATAATGAAAGAAATGACCAATTAAAAAGCTATGATTTTTTTAAATGCAAAAGACCTTAGATATAAAAAAAATCATCAGACTTATTCTGCAGAATTCAGAGGAGCTGGAAACTTGGATCAAAGATCACTTAATCATCTAAATGCTTCATAAACTGGCAGACCCAATTGGCAATCCTAGAAGATAGATTTTAAAAAATTGTAATCTCATTTTACAGAAACAAAATGTCAGGAAATGAAATATTAGAGAATTTCTTACTTGTGCTTTTGCTAGCCATGCTGATCTACCATTGAGAAATCTGAGGAAGAAGTTGGTGACTAATCATACCTTGATGTTTTTTGCTCAGCTATTAATATATTTTCTTTTGTTTTGTAATACTTATTCAGAGATGGAAGGACTTGTTTGGATATCCTGGGACACTTTGAATTCTATTATTAGGAATTTTCTATAAATGTACATGCTTGTGCTTAAGATTTTTGACTGAACTGCCTTATGATTGAGAACTTTGGTAAAATCAGTCTTTCTTTACTTATAATTTTCCCTAATTCCCTTACAGATTTCATACCCTTTTATAATGGATCCCTTGGCTGCTAGACCTAAAAACTATTTCAACCTCTTTCCACAATGTGAAATTTCCTTTTTATTGACTTCAGTCTATGCCTGAAATGATTTCAAGTGGTCTGGATATGGACTTTCTGAATATTAGTCCCCACCTGCTTCTTCTCCTTATTTCACTAGTTGAACAAAGTGACTGTTAAAATTATACACTTCTGCCCTGGATAGAGCAAGCTTCCTGGTTTTCTGTATGTCTACCTTCCTTGTAGAGAGTGGGAATAATGGGGGTTGAAGTGGGTTGTGGTGTCAGAGCTGAGTTCTGATTTTTCATTCCCTAAATTCATAGAGTAAAGGCAGGGAAAGTTAATATGTAACAATTTACAGACACTGCAACAATAACAAGGTAATTGGATTTCAGAGCAAAAGTACATATTAGCTTACTGTTCACTATAAATTTGATGGTGATTTTATATGTAATGTACTTTTGCTTTAATCTACTCAGATCACTGAACATGGTGGTCACAAGGAACATGCCAAATAACAACTGGTATAACATTATTACCTTAGTGGATAAAAAAAATGTTAACAAAATGATAAATATAGGTGAGGAGTATTCCACTGAACAACTTGTATCATCACATTGACATTGAGCCTCAAGGTAGGAAGATAGAGGAAGGATAGAAGTTCTGGATGCCACAAGGGGGATGGCAAAGCCAAATTAGAGATATGAAGTGGCAGGAATGAGTCAGAAATCCAGGCCTTATTAATTATCAAGGAACCACAGCAAAAACTCTGATCAGTGGACTACTCAGAAGGCTTATACCCTTCCAAATATCCAAATTTAATACCACACAGGTCGAAGACATGATAGAGAGAAGAAAGTGCCTGGCCGAAGGCCAGGTCCCAGGTGGAAGAGGTAGAGAAGGAATGGAATCAAAGATGGAGCTTGGCCAGAGGCCAAGCTCCAGCAAGGACAGGCATCAGTGAGAGCTGAGATCCAAGAGAAAGAGAGGGGCAGAGCTTGCTGCGGCCCTGTGTTTAATCTCTTTGATATGCAAATATACACAATACATAGGGATGATTATCATTGGTTAACAACAAGGTATAGGTGTGATTTCTCTTAGCCAGGTGAACATAAAGAAACCTGTTTTCCCGCCTAACATGGGGGAAGCTGGGGTCAAGGGTCAGAGGCTTTCCCAGCCATGTTCAAGACTGAGCATGCTCTCTTCTAAGCCACTCTGTACATTCTGTTTCCCTTGCCCATAGCTAGGGGTGGACTGCTACAGTTTTCTAGTGTTTTTAATAGGAATGGGTGTTGTATTTTATCAAAGGCTTTTTCTTCATCTATTGAAATAATCATGTGATTTTTGGCGGTTTGCTTGTTGATATGGTCAATTATGTGGGTGGTTTTCCTAACTTTGAACCAGCCCTGCATCCCTTGTATAAATCCTATTTGATCATGGTGAATGACTCTTCTGATCACTTGCTGGAGTCTTTTTGCTAGTATCCTATTTAAGATTTTTGCATCTATATTCATTAGGGAGATTGGTCTATAATTTTATTTCTCTGTTTTTAGCCTGCTTGGCTTTGGGATCAGTACCATGTTTGTGTCATAAAAGAAATTTGGTAGAACTCCCTGTTTGTTTATTATGTCAAATAGTTTGTATAGTATTGGAGTTAGCTGTTCTTTGAATGTTTGATAGAATTCACTGGTGAATCCATCAGGCCCTGGGGATTTTTTCTTAGGAAGTTCTTTGATGGCCTTTTGGATTTCTTTCTCTGATATGGGATTATTTAAGAAATCTATTTCTTCTTCTGTTAGTCTAGGCAATTTATATTTTTGTAAATATTCATCCATATCACCTAGGTTGGTATATTTATTGCCATATAGTTGGGCATAGTAGTTTTTAATGATTGCCTTGATTTCCTCTTCATTAGAGGTGAGGTCTCCCTTTTCATCTTGGATACTGTCTATTTGGTTTTTTCTTTCCTTTTTTAAATTAGACTGACTAGTACTTTGTCAATTTTATTTGTTTTTTCAAAGTATCAGATTCTAGTCTTATTTATTAATTCAATAGTTCTTTGACTTTCAATTTTATTAATTTCTCTTTTGATTTTTAGGATTTCTAATTTAGTCTTCATCAGAGGATTTTTAATTTGTTCACTTTCTAGTTTTTTAATTTGCATGTCCAATTCATTGACCTCTGCCCTTCTTAATTTGTTTATATACAAACTCAAGGATGTAAATTTCCCCCTAAGTACTGCTTTGGCTGCATCCCATAGGTTGTGAAAGGATGTCTCACCATTGTCATTTTCTTCAATGAAGTTATTAATTGTTTCTATTATTTGTTCTTTAACTAGCTGGTTTTGGAGAATCATATTGTTTAATTTCCAAATAATTTCTGATTTATCTCTCCATGTACCCTTACTAATTATTATTTTTATTGCATTGTGGTCTGAGAAGGTTGCATTTATTATTCCTGCCCTTTTGCACTTGTTTGCAATGATTTTGTGCCCTAGTACATGGTCAATTTTTGTGAATGTACCATGTGCTGCTGAAAAGAAGGTGTATTCCTTTTAGTCCCTATTTATTTTTCTCTATATGTCTACTAACTCTAATTTTTCTAAGATTTCATTCACTTCTCTCACCTCTTTCTTATTTATATTTTGATTTCATTTATCTAGTTCGGATAGGGGAAGATTCAGATCTCCCACTAGTATAGTTTTTCTGTCTATTTCATCCTTGAGTTCCTCTAGTTTCTCCTTTAAAAATTTGGATGCTCTGCCATTTGGTGCATACATATTGAGTACAGATATTTCCTCATTGTCTATACTGCCTTTTATCAGGATGTAATTACCTTCCCTATCACTTTTAACTAGATTTATTTTTACTTTGGCTTTGTCCCATATCATGATTGCTACTCCTGCCTTCTTTCTATCATTTGATGCCCAATAGATTTGGCTCCATTCTCTTACTTTCACCCTATGCGTATCTACCTTCCTCATGTGTGTTTCTTGCAGACAACATATGGTAGGGTTTGGGATTCTAATCCACTCTACTATTCGCTTGTGTTTTATGGGTGAGTTCATTCCATTCACATTCAGAGTTATGATTACTAGCTGTGTATTTCCCAGCATTTTGATTTCTGCTCCTGATCCTGCCTTTTCTTCCTTCACTATTTCTTTCTACACCAATGTTTGTTTATAGTCAGTCCCCCTAGTTTCCCCCCCTTATTTTACTTCCCTTTCTACCCCCCTTCCTTTTTATTCCCTCCCTTATTTTCCCCTGTAGTCTTTTTAAAAAAAATTTCCCCCCACCCTCTCCCTCCCTTGTACTGCTTTCCTCCCCACCAGTCCGTTTTTTACTCTTCTACTCCCCTATAGGGCGCAAATCTATTCTCTTCCCCAATGGATTGGATTGTTCTTCCCTCTTTGGGTCAGTTTCAAAGTATGTAAGAGTTGAGTATTTCCTATCTCCAACCTCTTTACCCTTCCAGTGTATTGATGTTCTCCCTCCTCCCGCCATGAGCTTCTTTGTGATGTATACATTTACCCCCATTTGTTTCTTTTCCCATTTCTTTTAGTCATAACCTCTTTTTTTAGCTCTAGTCATGTATATATATATATATATATATATTTATATATACATGCATACATTCATATATGTATGTATTTGTGCATGGATATATCTATATACTTATTTATGTCTTGTCCTTTCATCCTATACAATTTGTCACTGTTCCCTCTGAGTGTAATTCTTCTATCTGCTCAGATGATAGCAACAGTTTTTAAGAGTTACCAATGACCTCTTTTCTTATAGGGATACATATCATTTTAACTTATTGAGTCTCTTATAAATTTTTTGTTGTTGTTTTGTTTGTTTTTTCCCCTCTTTTTTAATTACCTTTTGAGATTCTCTTGAGCTCTGTGGTTGGACATCAAATTTTCTGTTCAGGTCTGGTCTTTAATTTATGAATGCTTGGAATTCTTCTGTTGTGTTGAATGACCATACTTTCTCCTGTAAGAATATAGTCAGTTTTGATGGGTATTTTATTCTTGGTTGTAGACCTAGTTCCCTTGCTTTCTGGAATATCATATTCCATGCCTTTCAGTCCTTTAATGTGGATGCAGCCAGATCCTGTGTTAACCTCACCATTTTTCCATGGTATCTGAATGGCTTCTTCTTGGCAGCTTATAATATCTTTTCTTTCTGATTGTTTTTGAATTTGGCTATAACATTTCTTGGTGTTGTCAATTGGGGGTTAAATACAGGGGGTGATCTGTGGATTCTTTCAATCTCCACTTTCCCCTCTTGTTCTAGGATCTCGGGACAGTTTTTCTGGATAATTTCCTCTAGTATTATGTCCAGGCTTTTTCTTTTGTCATCGTCTTCTGGTAGTCCAATTATTCTTAAATTGTCTCTTCTTGAACGATTTTCTAAATCGTCTGTTTTGTGAATGAGATGCTTCACATTTTCCTCAATTTTTTCATTCTTTTCGTTCTGTTTTATAGTGTCCTGCTGCCTTGTGAGGTCACTTAATTCCAGTTGTTGTATTCTGGTTCTTAAAGATTGGATTTCATCTCTTGCTTTTTGGTCATCCTTTTCCTTCTGGTCTGATTTTCTTTGAAGATCGTCTTTCATCCTCTTTACCTCGTCTTTCATCTCCTTTGCCTCATCTTTCATCTCCTTTGCCTCATTTTCCAGCTGATTCATTTTGGCTTTCAAGACACTATTTTCTTGTTTTAGTTCAAGTGTCTCTGTTTCCAGATGACTTATCTTAATGTTTAAGTTCTTTTCCCAATTGTCTTCAGCCTCTCTTAGTTGTGTTTTGAGTTCTTCCACAGCCTGTATCCAATTTGCTGGGATTTCTGGTTTATTGTTTGCTGATCTCTCCCCCTCTGTTCCATTTGCTGAGTAGTACCTGTCTATTGTAGTTTCTTTCTTCTTTTTCTGTTGTTTGCTCAAATTCACCCCTTCTTTACTCCCCGTATTTGTCTGTGCTCTTGTTCCTCTCATTTTTTTTTTGTTTTTTGGGGACTTCTATCAGTCTCCCCTCTTGGAGCTTTAACAGAGGCTCTCTTGGTGTAGTCTCTGGGGGAGGGTTGTTGGGGGTTTGAGCTTCGCTGTCCTCTGGAGGCTTTTGATTGGCTTAAAGTCCAGCAGTCAATGAGGATGGGTGGGGAGCCTGGGCTTCCGTTCTGGAGACTTTTGATGGGATTAAGTTCAGCTTGGTTGTGCTGGGTTTGCTCTGAGTTCTAAACTTCCTGGAAGGCTGGAGCAAATATGGAGTATCTCCAAAGCTCTGGCTGGGCTGCCAGGTCTATGCTCCTTCTAATTCTTCACAGAATTCTTTAGGATAAGATTGTCTTGACTCCGCCTCTAGGTATCTGTTCTTTCAGAAGACCCTGCTCTCTAAGGGGGGAGAGGTCCTGTCCTCCCTAGGCTCTGAGGGCTCCTGATGGGATTGGGTTCAGCTGGTGCCCTAAAGCTGGAATCTCCCTTGAGACTCAGATGGAAGGACCCAGCCAGGGGGCTACAGGCTTCTCCCTTCTCTCTATGTTTTCCTGCTGTCTGTGTTGGGGAGACTGGCTCAGGTTGTTTTCAAGGTGAGCCTTTCAGAATAGCCAGCCCTGAGGCCTTTTTGCCGGCCCTGAGCTTCCCACTGCTGCCTTGGGCTCAGCACTCTGGGGTGGGGAGGGTGGGTCCTGGGACCTTCCTTCTGCCTACCCCTTAGATCCAAGTGATCTAGGTTCTGGATTTTGAAGGGCCATACCTTTTGATCCAGGAGGAGGGTTCTCAGGGTCTATCCTGTTGTTCAGTTTGAATTTTGGTGTCCTGGGAGCATTCAGTTTGTGATTGGTAAGGAAGGGGTTTCAGAGCTCTGAACTTTCGCAGCCTCTAAGCCGCCATCTTGACCGGAAGTCACCCCCCATTTATCCATTTTTTTAAATTTATTTTTTATTTTTTTTAAACCCTTACTTTCCATCTTGGGATTAATACTGTGTATTGGTATGGTGATGTAGAGTGGCAAGGGCTAGGCAATGGTGGTCAAGTGACTTGTCCAGGGTCATCCAGCTAGAAAGTGTCTGAGGCCAGATTTGATCCTAGGACCTCCTGTCTCTAGGCCTGGCTCTCAATCCCCTGAGCCACTCAGCTTCCCCCTGTTTATCCATTTGTAATGAGGAATCAATACCAGTTTGTATTGGGAACAACTTGACCTTCTTTCTTCTTTCTCCATTAAAAGGGATACAAAATAGAAAGACTACAAAAAGAGGTAAAGCAAGTAGATGCAATGATGTCAATTGGATGAGTGAGGGTGTTATAACCAAGGGAGCTCTTTACCAAGAAGCCCATTCCACTGATTAAATGTTCTCATTGCCATTCTCTTAGAGTCATCTGATAGGCCTTTACTTCTTCCTCTACTCTCACCTAAACAAAGATGTTTCTCTACTCATTGTTGCTACACTAGAGATTCTAAATTATCCAGACTCTTCATAAAAAGGCATAAACTCATGGGACAAAATTTAACTTTCTTTTTAGACAGGTCCCAGCTAGCCACAGGCAAACAGGTTATTTTTCTTTACAGATGACATGATGATTAGAGCCCTGGAGGAACAGATCTCAGCAAGGCAGGCTGCATAACTGCAACCCTGGCCCTCCCCTAAATATGGCATGCCTTCCTCATACATGCATATATACTCCCTCAAACACTGATTACTGATGTTCTGCTTTCTCCTCTATGGACAGAGACTAACCTGGTAAGTGACTTGTGCCTTAGTCCCAGATACAGATATTGGCAGAATTGAAGAGTATCTTTAATTTAATGATGATATACCTAGAACTCAGCAGAAGCTGTTACTGAATGCCTAAAGGATGAGTCAGTGAGTGAAAAAGCACTATAGGAAATTATCTATGTACCAATCGCTATTCTAAGTGATAATCTGTCTTTTTATCTATCTACACACATATTTGGACATATAATTTGGACATACTATCAGGGGGAAGTCATTTAGATTATGGGTAGGTAACAGCTTTGACTAAGATTTAAAGGAAAGTTAAGGAAACCAGGATGTGGTGGACAGAAAGGAAGTTTAAGTGTTCAAGAGAGTATGGAATTTAAAGATAAAAAGACCATTTTCCAGGATCTCTCTAAGGAAACTCCCTCCAAAAAAAATGATAATGAAAAGGGATGAGGCCTCACCTGATATCAGGATCTGACATTGTATCTACTCTAGAGGTTGCTGCTATAGGCATCTCAATTCTTCCTGCTTCATATATGATGAATTCTTCTGGGTTTCATATATGATGAGTCAAAGAAGTAGGACAAGGAGGAATACATTTACATGAGATTCTGACCCTGACATACTCTGTAAGATAGCATCTCCAGGTCTTAAATGCCTTTGATGAAGAAGAAAGGAATGGGATCTTATCACTTAGGTAGACACCCAGCATAAAGGCTAGATAGGATTTTAATATCTAAGCTAATTATGAGCGAGAAAACAGGTTCTCTGTCCCCATTTAAAAACAATGACTGTACATGCAACATGATTTTGTATGGTGTTGATTTTGATTCTGTTATTTGAACTTAGACGAATCGAGTTCAAATTCTGAATCTACTACTTACCACTCATCTTAATTTGGGCAAATCCCATTTTTTTCTTTAGGTCTCGATTTCATCTTTACAAAAAAATAAAAAGCAATCATTAAAACCAGTTAAATTCAAAGGTTCATCCCCACACTGGATGGAATGCCTTGGTCTCTCTGGTGAGTTATGAAAGATTCTGAGAGTCTGTCAATAGCTTACATAAAGAAGAGACTTCAATATTCATATTCCCCACCTAATTTAGACATTTAAAATTTAAAATATCAATGGAGCATCCATTCTGACCATCTAATAGTCATGTATATATAAGAGAATATAGGTGAGAAGAGAGGTTTGAAGAAATAGATTTGGAATCAGAAAAGAAAAGATACTTAAATTCATGGGAGGTTAATGATTTTAGCAAGTGAAATAATACAGAAAGAGAAACAAATATCAAGAAATGAACCTGGGAGATATAAACCAACCACCCACACAATTAGGTAGATTAAGATACATCAAAGAAAACTGAAAAGAACAGGTAGACAGGCAGGAGAATAGTGGGAATGAAACTCACTATGATGAAAAATAAGCTCATGGATCTTAATGTTTTTGATTTGCTGATTAATCATATCCTGTTCTTTTTGTCCCTGTTCTCTGCTTTCTTCTCAAAGTTATGGAAATTGTTGGCCATTTCCTTCTCCAGCTCATTATACACATAATGAAATTGAGACAAATGGGATTAAGTAACGTGCCTAGGGTCACAAAGCTAGTAAATGTCTGAGAATATATTTGAAATTAAGTTCTTTTGACTGCAGGCCAGTTAGTCTAAACACAGTACCATCTTAGCTACCTGAATGTTTTCATGCATTGTGAAGGATGGAATGATTCAAGAGTTTCATCTAAGTAGGGAATTTTGGAGTTCAATAAATTATCACTGCCCACTGTCCAAGAAGAATTTTTACTCTTCATATGGAAGAACAGAAGAAAATGGAATTTCAATGGGAAAATCTAAGTATTTACCAAACATAATGCCAAACATTCTTCCATAGATCACATTGAATTTGACAGCACATCTTCTTCACAAGGCAGATAAGGAATGCTTACTTACAATGAAATTCTTGGCATAATATACCTGTATATGATTGGATTTGGATTCCTAGGCAATTGTATTCTCCTATTCCTAAATATCTTTAATTTCCTCATTGCTCATAGAACAAAATCTAAAAGCCTAATTATCATTCATTTGGCTTTTTCCAATATTATGTCACTACTCTTCAGGGGACTGCCCGCTACCACAAGACTTTGGAGGGTGAAATGTTTACTGGATAACTTTGGGATTACAATAATAACACATATTCAGATAATAACTTGGAGTCTATCTATGGGTAGCACCTGCCTTTTGAGTACTTTCCAGGCCATTTCTCTTATTCCTAACAATTCCAAATGTTCACAGCTCAAGACAAGAACACCAAAATTCATTATTTTGTACCTTCTTCTTTTCTGGGTCTTCAATTTGCTTTTAAATGAGGTAGGATTTCTTCAAAACATTGTTCCAAAGAATATCACAGATATTAATGAGGGATGCAACACTGGGTATAGGAGAATGGATGTACATAATAAGAATCATATGAAAATTATAATCATTTTATGTGTCTATGATGCATTATTTATATGTCTAATGATCTGTTCTAGTGGCTATATGGTCTTAATATTATACAGACACAAGAAGCATGTTAGGCATATTCATAGTAATAGTGTCTCCATAAAACTATCCCCTGAAACCAGAGCAACCCTAGCTATCCTGTTTTTGGTGTGTACCTTTGTTTTGTTTAATACACTCAGTCCTATTTTTATTCTGTATATGTTCCATTTTAAGTACACAAATAATTGGATGATACATAGCTCAGTCATTCTCTCTGTGTGGTATCCAGCAGTTAGTCCTTTTATTCTGATAATCATTGATAATCAGATCCCCAAAACCTGTACTCATTGATGGGGTTAAAAGCGAGTCTCCATCATCCTATAATGCAGACCCACACAGAAGTACTTTATATAGAGATTTGAATGTTTCACATAGAAGGAACTTTGAAGAACATTTAATTCAGTTATTCAACAGATTTATGACAATGAGGTGCAGGATAAGTGAATTATAAAAAAAAAAACATTTTCTTTCTCAACTTTAAATTATTTTCCATACTGGATCTTCCATGAAAAATGTGAAAGATTGAAAATGCCCTAATGAACAATCACTCCTCCGGTTTTATTAAGGAAACTCCTTAGACATGTCTGATACAAATTTCTTTCCCTGTTAACTACATTTTCTATCTCCTTTTTAAGCTTTATTTAGAAGATGCCATGCCAGAGAACACTTGTGGTAGTGGGCTTCTAAAGTCAGATAACTCCACTTATAATACTGGTCATTTAATTTCCTTGAATGAATTTGCCTTTAAGAAACACACTTGTTGAAATAAGATAAATAATCTCAACTTTCAGGGATAGCTCTTATTATTTATTTAAAAGATGGGCCAACAAGTTTATGAAGTACTCAACTCAGTTTCATGTTGTTAATAGATATTTTGTAAAATAGGCAAATAAAGAGAAATAACATAATACAGTGGCATGGTGAACTTAGCACCAAACGACAGCCGAGGAGACCCCCCCAAATGTTGCCTGTATATAGCCTTAACTTTATAAAAGAATGAGAATATATTTTCTCAGGGAAATAGAAATCTAATTAAAGGCATATTAAAATAAAAAATATGGGAAATAAGCAATTGTACATGTATACCCTAATAAACACATACCATAAATATATATGAATATTAGTATTTATATATAAAATAAATATATGTAAATATGTATAAATATCATAATATATATCTCCTAAGTGTGTGTGTGTGTATGTGTGTGTGTGTGTGTATGTAGGAAAACTATAAGGAAAAATGAGAAGGGCACATACATCCAGCATTCTGGAAAGTATTCAGATAATATGATATCTCAGTTCTGAAGCAACAAGAAGTCACCTTGGCCTTTATCACATACTAAATTGATGGGCCTTCTCTGGTCACCCCTCTAAGAAAAAAATGTTCAGAAGGCCACACTCTTTTAATGGGTAGGGGTGTTTGTGTACTCTGACTCTCTCTATATATAGTTTTTATGCATAAGCATCTGTAGATTGAGAGAGATACACTCATTTGCTCATAGTCATGCAGTGAGTTAAATGTCAGATTCCAGATTTGAACTCAGGGCTTTGTAATAAATACTTTATGTATATATGTATATACATGGAATTTCTTTGTGTGTTAGGCAGGGAACTCTGAATTCAAATCAGACCTCTAATCGTAGTTATGTGACCCTGGGAAAGTCAGGTAACCTGTTTGCCTCAGTATTCTCATCTATAAAATTATAATGATAATAGCATTTACCTACAAAGGCTATTATGAAGAACAAATGAAATATTTCTGAAGTATTTAGCATAGTAGCTGACAAAAAGAAAACATTGCAAATCTTTCATTATTTATTAATACAGATAAACAAATAGATAATGGGAATTATATACCACGATGGAAAAGGAAAATGACAAATTGAGGAGATGTGGAAAAATTTCCAACAATAATGCATTTTGGGGGGAGCTATAAACTAGCTCAACTATTCTAGAGAAAAAAATATATCTACATTGAGAGGCTATAAAATAACTCTTACCATTTGACCTAGCAGTGCCACTATTAGGTATCTCCCAAATAGATAAATGAAAAGAGAAAATGACCCATTCATGAAAAAAAAAATTATAGTACTTGTTTTGTGTAACGGTAAAGAATTAAAGATTGAGGGAATGTTTGTTAAATAGAGAATGGATGATTAAGGTGTGCTATGATTGTTATGGAATACTTATTATTATTGTAATCTCTCGGTAACCGAGGATGTAGATTGTTTTTGTGCATTTTTGTGCACAAAGACACTTGTGCATGAAGATTTAAGTGGAAAAGTCGATGCACAGAGACAGTCCCACTCTCTTGGAGCTGGAAGCCTGGGTCCAGTGGCACAAAAGGTCATTACACCTGGAGACTTCCTCAGCTGCATTGGATGGCCATGTTGTCTTTTGTGCTCCATCACGCCCTAAGCACTCCATAAGGCCTTGCTGTATTGCCATCTCAGCCGTGGAACCTTCTTGTTGGTTTCTTCCACCTGTTCCGCCGAAACAGTCTTCACATGCTGGGTGAGCAAAGCCCTAGTTCACCAGGGGTCGACGATGACCCGATGGTTACCCTCACCTGAGCACCCCATACACCCCTATGGAATACTATTTTATTCATAATTGACAAGCAGTGTGGTTTCAGAGAAACTTGAGGTAACTTATATGAACTCATGAAAAGTACAGTGATCAGAACCAAAATATGTTACATAGCAGTAATAAGGACAATTAACTCTGAAAGATTTAATTATTCTGATCAAATAATGCTCAAAGACAGTTTGAAAGGATCTATATGAAAAATGTTATCCATTTCCAAAAAGAGAACAGATGAAATCTGAATTAAGACTGAAGCATATATATAAATAAATACAGATATAGATATATGTATAATGTATGCATATATGTATATAGTACAAATAAATGTATATATATATTTACATGTATAGTTATATTTATAATTTTATTAAATTAGTTTATACTAATATCCATTTTTTCTAATTCAAATAAGAATAAGTATAATAAAAACTACATTTGTTGCTTTCTTTTTTTTACTGTTTTATATTGTTTGAGATTTTTTTAACTTGAGTAAAATGGAAACTTTTTGCATGACTTCATATGTATAATCAATATAAAATGATTTTCTTCTCAAAGATGAAGAGAAGGTGAGAAAGAGTAAGAGAAATGTGAAATAAAATCTGAAAAGTGGTTTTAAAAATTGTTTACATGGAAGTTTGAAGTGCTTAATAAAATAAAATAGTTTTTAAAAAAGTTATTTTTGTTGTCTTTTAAAATTCATTTTATTTTAACAAAAAATTTACACATACATTTTCCAAAGTTATGACTCATGTTGTTTCCTCTTCTTCCCTCTACCATCCAGAAGTTGAAAAGCAATTAAATCTGGGTTGTACATGTATTATCACACAAAACACATTTCCATATTATTCATTTTTTTAAGTGAATGATCTTATAAAATCAAAACACAAACCATATATCCAAATAAGCAAGTGATAAATCATATGTTTTCATCTGCATTTCTACTCCAACAGTTCTAGAGCATTCTTTTTCATAAGTCCCTCAGAATTGTACTGGATCATTATATTGCTTTTAATACCAAAGTCTATCACATTTGATCATCCCACAATATTTCAGTTACTGTGTACAATGTTCCTCTGGTTCTGCTTATTTCACTCTGAATCTGTTCATGTAGGTCTTTCAAGCTATTTCTGAAATGATACTGTTGACCATACCTTATTTCACAATTACATCATCTACCACAATAAATTTTTATATCTTGTCTCCTCATTGTGATTACCTTCATGGAAATCAATGATTTTTTTATCCTATGATTTGTTCTTTGACCCACCAGTTTTGAAGAATTAAATTATTCAGTTTCTAATTAATTTTTAATTTACCTCTCCATGAACCTTTATTGATTATAATTTTTACTTCATTATGATCTGAAAATAGTTGTGTTCACTATTTCTGCTTTTATGCATTTGACTATGAATTTTTTTATGGCCTGGTATGTGGTCAATCTTTATTTATATGCCAGATATTAATAAAAATAAGGTATATTCCTTTCCTTCCTTAATGTCTCTACTAATTAATTTGTCTCATTATTTTTCTATTCATGGCCTTTAGATACATAAACTGAGACTCCTCAATTCCTCAATGTCCATATTAAGCCAGTTTGGGCAGTTTGTCTTAAACTAATCTTTGACACTCTGCAACAGTTATTTACAGACTGTATCCTAATTTTTCCAACATCTCTCTCTTTGGAGAGATCTAGATCTATATATCTGCCTCTGAGCTAAATAAGTCTATCTACAAGCTGTGAGGGAGTTTCCTTCTCTGATTTCTTAAGACTCTTAAACTTTGTCCATGTACCCTGCCTATCAAAAAAATTCTCAATGCTTTTAGTAATGTCTCTCAAGCCTGACATAGTTGTAAATAATCCCCCTCATCATTAACATCCCATTTAGGGTCTTCCTATGCCCAGTGAAACAGTTTCTTTTCTCGGGCCTTATTAACAAAAGGAACAATTTTATTTTTCTCCCTTTCTATTGAAAAAACTTGGAGAAAATTTTCCATGTCCTGATATGCAGGATCATATCTATGAAAAATTTTGTCAATCTTCTTAATAATTACAATAGGCTCATCTTTGTAAAAATGGAGACTTGAATCCAGGACTTCAATCCCCAGAAGTCCTGGCTCCACTTCCCCAGAATGCTTTGTAATCTCATTGATTTCTCACCTGGGCCGAGAGCAAGATGGGGTATTTAACCTGGTTGTAAAAAGGCTTGGCCCTCTTCCCTACTTCCGCTTCGGAGCACACGTGGCTTTCCACCTAGCAGGCAAGATGTGAGTGGTCGTGAATAGGCTTACTGGGCCTAGACATGTGCTTTTCTTACTTCTTCTTACTTCTTACTTCTTCATATTTTAATCTTTAATAAACCTCATAAAAATAATGCTCCTTACAGAGAGAAACTAATTTCTACCTTGCCTCAGCTCCCCGATAAATTTTTATCTTTACATCTTCAAAATATATTTTACTTGCATCTCTCAATATCTTGGTGGGGTAAAAGAAGTGTGGTGCCTTAAGGACAGCAATTCTTCCTTAATTAATGTAGGCATTTCCCTTAAGGGGAAAATAAATTTAACAGAATTATTTGTGGTTTTTGTCTTTTGGCTGTGAGGGAGGCCAGAGCAGGAAATGCCCAGCCTTGGAAGATCAGGAAGGCCTGAACAGGGAGTTGCCTAACCTTGGGAGTGTCAGAACCATAAATGTGCCAAAGAGCCCAGCTGCAGTGGGGACCAGATAAAGGCCAAGAAGACCCCAATAACATAAAATTGTCAAGGTCCCAAGAATAGTATGTAGCAGATAAGGGCTGAGGGGAGCCATACATGCCAGCAATGTTCCAAGAATCATATGTAGCAGATAAGGGGCTGGAAGGGGGGCCATACATGCTGGAGAGTACTTAAGCCCCAGCCTCTCAGACGCAACTTGGAAATCTTTTAGCTGAGTTCCCACTAGTGCGTACTAGTTCAACAAATGGCCTTTCTCTGCCTGTTTGCATTGTCCATGGGTCTTCCTTGGTGGTGGGTGAAATCCTGGACCTTAACAGCTACATGTCTGTGTTGTTATGGAATAAGAAAGGGGAAGGGTAGGAGGAGGAGGAGGTGAGGTGAGAGGGAGGGGTTATTTTGGGGATGGGGAGGCAAGAGGAAAGGGGACAGGGAGAAGGGACAGGAGAGGGTGGGGCAGACAGGAGCTTCACTAGGTAAGAGAGGAGGTATTCAATCTGAGATGTAGATGGGGAGTGATCTTCCTTTTGCATCTTGAGATCACTCAAAATTCCTTCAAAATTTTCCTTTTGGGTATGTAATTTAAGCAAGCTAGCTTTCTATTGTTTATTCTTGAGGAGAAATAAATAAAATGGAACATGTCCAATGAAAATAAATGCTTCCAGGAACCAAAGTAAATGGAGCCAATCTGAATTTTTAAGCATTTTTAACTCAGTAAAATTCTCTGGGAATAAAAATTGTTCCCTTAGAGTTTAAACTCTGCTTGATAGCATCACTACTCCCCAGATAAGCTCTATGGCTTTTGATTACAAAGAAAACAAAAGATACTTGCTTGAAGATAAAAAAAAAACACCTGTTTTTATTTTCTAAGAGATTTGGAAGACTATTCTTCCTTCCACTCCCCCCACCCCCCAGGGGCAAAAATGCCAAGAACAATAAAAGGATGCTTGAATATGGAGTACAGGCTTCACCTAATATTTGGGTCAGGAAAATCCTGAGGCTAATTTCCAAAAATTCTAACTTCCACCCACCTGCTACCTGCCCCCACCCCCATTATGCTGGGTTTTAGAGTATAGAGGGTGTCATGGGAGACCTCTCTGTGGGTGAACCCCTCAGTTTCCACCTTCTCAGCCAGGAGAGTTAAAACCTCCAGGGTCAGCTTAAAAATCAGCTTAGAAGTTAGGAGGGAGTTGGGGTGGGCAACATGTAAGCAGTTTCCTACTCCCTGAACTGCTGGTCTAACAGCCTCCTCAGCTTCATGCTGGAACTTCAAGAGGCTATCTTGAGCTTGAGACCCATGTGGGGTGGAGAGGGGTTTAGCAATGACTGGAGTCAAGAGAGCCAGTGCTGCAGTGCTGGCTCATCTGTTAGCAATATAGGGGAAAGTTATATTTTACCTTCTGTGTGGGGAATCAGCTGTGGGAGGAAGCAGTGAGGGTGCAGTGCTGGGTGGGGGGGTGGATGAGGGACAGGTGCAAACTGCCATGGGGAGTCACTTATCTGTTTTGGCTAGCAGTGGGCAGGCAGAGAGGTCACTATCTGGCCCCCATTGTGAGTGGGCCTCCATCACTGGGAAAATTCCGTATTCTTTACTCAAAAGCTTTATTGTTGAAAACAAAAACAAAAACAAAACAAAAAAATTGAGAATTCTTTCCCCAACTTCACTGGTTGCCAGAAATGAAAGATTTAAATTAATATCCAATAATTCAAAATATTATAATTTATAAGACATTAATAATCACTAGATGTAGAAAGAAAAATAAACTAAAAGAAATAGAAGTTTAAACCTAATTATCTAATGAAAAGTAAAACCATGTGTGTAGATTCTCTTTCTTGGCATTAAGCCAGATTTTTCTGTCACAATGAGGGGAAAAAGACTGGAGATGCAGAATCACATCAAAATATATCCTACGTATGTAAACACTTAATGTGAGAAAGTGTGAATTTTAAAAATCTCCATCTTACTCTAGCACCCAAAAATTGTGCACACCCACACTACACAGGCATGTGAGGCATGTGCTAGTCAATGACAAATCAGAAATAACTAACTGCCCACCTGGGCTGTCCTAAGCCAAGCTTGAGCCACCATTGGCACTTGTGAGGCACAGGAAGTGACGGAGAAAGCAGCCTCTGAAATTCGCTCACTTCCTGTGGATAGAGCGAGATGGGAGTTGGTGTTAGGAGCTTGGACAGGGAGGATGCCCACAGACAGCTTCCCTTCAGATCGGTCACGTGAGTCAAGGACTGATTCCTTCCACCTTGGCCCTTTGGGCCTAAACTCCCTCTGCCTTGGTCAGAGGTTGAGTAACCCCTTTCCCTTTTCTCCTCTCTCCTTCTCTCCCTCTCCTTTACCCTACTCCCATTGTGATTAAACCTCCATAAACTCCATTCTGACTTGAGTGTTTCATTTTAGGAATTTCATAAGTAAATTCCTTGGTGGCCATTGTTCAATATTATAACAATCTTAAAAGGTGAAATTTTTACCACAACAAAAGAAAATGGGAAATGCTGGGAAAGGGAGTCCTGGAAAGACAATTCTATGAATATCTTAATAATTGATTTTAAATGTCTATTTTAAAAATTGTTCTGAATTCTCTCCATTCCTCCTCCCTGTCCTCCAAATCCTGAGAAGACAGGAAATAAGATATCAAGTATACATTTGAAATGAAAAGCATTTACATATTAATTATATTGTGAAAAATAAAAAAAAATAAATTGAAAGATTCTTCTTTGATATGCCCTTAGACTTTATCAGGTCTCTTTTTAAAGATGTATAGTATCTTTTATTAAGGATACTTTGAAATTTTTTGGGATTATTTTCTTTATCAGAGTAACTTCTTTTCACAGATGTTTCTCATAACATTGCTGTTATTGTGTGCAATTTTCTCCTGGTTCGGCCCACTTGACTTTGCATCAAATGATATATTTTCTGAAGTTACTCTGAAATAATTTCTATTGTAATTTAACAGTATAATAATAATCAACCATAACCATATATTCCAACCATTTTATTCCAACCATTACAGTTATATTTAATCCATTTCCCACTTAATGGACATTCTTCCAATTTCCAAGTCTTTGCTACCAGAAAAAAAGGGGTTGTTATAATTATTTTTGTATATATAGATTCTTTTCCTTTTTCCTGTGATCTTTTTGTTTTATAGACCAAGCTTTATTATTGTTGTGTCAAAATTTATGTAGACTTTTTGATACCCTTTATTATGCATAGCTCCAAAATTTTCTCTGGAATGACTAAACCAATTTACACTCCATCAATAGTACATTAATATTACATTTTTCCCACATTCTCACTATCATTTCTTTTATATCATTTTATGTGATAAATGTAAAATTATACATTGGAATCATTTAAATTTTCATTTCTATCATTAATTGTGATTTAAAATATTTTTCACATGATTATGAATAGCTATGGTGTCTTGTTCTGAAAATTGCTTGCTCATAGCCTTTGACTAAGAATGTAATTTCTATTATTTTAATAAATTTCAATTAGTCTCCTTTATTTTTCAAAATTAAGGCCTTAATAAAAAAAAACACCAAACAACAACACTATTTCCTTCCCTCCTTCTGATCTTGGCATCATTGGATTTTTTGGGGGGAGAGATATTTTTTAAAATTTTATGAAATTAAAACTTTTTTATTTCCCTTAATTTTCTGAATCTCTTATATGGGCATATATTCTTCTCTTTTTATAGGCACATCAAGTAAATTTTTCCATGTTCCCTTAATTTGCATATATCAACATGTCTAAATTGTATGCCTTTTTTTGGTCTCATTTTTATAGGGTATGAGATATTGGTATAGCACTGGTCTTTGTCAAAGAGCTTTCCAGTTTTCCCAGAATTTTTTTTAGATAATAAAAATTGTTGCTAAAAAAAAACAAAAAAACTTGGCTGTTTGGATTTAAACATGATTTTATTATGGTTACTTACTTCTGCATACATATTTCATTCTTCTGATTTATGACTCTGCTTCTTGACAATCCCAGGTTATTTTCCATAATTATTGCTTCATAATATAATTTGATATCTAGTAGTATTGGGGAAAGAAGTTTGGATTATTTAGGGGACTCAAAGGAAGACCAAGAGTTCAGTAGTTCATGTTGGAACAGGGAACATTCTAGGTGTCAGTGACAGCTAGGGGAAATGCCAGGAGCTAAGTCAAGAACCATTTTTTTTAATGGAGAAGAGAAGAAACCATTGTTATTTTATTAAAGGGCATGTATCGGGAGTAATGTGTAAGAAACATCTAAATGTTGGAAAGGGCTTGGTTATGAAGAGCTTTGAGCAGAGTTCTTTGTATTTCTTCCTGGAGGTGATAGGAAGTGGAATGATAATATTGGAAGGTAGGTTGTAAAGAGTTCAGAAGAGAGTGAGAGGAGAGAGTGGGAGTACCTAGGTTTTATCCTTGGTCTCAATAATACCTACTCTTGATTATTGTCTAATCTGTGGTTCTTTTTGCATGGATATTTGAGATAATAGGCTTCAATATTTGTTCTTTTCGAGGAATTTGTCTCCTGTGGAATCCTAGGTATATTGTTTCTCATTATTCTTTGTAGATTTTCTTCATGGTATATAACTTTGAGGACAGACATACACAATCTTCTTTGCTCCCTTTTCTTTTCAGTTGAAAGTGGCTTTAATTAGATTTCCAAGATATCTGAAAATATTTTCTTCTTGTATTTTTCATCTGGGGCTATTTACTGGCACCACATTTGGGGTCATCTCAGTCCTGGTTTGGCACTCAATTCTCTATAGTTCTGTATTTTATACATTTTCTTTATTAGTTTATTTTATTAAAATCCATTAACACCATGAAATCTCAAGAAAGTTATTTTTTAAATCAGTTTGATCTTCCCTTAATAATGATAACAAGTCCTGGACTGCAGCTAGGTGGTGCAGGGAATGGTGTGCACTGACTGGTATAAGGAAGACTTCTCTTCCTGATTTCATATGTGACCTCAGAAACTTCTTAGTCTTGTAACCCTGGGTAAATCACTTAATTATGATTATTTCTGTTTCCTCTTTTGTAAAAAGAATTGGAGACCGTAATGGTAAACCACTATAGTATCCTTGCCCAGAAAAACTCCAAATGGGGTCCTAACTGAAAAAAAAAAAACCACTGAACAAAACAGCAAAGTTGAGACTGCTGATACTCTGATACTTTCCAATGAAGAGTGAGTTCTTGAATTGACAACTTCATTCAGAAGATTAAATTACCAGAATTGCAAAGGGAACTACATTGAGCTAGAAAGGATCAGGGAACATTTATATAGGAATAAACTGACATGATATCTTGAAAATAAGGCCTTGTCTGGACAAGTGTAATGGAGTTAGCAGGTTATGGGATTAGTATCACAGAACCCTAAGGAAATCCCACAATTTCAGTCTAGAAGAATGATTGTTCCTTAGAGGTTCAATTGAATGCTTTGTAATTTTTCATGATCTACAAAATATGGAACAGAGTTAAAATTGAGCAAGTAAATACTATTTGCAATCAGTTAATCCTGCTCTTTACTTTCAGGAATATTTCATATGAATAGCTTTGATGTTCTTCAATGTTCCTTCCAGTTGAAATATTTCAAGTGTCTATGCCTATATAAATATTTGTGGTGAGTTTATTCTTCAGGGTGATAGAAACCTTGCAGTTCTTCAACCTTTCAAAGAACATAAGTCTTGGGAATCCGGTTGTTAATGCTGATCAGAAGAAAAGGACTGACTGTTGGATAAGCCAGTGAGAGAAAGACTGAGGTAGGTATTATCCAAGTGTTTTGGTTTTTAAAATAGAACATATACAGCATAAAGACAGGACTGAATATGTTAAACAAAACAAAGGCACTCACTAGAAGCAAGATCATTTGAGTGGCTCTTGTTTCAGGCAATATTTTTATGGATCTATTATTATTATGAATATGATTGACATGCCTCTTGTGTCTGTACAGTATTACAACCATGTAGACACTAGAACAAGTCATGAGACACAGAAAGAAACAATCATGGACACATGAAATCATTCTGATTTTTACATGATTCTCATTATTTATATCTAGGATCCTATATCCAGTGTTGCATCCATATTTACTGTCTGTGCTATTTTGGGGGGTAATTGGGCAGAAAAATACAATCATATCTAAAAGTAGATTGAATACCCAGCAAAGAAGAATGCACTGAGTGATGCATTTTGGTGATCTGATTTTGAGCTGTTCCCATCTAGATTTGTTGGGACTAATGGTAATGGCCTGGAAGGCACTCAAGAGGCAGGTGCTACCTAGGGAGAGACCTCGACCCATTGTCTGCCAATATGTTATGATTCTAATTCCCAGCTCTTCCAGTAAACATTTCAATCTCCAAATCCGTGTTCCATTGGTTATTCCTCCAAAGAGAAGCAAAATGATATTGGAAAAAGCCAAATGGCTGATAATTTGGTTTTTAGGTTTTATCCTGTGAATAGTGATGAAATTCTGGATATTTAGGAATAGAATGATACAGTTCCCTAGCAATCCAATTCCTGCTACTTGCAGATGTACTATTCCCAGAATTTCATTATAAGTCATCATTCCTTAGCTGTCTGGTGAAAATGATTTGAAGTCAAATTCAAGGTGACCTATGGAGAAACACATGACATTATCCTTTATTTACTAAAATATTCTCATTCAAATTCAATTGCCTTTTGATCTCCCATATGAGGACCAAAAAAACTTCTGCAACTGAACGTAGTGCTTTACTACTGAACTCTAAAATTCTCTCCTGGGATACATTTATTTTTATTATTATTTCTTCTTTCCCTATTCTTGAAGACCCATGGATATATAGGTGCCTCAACAAAGTGTGTGATGAACATGAAGTCAGTAGAACTTGAATTGAAATTCATTCTCATTCACTTAAAATAGTCCAATTGCTCTGAAGTCACTTAAACCAGTTTACCTCATATTTCTTATCTGTAAAATGAGATGGAGATGAACATAGCAAACCACTTCAAAGTCTTTGACCAGAATCCTCATAGATAAAATAAAAACAAGTCCTCTATGCTTGTTTTTCCTCACAATGACCTTCTTTCTTCTCCTTTTCCTTTTATTTTTCTTGTCTTCATTCTTGCAGAGGATAAAATCCTTTCTTTCCCTTATCTTTCCTAACAAGACTCTGGATCAGTCAACAACTCTTTATCTTCTAGTTTTGTGTTCCTTGTTCATTTGTCCGATAATTACTCTTAAACATCTACCTCCATATTCCCTCATTTGACTCTGAGGAATTATAAAGGAAAACATTAATTTTCCTAAATAAGTCCACTGCAAAATTGTGTCATGCAATTCATTTGGAATCCACATTGCAACAAGATCAATATTCTATCCTCACTAGTTCAAGTGTAATCACTTTTTCAAGCTAATTGAAAAATCTTGACATTTCTTCTTATGTTTCCTATAGCACCACATTCATCCACCTTTTAAGATGAGAACCTTGTTTCTCCACACATTGATTGAATATTTATAGTCACTCATGGGAAGTTTCTACTTCTCCCCTTCTGCTCACTTCATATCATTTTGATATCTTCCCATTTTTTCCATTTTTCATTTTAGATAAAGAAATGTACCTAATAGGAAATTCTTGACTTTCCTTTACTAGTCTTATCCATGACATTTAGCTTCCTCCACTCTCCACCTTTCTTTATGTTCTTTCTATTTATCTACAACTCATTGTTTTCTATCATTCCTTTTATGTCTTTCCCTTACATAATATACCCTTACTTGAATCCACTATACTCATTAGCTCACAAAAAATATATATATTTAAAATGTATAAATATTGTTCATATGTTTTGTTTTTCATCATTCAAATTCCCACAATTTTTCTCCCACTCCTAGAGAGCCATCCTACCTTACAAATGCAAAAAAAAAAATCAGCAAAACTAAATTATGAATCAAAAAGTTCAATAGGTATAAGAAAACATCCATGAACTTTATACTTCTGCAAAAGGTTGGAAGTCTTTTGTTATATCTCTTCTTAAAAGACATGCTTATTTTTTTTAAACTCCTGCCTTCTGTCTTTTCAAGGATCCTATTTTTTAGAATTCTTGCTTATTATTTCCCAATTAAAAGTTATCTGAAGGTATATGCTCCAAAATGTCTCTCCTTCCCCACCCTCCCCCAGTGCTGGCAAGCAATTCAATCTCAGTTATGCATGTATTATCGCACAAAACATACTTCCATGCTGTTTATTTTTGTAAGTGAATAATCTTATAAAACCAAAACACCAAAACATATGTCCAAATAAATATGTGAAAAATAATTTCCTTTCATCTGCATTTCTACTCCAAGAGTTCTTTCTCTGGAGGTGGATAGCATTCTTTGTCATGAGTCCCTCAGAACTGTCTTGGATCATTGTATTACTGATAATAACTAAGTATCACATTTGATCATTCCACAGTCTTACCATTACTATGTACAGTGTTTTCCTGATTCTGTTTATTTCACTCTGCACAGTACATGTAGATCTTTCCAGCTCTTTCTGGAATCTTCCTGTTCATTATTCCTTAAAGCACAAGAGTATTACATCACCAATATGTACCACAATTTGCCCAACCATTCCCCAATTGATGGATATCACTTTAGTTTTTAATTTTTAGACATCATATATATGTTTAGCTTATATTTATACATTCTCTTTTATTTTATAATAACAAAGCTTTGCTATTATTGTGTATATTGCTTTTTAATTCTATTTTGTTATAGTTCAGATTATATAAGCATAATCATTTTTCTACAGTCATCATATTAGTAATTTTCATAGCAAATTAATGTTTCATTATATTTATGTTCTACAGAGTTTAGTTATTTTACAATTAAAGATTTCCTTTTTGATTTAAAATTATTTCCTATCACATTAAGGGCATCTAAATGGATTTTTGAGCAAATTGGACTTTATTTTGTTTTAAGGTGTAAATTCATTTTCTAATTTCTCACACTTGTTTTTATTAAAACCCTTACCTTCTCTCTTAAAATCAATATTGTATATGATATACTTGTTCTAAGGCAGAAGAGTGGTAAGGGTTAGTTAATGAGGGTTAAAAGTGACTTACCCAGGGTCATACAGGAAGGAAGAATTTGATGTCAAATTTGAACCCAGACCCTGGCATCCCTAAGCATGACTCTCAATCCAGTAAGACTCTTGGCTCCACCATTTTGTCACTCTTTTAAACCCTCTGACACTCATCTTCTGACCTAATTGTTCCATTGAAACCATTTTCTCTGAATTGTCATTGATCCCTTATGTGTTATATATAATTGCTTTTCCCCAAACCTCCCTATCTGTACTTCTGTGTAATCATTAATATTAATGATTGCTTTCCTCTCTCAGATACTCTGTCTTTTATAGGAGAGTATATCTACATCCTATTCAAATCTATCCTACTTCATCTCCTATATTGCTTCTACTCCTCTTTCATTATGTTTTTATGGTTCTATATTCTGGTCATGAACATTAAGCTAAAGTGTATTTTAGAGAAAGAAGATCTGAAATCTCATTCTCCTTTTCCTTTTTCATTTGATTAACTCCTATAATTTAATTATCATCTATAAAATTACTTTCATGTTTACACATACATTCATGGTAACATTCATATATACATAGGAATACATGTATAGTTTCAAATAGATACATATATTTTACACATATATTAGGATGGTGATTATATTCATGCATGTGTATATATACATATCACTTTCAACTTATGTGTCTTACATTTAAAGGACACACAAGTTATTTTCTCTGATTAATAAATGCTGAGACTTTCATCTACACTCATTGCCTTCATGGCAAATAGACATGTGTCATACCCAACAACCAATATTTCATTGGATTCCAATTGGGTTATCAATTCAAAGATATAAAGAAATAATTTTTTGAATTAGAAAATTGGAATAATATCATGGTGGTGTATGTGATATGATTGATTTTATTTTCTATGTAATAATGAGGTGGTATTATTAGAAACAAAAAACTTGATCATCTACAATAACCAGTATGAATAACAGCAAAAACAATAATGTAATTGTAGAACCCAGAATCTTTCTTACTGTTTTCCCCATGATAGATTTTGAGGCATAAAGATAGCCCAGAGTTTAGAGCTCTTGACTTGGAGACACAATCATTTGATGACATGTTACACTGGACAAATTTTTAAACACCTATATGCCTCAGTTTCTTCCTTTGTAAAGTGGGAATAATAATTATCTCTATTTTCCAGGGATGCTGTGAGGACAGCATTATTAGAAATAAGAGAATTGATCATCTATACTAACCAGTAAATATAACAACAAAATCATAATATAATTGTATAACGTGGTCTCTCTCAGTGGCTTCCCTATGATAAATTTATGGGCAGAAATATGACCCAGAGTATAAAGCTCTTGACTTGAAGTCTTGAACCATTGATGATGTGTTACCCTGAACAAGTCAATTAACATCTATATGTTTTAGTTTTCTGTTAAGTGGGGATAATAATAATATCTATTTCCAAAAGATGGTATAAGAACAAAAATAAATTTAAAGTACTTTGCAAACATTGAAGTGCTTATATAGATATTTTATTACTATAATCATTTCTACTACTATTTCTAATTCTGTGACTACTGCATATTAAAATGATTAACTTTGTAAGTCTTTATATAGTCAAAATAAAATTTTCAAACCTAATACATTCAATTTTTCTCTATTTCTGTAGAGGATATCTTTGTGCAAAGCAGAGCCATTTAGTTAAATATTATGGAAAACTTATTTTCAAGAGAATCACTCATGAACTTAGGACATACTGTGCCTTCATATATACAATAAGGGGTGAATGTGGGAATGTATGGGGCTAAAATGATGATTAGACATATGGGACAGTCATGTGGGAATTCAAATCTCTGCATGTCTTTCAGGGACATGATCACTCTGTTAAGAGGGCATTTCTGGTGAGCCCACAGTTCTGCTGGGATGAAGCCACATAACAGCTGGTTTGCAAATAGTCTTTGTTAGTACACTTATATGGTCTTAGTTTTTTCTTGAGAACAGATCTTACTGTGTGATACTCTTACTCATTTCAATTTCTTGTCTTCTTTTTCTTCATCATAAAGTCTCTTTAAATTGCCTTTAACTCTTTCCTTTATTTCTCCAATTTTGGACAAAGGAGGGTTTCTTTCTTTTTTTTTATTAAGTAAGGTTTGTCCTTCTGAACATATGTTTCATCTGATTCCAACATGTCTCCTTTGCAAGCTATTTTTCACTATATTTCATCTCTTTGCAAGCTATATTTCATCTCTTCTCCCCATCTCATCTAAATTGATAGGAAAAACAAGAGTCTACTTCAATAGCATCTACCTGAGCTTCCTCTTCTTTTCTTTTCTCATCCTTTGAAATGTGATTTCTGACCTTATCATTCAAATGACACATTATTTTCACAGCAACTTCAGGCTCTGTAGCCCCTTGCCCCTGAATGAATTAGATGGAAAATAGGGACTACTGAGAACTACTCTATGTGTTAGCCATGGAGAGAACCATTGACTCTTTCCTACCTCAGGGTAGAGATGAAGGCATTACAACAAGAGTGGAAATTAACATTTGAGCCTAACTGGTTCAAATTATTAATTAAAAAAATTTTTTTTGTAGTGATGAAACTGAAACTTAAAGGAGGAATGACATTTGTCCAATGAAACATGAACAATAAGTAACAGTCAGAATTTAAGCACAATTCCTCAACTTCCAAAGTAAACATTTTTTTTCTGGAATACCATTATTATGAATGGAGAGACATTATTTGTTTGTTTGTTTGTTTGTCTGTTCATTCAGGGGTTCTTTTATTTATCCATTTATTTAAAATTTATTTTTAAAAACCCTTACTTACATCTCAAAATTAATACTGTGTATTGGTTCCAAGGCAGAAGAGTGGTATGGGCTAGGCAATGGGGGTTAAATGATTTGTCCAAGGTAACACAGCTAGGAACTGTCTGAAGTCAAATCTGAACCCAAGACTTCCCATCTCTAGGCCTGGGTCTCAATCCATTGAGCCACTCAGCTGCCCCCAACATTGTCTTTTATAAGACAACAAAGACTTTGCTTACCTAATCTAAATAACTTTTTTTTAATTTGAGAAGACAATACATCATATATATGAATGTTTTTAAAGACAACTGAAAGAAGAGAGCATATTCATACAGGGGGAAAGAGATGGTGATATGCAGGAGGCAGAAATGAAGACTCAGAGACTAAAATCAGTGACCTCTAAGTTTACATACAAATTGAATTCTCGAATGGGGGGCTCTGGATTATTGAATGTAGACAGAGTATTTGGATTACTTTTCTTTTATCCAGAAAAGCTCTCAGCCTTTGGTCACTTTCTTTTAGAACACAAGAGACAGTGCTGAGTCACATTGGATGAGATTATTTCTTTATCTTGAGTCTCTTAAATTCTCAGACTTTTAAAATTACTTCCTCATGACCACCTCCTATTTCCCTAGCTTCCTACACTTTTGGGTCCTAACCATGCTTTTTGGATAAATTCTTTCCCTGTTATCCAAAATTTAAATATCTGTTCTCAGAATTTGGGTCTAAGTTTCTCTATCTCTGTCTTTCCATCTCTCTATCCAGATCTCTCTCTGTTTCTGTCTCTCTCTCTACTTTACACATATCTGTCTGAATTCTCTCTATCCTATTAGACCTGTTTTTTTTTTCTTTCATTATCTCCACACATTTAGCACAGAGTGGTAAGCAAGAATTTGCCTACTGTGCTTTTAACCAACTGAGTCATTCATTAAGCATCCAGTAAGACCTTTTGCTGGGCTCTAGGCATATAACCATCAAATTAAATTTATTCCCCAGGTATATCAATGCCTTTGTCTCGTACTAAGGAATAGTCACTTACCAGGCTGGTTTCTATCAGTAAAGTAGAAAGCACAACTGAGCCAGTCATTGTTTGATGATCTGTATATGTATGCATGATCATCTATGTAACCTGTGGGGAAGGTCCAGGGTTACAGTTATAGTGACTGCCCTATCTCATCTCATTTCCCTGCTGGGCTGCAATTACTATGTCATCTGCCAAGAATTTACACTGTGAAGGCTACCTGGGACCTGTCTAAAAGGAAGCTAACTTTTGTCTCAAGTGTTTATTAGTATGTACAAAGACTCTTGCTTATTTAGAATCTCTAGTGCAGCATCAATTAGCAAGTGAGGGAGAAGTTTATCTTGTCTGTAGGAAAAAAGAGAAAGAAGTCCATCAGTGTCAAGTGGGTCTCAGGGAGATGTAAGGAGGACATGAGCCAGTGGATTGGGATTCTAGGTGAGGTGCTCCTTTGGTTATAGTTCAGAGGCCCTCATCAAATTGACACAATTCTGTCTGTTTGTAGTCTCTTTCTATTTTGTATTCCTTACAATAGAGAAGAGATTCAAGACCAAGTTTAGCCCCAGAACCAACTGGAGTTAATTCCACATTAGGAATTGATGACCAATCCTGATCAAGATCTTCTCACTTTACATCTTTCATAGAGAAGGAGACCTAAGAATTGGAATAAAAATCAGGAAAGACATAATAGGCTAGAGGGATTGAATCTATTAATAATCCTCCTTCTCTTAACTCCTTTCCCTATATTAATAGACTACAAATGCATTGGTTTATGTTATCATAGTCACATATCTTCCTAATTTCACCAACTGCTAGAGCCTATGATTAGATCTACAATGAAAAGTTATTATAAGAGATGCCAAAAAGTAAAACAAAGGCTCCAAGGCATAAAAAAGGTTTGTTGAGAGAGCGCTGGTCTCACCATAAATCCAGACTCTAGTCAAAACCAAAGACTGTGACTCTTGTGAGTGGCTCCTTTTATACCAAAAAGACAGGTTCTTAGATGATAAGAATGAAGCATAAAATTGTAGTTGTACAGAATAGAAAGACCAGAATGTAAAAAAAAGAAATATATAACAATAATGACAATTGATTTAAAAACTAGACCTAAATATTCAATTAACAACTAGACTAAAATAGTGACAAATCATCTGAAAAAAGGTATGTTACACAGCTGATTAAGTAGGATGTAATTCTGCAGTGTTAGATTTAAATTAGTTTTGAGTGTTAAATAGTTGTAGATAAGAGAGTGGGAGCCATAAACTGTGATAATTAAAATGTTTGGGAGCAAGGGAAATATATAACAATCATTACCACTGAAATATGTTTTCTACTGTGTCTTGGTTTTATATAAACATAAGATGGTTGCCAGGGAATATATTCCCAATTTATGAATATGCCCAAGCCAACTGGATTTTATAGAGAAATTTAATTTATAATACACTGATTAATCAATACAAAAAGAGAGAAAGTAAGAAAGGAATAAGAATGAAGGGTCTCAAGCCAATAAGGCCTAGACCTCAGTCCTAAGAGATAAATGAGTCAGTTGGTTTTATCACTCACCCAAGATCTCTCTAGGTAAGGCTTCTCATGCCAACCTCAGGCTCCACCTTCAAGAGAGCCTCCTTTCAAGAAATGTTTCCAGAGAATTCTCCTCCTGACTCCTCCTGAGTTCTCCTTCCACAGCCTCCTTCAAGACCTCTCCAGGAGCTCTTCCTCCAGGACCTCTCTCCTCTCAGACCTCCTTCAGAGCAAGCCTTCCTCTCAGACCTCCTTCAGAGCAAAAACCCTCAGTCCTCCTTCAGAGCAAAAACCCTCAATCCTCCTTCAGAGCAACCTCTCTCCTCCTTCAGAGCAACCTCCTCAGTCCTCCTTCAGAGCAACCTCCTGAGTTCTCCTTCAGAGCCACTTCCTCCACTCTCCTTCAGAGCCACCTCTATCTTTAAGCAAACAATCTAAGTTCCCTCCCCTCAGTTCTCACATCTACCAATCACTGTTGATGTCTCCCCTGTGCCAATGGTGTCTCTAGCTTAACCCAGGACCTCCCAGACGTCTGCCCCCTTTGCACATGTCTGTTGAAGGTCATATTCTCAAATAATTAAATCTTGATCTTTGCTGCAGCCCTTCCTAAATCCTGTTACTCTGAGTAGGGTGGAGATTGTAGTTTCCAAGACCTGGTTCTGTCATTCCAAGTATCTCTATTGTATCAATTCTAAAATCAATCATGACTCAAAGAACTTCCTGTTCTATGCTTAAGCATAGGTCAAAGCCCTTTCCATTGTTTAGCGAACGGTTTCTGTCCTAAAGTAGTCTTAAGTAGGGAGGAGAAGGATCCTCCCATGCCAAGGAGTTTCATATTCCAATAGAGTTCTTACTATCAGTAGGAAATTTTTTTCAAGTATGAAATTTCCCAATGGGGAAATTTCCAACATTCATAAGTCTAAGAAATTTTAAGGTTTACAGCAGAAGGATGCAAATCTAAAGAAGGTCATCAAAAGTCTTCAAGGTAACTAATATCTATTTTGAAACTATTCCACAATATGAGTGCTCAGAAAAGTCAATACACTCAATTTTTGCTAAGATTGCTTGAATGTATTAGATTTATAATTTTATTGCATCCAGAGCACCTGGTAGAGCAAGATGACAAGTTCAAGGCAGAATTCACTGATTAAATACTGATACAATGAGAGGTGGAATAAAGATGGTCACTTAGATGCAGCAAAAGTCCAGACCTCTCTGAAAACCTTTCTACACCAATCAAAACAAAGTGCTCTGAGGGAACAGAAAACCAAATCTAACAAAAGGACAGAGCTGGGGGACCCCCCTGCTGGATTTAATTTAAACAGTATGCCAAAAAAGCCTTAATTCTTTAACTCTTGGCTTTAAGGAAAAGGAAGAAGGAATATCCAAGGACCTCTTACCCACCTACTGTGCTGAGTCTCCAGTGGTCAGTAGAATCACTGAGTGGGCAAAGGCTCTAGTATGGAGTGAGTGCCTTGCTGGCACAGCAGTTTCAGCATCAGGGCAATGACCACAGTCAGTAGGGAAGCAGCTGGAGCTAAAGAGCAGAGAAGGCAGACTAGTTGTAGCCAAAACACTTAATCTTGTCTCCCCTCAAGGTTTTGGCCTTAAAGAACATCCAGCTCCACAGATCAGCTGCACCTTGTCTTAATCTTATCAATAGGGCAGATAAGAAGCCTTCAGAAGGCAGGGAAGTTGTCTCCAACACTCCTCCCCCACTGACACCCACTGAGAGTCTTGAGGTCTAAGCTCCTAGGATGAAGGCTGCAACCTCTGCAGAATGCCTTAATAACAGTGTGGGTACCCCAGTCCCCTTCAGCTTCCAAACCTTCACCTTCAACTTTAATTCCTGCTGCCAGCTGGGGAAGATGTGACCTCAGTACTCATTAATACCATCAGTCTAATCTAGTCAATCAGCAGAGCAGAGAAGAAGTTCCTTCAAGACAGAATAGCCCAAACCCACAGATCCAGAAAATAAAAAGAGGAGCAAGTTTACTACTAATGACAGTGATGAAAAAAGGAAAAAAATATGAATAAACAACAGAAAAAGAAAAAAGAAACTACAATTGATAGCTTCTATCTATATAATGAACAAATAGCAAGTGGAACAGAGGAAGATCAAGGAACACTAAGCAAAAATGTAGAAATTCCAGTGAATTAGATGTGGGTTTTGGAAGAACTCAAAGTACAATTCAAAAAACAATTAAGAGAGGCTGAAGACAATTAGGAAAATAACTTAAAAAAATAAGTAATCTGGAAACATAGGCATATGAATTAAAACAAGAAAAGAGCGCCTTGAAATCCAGAATTGGCCAGCTTGAAAATGAGGCAAAAAAGATGAAAGATGACCTACAAAGAAAATCAGACTAGGAGCAGAAAGATGACCAAAATGCCAGGGACAAAATTCTGTCTTTAAACATTAGAATCCCCAAACTAGAAGCAGATGACCTCAGAAGACAGCAAGATTGATAAAACAAAATCAAAAGAATGAAAAAATTGAGGAAAATATGAAACACCCCATTGACAAAATCACATGCCTAGAAAATATATCGAGGAGAGACAATTTAAGAATCATTGGACTACTGGAAGATCATGACAAAAGAAAAAACCTAGATATCATTCTATAGGAAATTATCCAAGAAAACTGCCCTGACATTCTCAAACAAGAGGAAAAAGTGGAGATTAAAAGAATCCACAGATTTCTTCCTACATTTAATCTGCAATTGACAATACCCAGGAATGTTATAGTCAAATTCAAGAACTACCAGAAGAAGGAAAGGATACTATAAGCTGCTAAAAAGAAATCATTCAGATATCATGGAATCACACTTAGGATAACACAAGATCTGACTGTATCTACACTGAAGGACCATAAAGCATGGAACATGATATTCTAGAAAGCAAGGGAATTGGATCTACAACCAGAAATTAACTACCCAGCAAAACTGACTATATTCTTTCAGGGAAAAGTATGGTCCTTTATTAAAATAGAAGACTTCTAAGCATTCCTGAAGAAAAGACCCTACTTAAACAGAAAATTTGATACCCAAATACAGAACTCAAGAGAATCACCAAAAGGTAATTAAGAAAGGGGGAGCCCCAAAACTTTTTGTAAGGGACCCAATAAGTTCAAATGATTTGTATTCCTATGAGAAAATATGATATTATGATATTGGTAACTCTTAAAAATTGTTATTATCATAATGGTAGCTAGAAGAAGTTTACTTAGAAGCAACAGTGATAAACTGTATAGGATGAAATGCCTATATCTCTCTCTGTGTATATATATCAAACTAGAGATAAAAAAGAGGATAATACTAAGAGAAATGATAAAAGAGACAAAATGGGGTGCATTTATAGTTCATAAAGAAGCTCATGGTGAGAACAGGGGAGAAGACCAATACAATGGAAGGGTGAAATAGGTTGGAAACAGATAACACTTAATTCTTATGTGCATTGAAATTGACTTAGAGAGGGAAGAACAATCAAATTCTTTGCAGTAGAGAATTGTATCATGCCCTATAGTGAAGTAGAAGGGTAACAAATGGACTGATGGGGAGGGAAGCAGTACAAGGGAGGGAGAGGTTGGGGCCATTTTAAAAGCACTATAGCAAGAGGGGAGGTGCTTGGAAGGGGAGTAATATTAGGGAGGGCTAATGGGGGGGGAAACTGGCTTAAAGTGAAAAGTTGGAGGGGAGGGTAAGAGGGATAAGAGAAAATGTGGAGGTAATAATTAAATCTTACTCTCAATGGAATCAATTCTGAGAAGGAAGAACATATAGATCCATTGGGGTATCAAATTAGTATCATACCCTACAGGAAAGTTGAGAGAGAAAATCCAAGGGGGAGAATGGGAAGGGGAATACAAAAAGGGAAGAAAAGAAAGGGGGGAGGGAATTTAATAGACCCTAAAGAAAAATAAGAGGGGAACAAGAAGCCAGGGGGTGGAAAGGGAAATTCAATAAGGGTGAGGATTAGGGGGATTGATTAAAAGTAAATACTAATACAATCATATGATAGTGATTGTCTTATGCTTAGTATAGTGATTAAATCAAAACATACTAATATACTAATAATAAAATTATCATCATAAAAGCTGATAGAATATTTCTTATCCATACACCCCATCTGATGAAGGGATGTTTCTAACATTAATTATTCCATCACACATAAGTATTCCACTTCCAAGATCAAGATTAGTGACTTTCCTTTGCTGGTCAAACTTTTAATATTTTATTTTTCTTCTCCCCTTATAGATTCCATGCAATCAACTAGCCTTCTATTAGGTTCCTAGTAAGTACTGTTAAAAATTTTTATGGTTGAAATGTGAATATTTAAATTGGTTGTCACCAGGGATTTAGTTTCTAAATCCCAAAATAAATTATTAAGTAAATGTAATTTATGGTAGTTTGTTGAAAATAGAGTCTAAGATATTAAGGAAATGAGAAAAGGGGAGAGAGGGAGAGAGAGCTCTGGCTTCCTCAGAGCCAGATAGAAAATTCTAAGGAATCAGGGAAAAGGAGTATCAAGATGATGGGCCTTTCTTGGATGTTCACACCTCCAGAAAGGGAAAGGAACTAAGTCAGCCTTTCTCTCACCACAGTAACTGTTTAAAAGGAAAGCAGTCTGAGGTCTCCTGCATGAGCTCCTCCAGGGTCAAGTTTCAGAGCCAAGTACAGAGTGTCTGTCTTCCAGTCACTCCTCCAAGTGACTCTTCTTTACTACAAGCTCGAGAGACTGATCCTTTAGTCCAACTCCTAGTCAGAGTTCTTTGATCTACATATCTCTTCTGTACCTCTGCTTCCTCTATTTAAGGATCTTTTTCTCTTGTGTCACCTTCCCTAAATTTCACATCTACCAATCACAGCATATGCTCCTCTCCAGGACTGGCCACTCTTTCACACATGGGTCACAGACCTCCCACTCAGTGCACGAAATGGGTGTTCACAGCTTTTTTTTTTTTTGGTTAGATCATACCTTTTTTGTTAGATCACACCTTTAGTAGTTAGTTCACACCTTTAGTAGTTAAAATGGGTAGATCTACTTTAAATACTGAGTTAATGCTTTTGGGCATTTAAATCTAAAAATAGACCAGAGATTACAATTCAATAAAAAAGAGCTAAGTGCTTTCATTGTTACAATCAGGAGATTACAATTTAATCTTCACAGTACCAACATGTCAGCTAGGTGGCACAGTGAAGAAAATGCTAATCCTAGAATTAGAAAGATGCATGGTCTTGGTTTCACTTTCAATTAATATAAGAATACACATATTTGAAATTATAACTCAAGTATTATTTTGGACCTACATTCTTATTCTGGTAACATACAGAGACTTTTGTCAGATTAAATTCTTGCTATGAATCACAAAGTTACAGTCTATATTTTTTCAAATAACATTCTAAGCATTGATAAAGCTATTAATTATTTATATTTATTTTCTGGTTACAGAATAGTTGTTAGAGCCCTGGATTTGAGCCAAGAAAATCTGAGTTCAAAAATGCCTCAGATGCTCATGAATTTGACCCAAATCACTCTCATTCTCAGCTTCCTCATTCATCAAATGGGAACAAAAATAGGTTCCTTTGATCATCAAATGAGATAATATACAAAGAGGTTTACAAACCTCAGAGGAATGTATAAAATTTTATTTTTATTTCAGTCATGCCCTACTCTTTGTGACTCATTTGGGTTTTTCTTGGCACAAGTTGGCCATTTCCTACTTCAGCTCATTTTACAGATGAAAAAACTGATACAAACAGGATTTTTACTTTGCCCAGAGTCTCACAACTCTTAAGTGTCTGAAGACAGATGTGAACTCAGATCTTCCTGATTCCAGAAAGTGTAGTGCTTGTGAAGACTGGATTTGGCTCTTTCCTGATTGTAACAATGAAGGTACTTAGCTCTTCCTTGATTGTGAAGATTGAATTGTAATCCTCTGTCTGTTTGTTGATTTAATCCCCAGAAATGTAAGCACAGTACCTGAAGTTGAGTGGGAAGATCTGCCCACATTAGATCTAATCACCAAGGGTGTAAAGCTTCCACCTAATCATGAGATGGGAGGTCTGTGACCCATCTGTGCGATAGATAGAAATTAGAATTGACTGATTGCCTTCTGGGCAGTCCTAGAGCAGAGCATCTGCTGTGATTGGTAGACATAAAATTTAAGGGGAGGTGACACAAGAGAAAAAGATCTTTAAAAAGAGGACTATGGAAGGGATTCAAGTTAGATGGAAGAACTCTGACTCGGAGTAGAGACTGGAGGACAGACACTTGAGGAGAGACTGGAAAAGGAATTCAACCCTGGAGGAAATCGTGCAGGAGACCTCAGACTGCTTTCTTTTTAGATGGTCACTGTTGGTGTGTGGAAGACTGACTTAGTGACCTCAGCATGAAGTCTCCAGGAAAGGCCCATCATCTTGACACTTTTCCCTGATTTGGGCCTTAGTATTTCTACCTGGCTGAGAGGATGCTGGAATTTCCTCTCTCTCTCTCTCTCTCTCTCTCTCTCTCTCTCTCTCTCTCTCTCTCTCTCTCTCTCTCATTCCTTAATCTTCCCCTGTATTGTAAATAAACTACCATAAATACCATTTACTTTAGTAATTCATTTTGGGAATAGAAATTAAATACCTGGTGACCATCTATATAAATATTCTGAGTCCAACCACAAATTAAATTTAACATGCTTTATCTAATGCAAATCCTAGCTGACCATATAAAAGCTATTTGTTATTATGTCAGTATAAATAATAAAGATAAAAATGAAGGAAATGATGCATTTTATGAAGTGTTAGTGATAAAGAGTATGCTTTCAAGGTACACTTAATAACCAGGACATAAGGATTCAAAGATGGAGTGACATCAGAGGAACAGAGAGGGGATTAGTTTGGTAGGACCAAGGTTGGATTATTTCTGGGACTTAAAAGAAAAGCAGGCAATAGGAAGCCACAAGAGCCAGGAGAGTGACATGATCTGATGATGAACTTTTAGATGATCACTTTAGTGGCTAACTGAAGAATGGTTTGGAATGGGACAAGATTTGAAATAGAAAGCCCCAACATCCCACTGCTGCAATAATCTAGGCATAAAATGATGATTTTCTCCACTAGACTGGTGGCAGAAATAAGAGGGTATGTTCTAGATGTGTTTAAAGGAAATTAACAAGCTTTAACAAAAGATGCAATATGAGAGAGTAAGAGATCTTGAGGAATGCAGGAAAATTCCTCTGTTTTGAGGTTGAGAGACTGAGAAGATTATGATGTGGCCTACAGTGATAGGGAAGGTATAGGAGAGTGAAAGTTTTGTTGGGAAAATGAAAACATTTTATTTTGCACACTTTCAAAATAAAAAAAAATTACTGACCAACCATTTTCAGATATCTGGACAGTTGAAGATGTGAGAATGAAGGTCAGCAGAGATAAGATAATAGGATTAGGAGATTCGAAAATCATTAGCATACAAAAGGTAATTGAATCCATGGGCATTCAGAAGGTGATGAAGTAAAGTAATTTAGAGGGGAAGAGTGACCAGAATAGAACACTGAGGGAATCTGCATTTAGAGAATATGACTTGGAGCCAAACCCTTTAAAGGTGACAGATAATGATCAGTCATAGAGGAAATAGGAAAACTAGGTCATCATGGTATCCTGAAAAACTAGAGAGAAGAGATTACCAAGTTGGAGAGAGTGAACAACAGTACCAAAGGCTCTAGAGAGGTAATGGAAAATTAAAATTGAGAAAAGTCCAGTGTATTTGCAAACTAAAATGTTATTAGGATTAAGTAAGCATAAGAACTAATTAGGTGCAAATGGATTAATTTCAGTTTTAGCAGGTAAAAACACGGTGAAGATACTGGGAGATTACCTTTAAGGCTATTTAGAATCTTGGGCAGAGTTCCTTTAAGGTACTCTGAGTAACTTAAAATCTTTTGGGATCCAAGTGCCCATTGACTCCTGTAAAGATAATTTTAGGGTTCTGACTTAAAATCTAAGGTCACCAGGGAAAAATCCCAATAAAATTCCCAAGTCAGTCTGGAAATTTATGGTAACTTTAATTGATATAGAGAAAAGGATTTTAAGGAGAAAGAAGGAAGAGGGTATAGGATTTCTCCCACCTGGCCTGTGCCAGGGGGAGTTCAAGATCTCTGCCACTAAGTCTCTGAAGAAGATTAGAGGCTTCAAAGGGGATAAAGTTGGAAAGCAAAGGAGGAAGGCTCAGCCAGAAAAGTCACCACTGAACTAGACAAAAGCTGTAGCCCCTCCAAGATGCCAAAAAGGCCCAGCACGCTGCCACCAGTCACCTCTCCTCCACTAAAGGTACCAGAGAGAGGAAGCGATGAGAAATATATAGACCTTTTACTCTTGTGTTCCCTCCTCTAAATTTTCACGTCTACCAACCACATCAGATGTTTTTCTCCAGGACTTCCCATTCTTTAGTTCTCATCTTCTTTGATTATATTATACCTTTTTTTTTAGTTACATAACACTTCTTCCTCAAGTTCATCTTTTGTTAATTAATTAACCTTTTTGTGAATAATTTACCTTTTATAGGTTCTTAACACCTTTTTGTATTAAGATCTAAAAATAGATTGTAACTTAAAGTTCTAGCTTCACTATAAAGTAAGAGATAAGTACCTTCATTATTCAATCAGGAGATTACAATTTTTTCTACACCATAAAGTAAGATCTAAGCAGGGTGGAGTAATTTAAAGTTCACACTCCTGGAGGTGTATGCCTTGGGAGGAAACTAGTGATTTGGCTCTCTAGGAGAATTAGAAAACTGAGTGACAGTTGAAGGAGAAAGTAGGTTGGTGTGTTGGGAATAAGTTTGTGGAGAAGAACAACAGAAAGAAGAGAGTGTTGTTTCATGTGTGTGCAGCTGACAGATGCAGGCCATTTTGAGACCTCTCTTGGACCCAGAAGCTTGATCTAGGCCTGAAGAATGGGAGCTGAGAGACTGATTCAAATCTGAGAGATATTAACAGCGACAGTAAAATTTGTTATAATTAAGAGGATTCTAATTTAGGATAGTTTATTTAGAATAGATGCTGGAAATTAGTATAGATTAAGGAGAGGTAAGGAGGCTTGGGGAAACCTGAGCAAGAAGGAAGTTCTGAAGAACTGGAGGGAGTGGATAAAAGTTGAAATCCCCTTGTAGATTAGGGAATTATTCCTAATCCTCAAACCTCTGTTTACTTTTCCTTACCCTTCCTAAAACCTTATCAATATAAAAAAAGGTTTTTTTTTTTCCCAATCTGTTTCCAAGAAACTTTACTTTCAGCCAGATCTGAATAGGTCCAAACAGATAAATTGAGCTTCATTAGCCACAAATTTTTAGGCAATTGCCTGATCTGAAGGAAGAAGATACTGTGTCTCAATTTCCACCAAACAATATCATTCTGAATTTTGTAGGAAGCACGTTTTGTGAAATGATAATATTTTAATGGAGGTTGTAAGGGGTCCAGAAGAGAGTGAGAGGAGCAAAGTGTAAGGATTAAAATTGGCGTTTTGACTCAACATGACAGTTATGAAAGTGGTTGCCATTTATAAAATATTAGTCCCCAAGTCAAAATAATTGTTAGCAGCTTTTACTTACATCAAAGTAGAAAAAGTGAATGTGGGAAATACAAAAGAAGGCAGATCCTTAAGGAGCCTGCCAACCTTTTTCAAATGAATTCAGCTCAGCCCCTGGCAGTGGCTTTCCCAAGTCTTGATCTCCACATGGATTTCCCAATAATTCTCAGCCAGAAGTCCTGGTGGTGCCTTCAGCCACATTTCCACCAAAGCAAAATGACTCCAAGGAGAAGAAAGTAGCTCCACTCACACACACAGAATCCAGGGAAAGAGTTTCCTAGGCAAGAATCTCCAGAAACAATCTCCCCAAATATCCAGGAAAGGAATGGTAGAAGGTCATGCTAGTCTCCTCTGTATCTTCTTTCATGTTCCTTTTCCACATCATTTCCTGTCTCTCCCCTTTCTTCACAGAAACCAATTTCAGTCTTTCAGTTTACTTAGTCCTAACCTGGGCTTGGCAGTCCCCTTTGGAGGTGAGAGTTTTTGACTTGTGAAGTTTCTTACTTAAATGTTGAGTACTTTGAGTTCTTGACTGATCGAGTTAAAGGTAGCTGATTGATTTCATTAAAATTGACAAAGAGAGATAATTCTATCTTCACAAAGGGTAGGAATACCTATATTTTTTTCTTTGGTCTCAATAATACCTATTCTTGCTTCTTGTCTAATCTGTAGCTCTTTTTTTTTTTTGATATTTGTTCTTTTCCAGTAATTTGTCTCCTGTGAAATTCTAGGTGTTTCACTTCTCATTATTCTTTGTAGTTTTTCTCTATGGTATATAACTTTGAGGATATACATGCACACTTTTTTTGTCCATTATTCATTTTGGCTGAAAGTGCTTTTATTTAGATTTCCAAGATACTATGCAAATATATTCTTATTGTCTTTTTCAGGTGAGGCTACTTATTGGCAACATTTTTGGGGGCTACTTTAGTTCTGGTTTGGTTCTCAATTCTTCATGAAACAGTATTTTGTTAATTCTCTCCAATAGTTTATTTTATGAAAATCCACTAACACCATGAAATGTCAAGACGAATAATTTACAAACCTGTTTGGTCATCTGTTAATTAAATTAAGGACTACTCATGGAATGCAGACAGGTGGTACAGGGGATAGTGTTTTAGACTTTGATTAAGGAAGACTTCTCTTTCTGATTACAAATGTGATCTCAGAAACTTCTTACTTTTGTGATCCTGGGCAAATTACTTAACTTTGTTTCATTTTCCTTATCTGTAAAAATAAATGGAAAAGGAAATGTTAAACCACCACAGTATAATTGTTTAGAAAAATACCAAATGATGTTCTAAGTGAAACACATACTAAACTAAACCTGGAAGTTGAGAATACTCATGCCAGTGATGGTGAATCTTTTAGAGATAGAGTGCCAGGTCCCACCCCCAATCCACTGCTCAGACTGAATGCTGTGTCCCACCCTTCCCAGAAATTGCATGTCATGTTCCTGCTCCCTACTGGTCATACCCCACCTCCCTTACCCCACACAGGGGAGGGAGGAAGTTCTCCTATTGGGTTTCTATTCAACTATTGGGTGAATGAAGTGAGGACTGTCCTCAGTGAGTATAGAGAAGGTGAGGGGAGTGGCCTAAGCATCCCACTCTCATCTAACTCTTCAGCTTGTTAGTCACCTGCCTTATCCCCTCTGTAGTTCCATTAGGCTACTGGGTAGAGGGGCAAGTGATGTGAAAAAATGTTGTCAGATACAGTGGAGGGTGGGAAGGAAACAGCACTGCCTTAGTCCCTTTATCTTTCTAGTAATGAACTCTGGTGGGCACAGGGAGGTAGAGTGAGTAGGACAACCTGCCCAAAGAGAGTGTTCTGTGTGCCTTCTTTGGAACTTCTGCCATATGTTAGGCATGATGGCTTATGCTATTTGACACAGAAGGAGTTCCTGGTTGACAACTTGATTCAGGAGACTAAATCACTAGGATTTCAAGGGGAACTAGCTCTAGCTAAAGAAGATCAGGAAACACTTAAAAGGGCATAATATGACCTTTTAAGTCTGACATGATATCTTGAAAATACAGCTTTGACTGAAGAAGTGAAATGGAGTTAATAGGGTATCAGATTAATATTACACAACCCTAAGAAAATCCCACAATTTCAGCCTATAAAATGATGATTCTTTAGATGCTTTGGAATTTTTCATAATCCACCAAAGGAGTTAAATTGGGAAATTAATATCTGTTCATATTCCATTAATCCTGCTCCTCTCCTTAAGGGATATTTTACATGATTGTCTTTGATGTTCTTCAATGCTCCTTCAAGTGGAAAATTTTTAATTCTGTTTGCCTGTATAGGCATTCTCTGTGTATTTATACTTCGGGGTGATAGGGGTTTTATGTCTTTTCAGTCTTTCAGTGAATACAAGCCCTGGGAATCTGTTTATCAGCATAGATCAGAAGAAAAGGGCTGACTGTTGGATATCCCAGAGAGAGACAGACTGAGGTATGTATCATCTAAGTGATTGAGTATTTAAAATAGGACACATACAGCATAAAATGGGACTGAATAAATTAAACAAAACAAAGATGATTACTAGAAGTAGGATAACTTGAGTGGCTCTGGTTTCAGTGGAAATTTTTGTGAATTGACTACTATTATGAATATGATTGACATGACTCTTGTGTCTGTACAGTATTACAACAATGTAGACACTATAAAGAGTCATGAAACATTGAAAGAGAATTATGGACACATATAAGGATTCTAATTTTTAAGTTATCCTCATTATTCATATCTAGGGTTCTATATCCAGTGTTGCATGCATATTTATTGTCTGTGCTATTTTGGGGGGTAATTGGGCAGAAAAATACAATCACATCTAAAAGTAGATTGAATACCCAACAAATAAGAATGAACTGAGCGATGCAATTTGTTGCTCTGATTTTGAGTTGTGCCCTTCTCTAATTGTTAGGACTAATGGTGATGACCTGGAAGGCACTCAAGAGGCAGGTGCTACCTAGGGAGAGATCTCTACCCATTTTCTGCATATATTATGATTCTATTTCCCAGCTCTTCTAGTAAACATTTCATTCTCCAAATCCTTGTTGCACTGGGTATTCCCCCAAAGAGAAGAAATATAGCATTGGAAAAGGCCAAATGGCTGATAATTAGGTTTTTAAGTCTTTTTCTATTAGTAATGAGGAAATTATAGATGTTTAGGAATAGGATGATTCAATTCTATAGAAATCCAACTCTAGTAACTTGCATGTATATAATTCCCAGAATTTCATCATGTAATCATTTCCTAGCTGTCTTGTGAAAATGATTTGCTGTCAAATTCAATGTGACCTATGGAGAAACACAGGATGTTATCCTCATTATTTTCTAAATTCTCATTGAAAATCCCTTGTCTTCTGAACTCCCATATGAGCCCCAAAAATGTTCTCAAAAAGAAAGTCATGCTTTGCTACTAAACCACAAATATCTACTCTTGGATACATTTAAAAAATACCCATTTTCTTTCCCATTGTTTGAATGCTAATGAATATGTGGGTGGCTCCATGAAGAGAGTGATGGACCAGGATTCAGTAGGACTTGAGTTCAAATCCAGCCTTATTCACTTAAAATAGTTGTATAACTGATCAATTCACTTAAACATATTTACCTCATTTTCCTTATTTTTAAAATGAGATGCAAATGGAAATAGCAAATGACTCCAAAGTCATTGCCAAGAAAATCTCTAATTGAATCACAAAGAGTTGGACAGAAATTATGAGATTAAATAAATATTCATCACATTTAGCTCCTACTGCTCCATACTTTTCTTTATATTCTTTCTTTCTACCTACAACTTTTTGATTTCTATCACTTTTGTCTTTCGTATACCTATAATATCCTTACTTGAACACACTATATTCATTAGCTATGATAATAAATCTTTTTAAAAATACATGAATTTATAAGAAAACACCTTTAAACTTTCCATGGCTACAAAAGGCTAGAAGTATTTTGTTATACCTTCTTGATAAGAGATGTGCTTATTTTCTTTTTAAACTCTTGCCTTCTGTCATTTACGTCCTCTAATTTTAAAAATTATATACATATATATATATGTATATATATATGTGTATATATATATATATACACATTTTTGGGCAATGGCTTCGACAGGCCGGCTAAACCTTGTGAGGGTAGCCATCGGGTCATAGATCCCTGGTGAACTAGGGCTTTGCTCACCCAGCATGTGAAGACTGTTTCCTCTGAACAGGCGGAAGAAACCAATAAGAAGGTTCAACGGCTGAGATGGCGACGCAGCAAAGCACTGTGGAGTGCTTAGGGCGTGTTGGAGCACAAAAGACAACACGGCCATCCAATGCAGCTGAGGAAGTCTCCAGGTGTAATGACTTTTTGTACCACTGGACTGAGGCTTCCAATGCCGAGAGAGTGGGACTGTCTCTGTGCACCGACTTTTCCACTTAAATCTCCTTCATGCAAAAGTGTCTTTGTGCACACTCATCTATCATAGATGAAAACGCACAAAGACGGTCGTCATCCTTGGTTACCGAGAGACTACAATAACTAACATTTTTGCCAATTAAATGTAATATCAAATTTCCAATAACTTTTTTGAAGTTTTATATTGCAAATTGTCTCTCCCTTTTCTTCCCTCCCCCTTCCTCATGGAACTGACAAGCAATTCAGTAAAGGTTACAAATGCATTATTACACCAAACAGTCTTTCATGTTATTCATTTTTATAAGTGAAAAATCTTATAAAACTGAAACCCCAAAACATTTAAGCAAATAAACAGGTGAAACATCATTTGCTTTCATCTGCATTCCTAATCCAAGTGTTCTTTCTCTGTAGGTGGATAGCATTCTTTGTCATAAGTCCTTCAGCATTGTCCTGGATCATTGTATTGCTGATAGTAACTAAGTCTATAATATTTAAATATTCTATAATATTGTTGTTACTATGTACATTGTTTTTCTGGTTCTGTTCACTTCATTTTGCATCAATTCATGTAGGTCTTTCCAGCTCTTTCTGAAATCATCCTGTTCATCATTTCTTATAGCACAAGAATATTCCATCACATCATATCCCACAATTTGTTCAGTCATTCCCCATTTGATGGATATCCCTTTAGTTTCCAATTCTTTGCCAACACAAAAAGAGCAGCTATAAACATTTTTGTACAAGCAAGACCTTTCCTATTTTTAAATCTCTTTTGGATATAGACCTAGTAGTGGTATTACTGGATTGAAGGGTATGTATGGTTCTATAGCCCTTTGGGCATAATTACAAATTGTCCTCTAGAATCTTTCCTCCTGTCTTTGAATCAATACTAAGTATTAGTTTCAAGTCAGAAGAGTGATAAGGGCTAAACAATTGACATGATTTGCCCAGATTCACATAGTTAGTAATTATTTGAGGCCAGATTTGAACAGAGAACTTCCTGTCTTCAGGTCTGGCTCTCAATCAACTGAGCTACACAGTCAAACCCCCATGCTTATTTTAAAAATATTCTCTATTTATTGTTTTTTCATTTAGCTTATTACTTAAAATTTTGTAATTATTGTGTACATTGCTTCTTTGTTATAGTTTAGATTATGCTATCGTAATGATGTTTTCTACAGTTATCATATTAGTAATTTTTCAGAGAAAGTTAATATTTCACTATATTCATGTTCTACAGTGTTTAGGTATTTTACAATTAACTGTTTCCTTTCTAATTTACAATTCTTTTCTATCACATTAAAAATATCTTTATGGATATTTGAGCAAATTTGGACTTCATTTTAAATGGTTCTTTTAAGGTACAAATTCAATGTCTGTTTTGTAGCATTTCTTTTTATTAAAACCCTTACCTTCTGTCTTAGAATCAATATTGTGTATGATGTATTTGATCTAAACGAGTAGAGTGGTAAGGATTAGCCAATGAAGGTTAAGTGACTTGCCCAGGGTCACACTGGTAGGAAATATTTGAGGCCACATTTGAACACAGGACCTATCATCTATAGGCTTGATTTTTGATCCACTGAAACACCTGGCTGCCCCATTTCTCAGCCTTTTAAACCCTCTGACACTTGTCCTCTGACCTCTGATTCTACATTTGGGAAATTAATGTGGCAATTCTAATTTTAAATGTCTTTTAGTAATATGATCATTCTACTCTCAATGACTCTACTGTTTGCAGACCAGGCTATCTCTGGTGAGCCAATGATTTTGGTGGGATGAAGTCACATGCCAACTGGTTACCAAACAGTCCCTGTTAGCATTTTATCTCTCAGTTATATGATCTTTGTTTTTCATCAGAACTGATCTGACTGTGCCACACTCTTGTCCAAGAAAGTACATTAGATTTATATTCCTTTTCTTCATCTCAACATTCTTAATGTCACCTTTAACTTTATATTCTTTTTATCCAATCTTGGAATAAGAATTTTTTCTTCTTTTTGTCAAGACATTTCTTTCTAAATGTTTGCTTCATCCAATTTCCCTTCAAGCTGTTATCTTTTATCTCTTCTTCATTTTTTTAGTTTATAGAAAAAAATATCTACTTCAGTAGCAACAACCTCAGCATCCTCTTCTTTTTTTCATCCTTTATACATGTGGCTGTTGACCCTATTATTCAATTGAGGCCTTCATCTGCAGGCAATTTTCAAAAAAGACATTCAGATTCTCCACTACCAGAAAAATACATGTTTCTAATCATATAATAATAGGAGGAATGCCCTTGCAACTTACTCTGAGATTTGATGTCACAACATCCTGATTGGCAACAATAAGAAATTTAAAAATTGTAAATGCTAGAGTATATTTTGGAAAATAAGCACAGTAATATTAACTAATGTATGCAAACTTTCCTCACAATATTGTAAAATTATTACTCATTTTACTAAAAATATCTCAAAATATGCCAATTGTACAATAAATAGGTCATGTGAGAGAGGCAAACACAGTGCTAAAGATACCATGAATGACTGCCAGAAATATTTGCAAAAGAAATACAAGAAATAGGAAAAGATTCCTTAAATATGGAAAAATATATTTTTGCTATAATTTTTCCAAGCTCCCTGGGGAAATACTTTATCTTTCATACTGTATTCAACTAAGAATATACCTAAGAAATGAAATTTGCCTTTGGAAAAGGCCAAATTGATGAAAATTGGATTTTTTGGTCTTGTTCTTTGACAAGACACAAAAATTAGAGCTGTATTAAATGTAAGAGGACACAATTCTCTAGGATTCCATTTTTAAGTAGCTGAAGGCTTACTAACCCCAGGATTTCATGATCTGAAAATAATTCTCAGATGTCTTTGTGGGGTGTTTGTCAAATTGATTGGAAACTATGAATAAAACAGAAAGTTATGGTTACTACATAATCATGAATTCCAATTGTGGTGACTAATGATGCATCTATAAGTAGGAGAGTATGTTGCAATATCACAGTTGATGGATTCTAGTGATTTAAATTTTTTAGTATAGTTCATACCTCATCAAGTGCCAATGGTTATAAGAACTATATAAGTAATTTCATTCATCTTCATTCCATGGAACTTTTGTATCTACCACCTATCCTCCTTTCAATTACTAACTGAATATTCTTGCTGACTAATATATTGGAACCTAAGTAATGGAAATAATTAGTATATAAAGGCATCATAGTTCTTTTTCATTATTATGAGTTCTTATTTTGCCTTTAAATACTTTGCTTTCTTCAGGTCCCCTCATTCCTTTCTTTTATATACTGTTATGTTTCTCAGTCTCATTTGAAGGGCTATATTGGAAATTTAAGAAATAGCAATAATGGCACTGCTATTGTATAGAGCACCAAGAATCACTGGATTAATCTCAAAGATCCTGATTTTAGGACTCAAAGACAAACTCTAAGCCTAAACCTTGAATTTGAAAAGTTCTTGATGTGATCAAATTCAGAGTGAGATCAAAAGATTAAGCTGAAGCCTGAAACAAGTCCTTAAATAATCAGCTTCTCAAGTGGTTGGAGGAGGCCCTCAGAGCTCCCCACCCTCAGGCCATCATAACACATCAGAAAAAATAAAATCCAGAAACTCAGAAAAGAAACTAAGGGCAGCATCAAGTAAAGATGGAAGTTTATGAAGGTACTCTAACTTCTCAGAAAACAAAGCCTGTCTACAAAATGTTGGAAAAATAGGCAAACAACAACAAAAATCACTTAACTCTAAAGACTTTTTATGGAGATAAAGATCAAGTTACAGAGACAGAAGGGGACAGTGAAAGCAAAGCAAGCACATGCAAAGTCCACAAGAAAAATATGGATTAGACACACATTCTGGAAGAGTTCAAAAAAGTTCATTCTGGAAGAGTTCAAAAACTAATAAAAGTGGAGGTAAAGTAAGTAATAGAAAAGAATATTATGCAATAAGAAATGGACCAATTGAAAAATGAGAATGAAAAACTGACAGCACAATTAGGCCTTAAAAAATCAGAACTGACCAACTAGAAATTAATGGTTTCCTGAGAAATCAAGAAACAGTAAAGCAGAATTCAAGGAATGAAAAAGAAGAGGAAATCATGAAATATCTCATTGAAAAAATCAACAGACCTGGAAAATAGAGTCAGGAGAGACCATTTGAGAATTTTTGTAATATCTGAAAGCTATGGTCAAGAAAGAATCTTGGACATCATAATACAATAAATTATCAAAGAAAACTACCCAGAGAACCTCAAACAAGAAAATTAAATTGAAATTGGAAGAATCCACAGATCACTTCCAGAACAAAATCCTCAAATGACAACATTCATGAATAATAATAGCTATGTTCAAGAACGATGAAGTCAAGGAGAAAATACTACCAACAGAATGAAAAAATTCAAATATCATGGAATTACAATCAGGATCACACAGGACTTACCAACTATTATATTAAAGGATCCTAGGTCATGGAATATGATATTCAGGAAGGCCAAAGATCTGGGTTTATAACCCAGGGTCAACTACCCGGCAAAACTGAGTATATTCTTTTAGGGGAAAAATGTACATTAAATATGATAGAAAATTTCAAAGCATTCCTAAGGAATAAGCCAGTCTGAAAGGAAAAAAAATTTGAAGTCTAAACATGAACCCCAAGAGAAACCACAAAAGGTAAATAAGAAAGAGAAAATTTAAGGGACTCATTAAGGTCAATATGTTTATATTTCTACATGAAAGAAGATATTCTTAAAAAGAAGGTGAGGAAGTATGAATCTTAGAATTTCTGACTCTCCCTGGAATATTTGGTTAAGGCTATTCCCCATTTAAACAATGGAGGTACTTGATCAGGAATGTATTGGGAATTTTACATTACTCCACCCATACTTAGGCATACTTTAGGGGAAGATAAAGTTGTAAACTCCTTACTGAACAATGAAAAAGTACTTAACTCATACTTATAGTGGGGCCAAAACCTTAAGCTAGGTCTATTTTTAGATCTAATACAAAAAAGGTCCTTAGTACCTATAAAGGTCAAATTAATCACTAAAAGGTCAAGCAACTTACAAAGGTAAAGCTTAGCAAAGAGGTGTGAAGTACTCAGAAGGTGAGAACTAAAGGGTGGTGAAAACTAAGAATGGGCAGTCCTAGGAAAAGCATCTACTATGATTGGTAGACATGAAAATTTAGGGGAGGTGACACAACAGAACATTTTCTTTAAAAGGAAGGAGCTTGAGGGCTCTGGAGTTAGTTCAGCTTTGGAAGCTGAATTGGAGGTCAGGAGTCAGAGGAGGCTCTCTGAAGTAGTTGGAGTTCAGAGGGAGTTGAGTCTGAAAGTTAAATTGGAGGGTCTTTCTGAACACTGGAATTTTGCTCGGGATAAAATATTGTGGTGAGTGATTAAAGACTGACTTAGTTTCTCTCTTAAAGAGAAAAGCCTAGGCCATTTGGCCTAGGCCCTAGCCTTTTCCTACTATTTCCTCTCACTCTGTCTCTTTCCCTTCCCTTAATTACTTCATTCATATTAATTAAAATCTCCATAAAACCCAGCTGACTTGGGTATTTCATATTTGGGAATTTTCACCATGGCAACCACTTATTTTTTTACTTAAATCAAGGCCCTAAAAATTATTCTTTACAATTTTGGCAATTCAAAGTCTTGAAAACCACATTTTCGCGGTCACAGAAGTAAGCTGATTATTATGAGATGATGAATATGATGATATAAGGTGACATGATCTCTATGTTAAAGCAATGATAAGAAACAATATATATGCGTGATATGAAATGTAAAAAAATCAAGGGGTAAAAGAAAGGATTGCACTGAGAGAAAAATGAAGGGAGAGATAGAATGGGGTAAATTATATAACATAAAGAGGTGTGAAAAATCATTACAGAGAGGGGAGGAGATGGGTGGTGATGGGCAGTGCTTAAACTTTAATCTCATTATAACTGGCTCAGAGAGGGAAAAACAAATATACACATTGGGCTATTGAATTCTGTCTTACCCTACATTGAAGTAGAAGGGAAATAAGACAAGGGAAGGGGGGAGATAATTGGAGGGAGAGGAACGGGGAGGTGATAAAAAACATAATACTGGTGAGGAGGAAGATATTGAAACAGAATAGAAGAGGTTCTGAAAGGGATAAAATGATGGAGGGCAATACACAATTAGTAATCATAACTCAGAATGTAAATGAGATGAACTCATCCATAAAACAAAAGGGAATAGCAGAGTGTATGAAAAACCAGAATCCTAATAGATTCTGTTTACAAGAAACACATTTGTGAGAGTGTGACATACACAGCTTAAAGGTAAAAGACTGGAGCAGAATTTATTGTGCTATTATGACACCAGACAAAGCTAGAGTAAAAATCAATCAGATTAAAAGAGATTAAAGGAGAACTGATTGTACAACAAACCAATCCATTCCCAAACTGATAAATAGACAAGGGACATTAATAGACAATTTTCAGATAAAGAAATCAAAACCATTAATAAGCACATGAAAAAATGTTCTAAATCTCTTATAATCAGAGAGATGCAAATCAAAACAACTCTGACGTATCACCGCACACCTAGCAGATTGGCTAACATGACAGCTATGGAAAGTAATGAATGCTGGAGGGGATGTGGCAAAGTAGGGACATTAATTAATTGCTGGTGGAGTTGTGAATTGATCCAACTATTCTGGATGGCAATTTGGAACTTTGCCCAAAAGGGCACTTAAACACTGTGTGCCCTTTGACCCATCCATAGCACTGCTGGGTTTATACCCCAAAGAGATAATAAGGAAAAATACATGTACAATAAATACATGTACATATATTCATAGTTGAACTAAGAGGTGGCAAAAAAATTGGAAATTGAGGGAATGCCCTTCAATTGTGGCTGAACAAATTGTGGTATATGTTGGTAATGGAATACTATTGTGCTCAAAGGAATAATAAACTTGAAGAATTCTATGGGAAGTGGAACAACCTCCAGGAACTGAAGCAGAGTGAAAGGAGCAGAACCAGGAGGACATTATACACAGAAACTGATACGCTGTGGTACAATGGAGTGTAATGGACTTCTCTATTAGTGGCAATGCAGTGATCCTGAACAGCTCAGAGGGATTCATGAGAAAGAACACTATCCACATTCAGAGGAAAAACTGGGAGTAGAAACAGCAAAGAAAAACAACTGCTTGATTACATGGGTCGAAGGGGATATGGCTGGGGATGCAGACTCTAAATGATCATCCTAGAGCAAATATCAACAACATGGAAATAGGTTTTGATCAAGGACATATGTAATACCCAGTGGAATTCCATATTGGCTATGGGAAGAGGGGGTGTAGGGAAGGGAGGGAAAGAATATGATCTTGTAACCAAAGAATAATGTTCTAAATTTATGAAATAAAATTAAATATAAAAAAAACAAAACAAAAAACAAATATGAGAGAAATGAACAGAGACAGTAAAATTTATTATAACTAAGAGGATTATAAATTAGGATAGTTTATTTAGAAGAGATCCTGGAAATTAGTATAGATAAAGGAGTGATAAGAAATGCCCACCAAAGGCTTTGCCACAAAAGACATGTTGTTTATATGTCTGCCAGGTAGAACAGGCTGAACACACTTTAGAGGCTATGGTAGTTATACCAGGGGCTATCCATAAGCTCGTAACAGAGTCCATGATGCCCTGGTTACCAAAGTGACCATTTTTGTGAACAGATTGGCAAATTTGGTGATAGAAACTTCTAGGGAGCAGGGGTTTTCCTTCAGATGACACCCATACTCCATTGATCTGTTTTGCTTTGAATTTTTGTTTCCATTTTTCCACTTCTTTTTCATTATAGGAAAGTGATAAATTTAAATCATCAGTGGTTGTTAATTTTAATATTAATTCAGGCCCTTCTATGGCTGCTAGCTTTTTGAGGGGATGCCCTTCAATTGTGGCTGAACAAATTGTGGTATATGTTGGTAATGGAATACTATTGTGCTCAGTCATTTTCCCTAGAGACAGGGTCAGTGCCACCTGTATGGGCAGAGCAATGAACTACAGCTAGGGATTCAGGCAGTTTGAGAGCAGAAAGAACTTTCATTAATAATTTCTGTGTGAGCTATGGATTTTCCAGCTGAGGTTCAAAATCCTCTCTGGGGCCATAGCATCCCAACTGAGTGACAAATGCCAAAAGCATATCTAGAATTTGTATAAATTGTTGTCTTTTTATTCATGGCAATTATACAGGCATGTTTCAGAGCTATGAGTTCTTCCCCTTGAGCGCTAATGTTAGAGGACAGTGAAGCTGACCACTCAGTGGCAAATTCTGTGACTTCCACAGCTCCAATGTAGCATATGCCATCCCTCGTAAAAGAGGAACCATAAGTAAATAAGACCAGATCTTGATTGTCTAAAGGAGTGTCCAAGAGATTATCTCGAGGCTTTTCTGCCATGGACACTAATGTTTCACAGTTATGTAATGGTTCTCTTGAAGTAGGTAAATCAGGAAGCAAGGTGGCAAGTTAAGGGTTGAACAGCGTTTCAAGGTAATGTTTTCATTGTTTAACAAGGTTATTTCATACCTTGTAATTTGCTGATCAGAAAATGCATATGTTCTTTGTCTTAGCAACAATGCTTCTACCTGATATGGGCTGTGTGTGTGGTAGTCTCTCCGTGACCGAGAATGACTATTGTCTTTGTGCAGTTTCATCTACAGTGTACCCTCATGTGGCTTTGACGTCCAAAGGCTGAGGTGCAAAGTTGTGGCACATGGGGCATGGAACTCCAGTTGTTACAGGAGGTGCGGTTGTGGCCTGGTGTCGGTGTTCATGCGCAGTGGCAAGATGTCGACTTCGCTCATCTTCAAAGGTGGTGGGGCATGGTTAATGTGGGTTTGCCAGTTGGTTCTGTCAGAGGCAGCGAGTTCTAGTTGCTTTGGTGTGATGCCAGCCCACTTCAAGTTTGACTTTAGCTGATCCTTGCATCTTTTCTTTGGTCGGACTTGTTTCCTGAGTCCAGCTGACAGATCACCGTAGAATACCTGTCTTGGTATTCTCTGTGGGTCCATGCGGATGACGTGTCCAGACCATTGTAGCTGGGTTTTGAGGACCAGGACTTCGATGCTGGTGGAGTTGGCTCTGTCGAGGACTTCCTGATTGGTAATTCGGTCCTGCCATCGGATCTTCATGATTGACCGGAGAGAGTGTTGGTGGAATTGCTCCGACTGCTTCATGTGCTTCTGGTACAGTGTCCATGTCTCACAACAATATGTGAGTGAGCTGAGGACCACTGCATTGTACACTTTGAGCTTCATTTCAGTGCTTACACCACTGTGTTGGAGGACTTTGGAGCATAGCCACTTGAGTGCCTGGCTGGCCTTTTGGATCCTGGCATTAATCTCGTGGTCTAGGGACCCATCGTTGGCAATGGTGCTGCCCAGGTACTTGAAAGTGTTGACTTTAGAAAGCTGAGTGCCATCGATTGTAATGGACGGTTGGTTAGTTGGCTTCCCTGGTGCAGGTTGGAACAGCACCTCTGTTTTACTGAGGCTGATAGTCAGGCCAAACAGTTTTGTTGTGGTGGAGAACCTATCCACAATGGTTTGAAGATGGTTTTCTTGGTGGGCCATGAGAGCACAGTCATCTGCAAAGAGAACTTCCAGGATGAGTCTCTCCCATATGGGCACATAATTGTTAATGGGCATCCCAATACTAGTTCAACAGTTTTTGTCACTAGTAAGACTGTAGCAGCTACTCCTCTAAGACATAGTTGTGCTCCTGATGCTACTGGGTCCAGTTGGGCAGAATAATAAGCAATTGGGTGCTGAGGAGGCCCCAAAGTCTGAGTTAAAATACCTGAAGCTACCCCTCTTCACTCATGTATATACAAAGTAAATAGCTTGTTGTAATCTGGGATGCCTAGAGAGGGAGCAGACAGGATAGCCTTTTTTAGATCTGATAGAGCTAACAGGTGTTCTGGTTCTAATTTTAGGGGTTCAGGGACAGAATTCCTTGTTAGTGCTATAAGGGGGTTAGTAATTTCCTCATAGCAAGGAATCCATTGTCTACAAAACCCTGTTGCTTCTAAAATTGCAGTCAATTCTTTCTTAGTTGTAGGAGCTCTTGAATTTTTAATATTCTCTATTCATTTGGGAGAAATAAAGTGGGCAAACTCAGTCAGGATGAACCTGAAATATTCTACTTTAGGGAGGCACCACTGAACCTAATCCTTCCAGACCTTATGCCCTATTTTGTGTAATTCCAAAAGGAGGTGTTTTCTATCTTCCTGACATGCTTCCCCATCTGTTGAAGCCAGTAGTAGATCATCTATGTATTTGATTAATTTGCTCTTTTTAAATTTTATATTATCTTTATCTGGTTCCTATGGTTTCCTCTATGACATTATTGTTTTCTTTCTCCTTTTCTTTGTTTCCTTTTAAAACATATATAGCTGTTTTTCACAATTCTTCAATTTCCATTACTGGCTATCTTGGAAATTGTGTTCTAAAATAATTCCTAATCAATTTTCAAGAGTTATTGACAAAAAGCCTTCTAACTTTTCTTAAGCTATTTTCTTTAGATAGGTCAAAATCCAGGTATCTATCCCCAAACTCAATTATTCTATCCATGAATCTGGATTCTTCCTCATTTTGTTTAACTTTTTCAAGTTCAGTACACTTATCTGTACTGTCTGCACATTATCTCATTGCTGTTAGGATGGCCTCTCTACAATGGTATAGTTGTAGATAATTGTCAGGGTTGTTATAGTCCCATTCGGGATCCTGAGATGGCCAATATGCTGTATTATGCCCCCGGGATTTGTTGATATTATTTTATTTTATTTGTTGATATTATTTTATTTTTTGTCACGTTCAATTAAAAAAGCGTGTAGCAAGTTCTCAATGTCCTTGTAAGACGGATTATACTGAAAAAATGTCATCTTTTTTGTTACTAGAAAGGGATCTTGTTCATTTCGTGTAAATTTTTTTATTTCTTGGGGAGTAAACAGTATATTGTGTCTTAAAGTCACCACATTCCCATTCTGTACTATTTCAGGGACTTTTCTTAGAGGAAACAGGCCTCTAGTTGAAATTTGTACCTGTGGGTCAGTTCGACTAGCATGAGTTTCTCTAGGAGGATGAGATCTTCTTTGGACTGGCATTTGGTTTTTTGTAGGAGAAGGAACATGAGAAGCTGGCATTGTAGGGGAAGGGTTTTGGGGATTAAATTCAGCCACCATTTGCAGACCATGAGAGGAGCAGTCTATTAGCTGAGCTATAGGGAAGGTGTTTTCCATCTCTATTTCAGGGAAGGGAATTTCCTCATTCAAAGGTTCAGAAACAGGTCTGTTTTCTGGTAGAGTGGATGTTTGCGAATTGATCCTCTTAAGAAACATTTTAAATCTTCTAATTGAGTCTGCATTTTATCCTCAATTTTTTTTTTTAGCATCTCTAAACATAGTATTGAGGAATACAAAAATGACATTACCTATTAATATAAAAAATTGGAGACCTTGTCTGTCAGATATGGCAAAGACTTTCAGAAAGTGTTTTTTTCAGGGGTGAGGAATCTCTAAGAACATCATTTGGATAAATCTGTCCTCGTCCCCTTTTATTGCAAGTGAACCTCAAGTTCTATGACTTTTCAAGCCCCTCCTCACATGGAGAGCAGGCACTCATTTAAATGAGTGAACTAGTCATCATTTTCCTTGAATTGCCTCCTTTACTGAGTGTAGTCTGCTCTGTTGAATGAAGGCTTCTTGAGTGTAAGGACCAGTTCCTTTTTTTGCCCAACACAAACATGAATATTGGATCTGCCAGTTGTCCCCAGAGATTCCTTAATGTGCCAGGAGCGAGGACTGTGGTTGTTGGGCTTCCTGGATCTATGATTTACTTGAGAATGGGGTACCTTTTCCAGTCTTAGGGAAGCCTTCACTTAGTGCAGCACTAATGCAGCTACCTTAAATTGATTGCTCATTTCTCTGTAGTTTTGTTGATAGTCTGGGGCAAGAGAAAGAAGTAAGTACACAGTTCAGATTCTATGCTGCTGCCCATCCCCTATGGCAGGGCTTTTGTTTTACAAATGCCCATGACCCACCAGAGTCAGGGAGTACCTTCTTTCTTAATTCTGGAAGGCATTTATCAATCTAGTCTGGGCAGGCACTTCACACAGCTACTGCCAGTCCAAGGAAAAATCACCTAGATGTTCCCTCTGCTTTTGGACTTTTCTGGTCACTTTGATTTCTTTAAAACAAAAATGGAATTTTCTTTCTCATCTTTTCCAATATGATTTGTATTGGGAGGATCCTACATGTAGTTTTAATTTGTAGTTATCTAATTATTAATGATTTAGAATATCTTCCCTTTACTGTTGATAGCTTTAACTTCTTTGTTCATAAACTGGTTGTTTACAATTGTGAAGATGGGATTAACTTTCACCCACTTTTAGATTTAATCACCAGAAGTGTATACACCCCACTTTATATGGTATGGGGAGGTCTGTTACAGTGAAAGAGGGAGAGATTCAAGAACAGTCTTTATCAAATTTCAGAATCTCAGGTCCATGAAGCAGATCCTTCACCAGCCTCCAACTCCAACTCCAACTCCAAATAGAACTCCGAATTTCAAAGAACTGACTTCACAGGAAGTTGCCACTGCTTTTAAAGGCACTTCTTTGTGTCACTTCCTGTGCATTCCTTCCACTTTACATGGACCAGTTGTAGATTTACCTTTCTTTAGGACTGCCCAGGAGGAAGTCAATTGATTCTGATTTGTCACCCACTATAGCACATGTGGGTCATAGAGCGCCCCATAAAGGTAAGTGGGGTATATACACACTTCTGGTGATTAAATCTAAAAGTGGGTGAGGGGAGAGTTAATCCCATCTTCACACAAACAATGTCAAATCTTTTTGATGACTGTTTCTTTGTAGTTAGGTGACTATTAGTGTTTTTAGACAATTAGTGAATAATGTGCTATAAATGTAAATATAAAATGTAAATATAAAACCTGAGTTCAAATCCTCCCTCAGACATTTAATAGATCTATGAATTTGGGCAGTTCACAGAACCTCTGCCTGTCTTCTGTAAAAATTAAAATTAATTGTACAATAATAAAAATATTATATTTTAGGAGATTTATTAATGATCATTAGAAATAAAGGAAAAAAAGGGATACACAATAAAAACCATGTTCCCATGACTAAGTAGCCTGTTCAAAACCCCTATGCTTACCTTCCTTGCCTTCAAGTCCAATAGAGTGAGCAGGACCGCCCACTGAATATTTATTCCCTGTATATAGGAAGTATGTAATGACAGGAAGTCAGTGGGTTACCAGGAAATGTAGTTCTTTTTTTAGGGCAATAGATTTTCAATTATACACTTATAATTTGTAAAATGCAGATAATAATAGGTCCTTTCTCTTAGTGTTATTGTAAGGATAAAATGTGATATTTGTAAAGTACTTTGAAAATCTTAAAATGCTATAAAATGCTAATCATTGTTGTTACTGAAATAGATTTTGAATTCTTGTACTGCTGGGTACCTTTCTTTCCCACTTTGTTTTCCCATTATTTTAATTGAGTCTTATGACTTTATTTCTCCAGATGAAGAGTTTTATATTTTTTCTAGTTCTATCAAATTATTCCTTGGTTGTTTTGTATATCACAGAATTACATTAAATTGATGGCATTATCATTTCAGTTATGACAGTCTACTTTTAAGCAATTAATATTTTTCCAAATATATAGGTCCAATTCTGTAAAGAATTTTTGTGATTATTTTCAGAGTACATGTATAACTTGGCAGATAGATTCCAAAGGATCTTACACATTTGTATGATAGTTTTAGTAGAATAATTTAGTAGAATTTTTTTTCTACCTCTTCTTAGGCTTGTTGGCAATTCACAGTCATCATTTCCTTTTAGTCAGATTAATTATCATGTATGGCTTGGATGCTGTGGTTGGTATGGACAAGGAAGGGGCAAGTTGGAGAGGTTTTTTAGACAAGATTAGAGTGATGAAGTTGTGCAACTATGTGGTTCAGTGGTCTTAAGAGTCAAATCTAGAGATTGGAAGTCCTGAATTCAAATCCAATCTTAGACAATTCCTACCTGTGTTACCTTGAACAAATCACTTGACCTCCATGGCCGAGCCTTTACCATTCTTTTGACTTGTAATCAACATACAATATTGATTCTGAAATGGAAGGTTAAGGGATTAAAAAAGAATGATAAAGTTGTTTTATATTTTAGGATAAGAGAAACATCTTGATTGAGAGAATTCTCTTGCAAACTTACATTTTGAAAATTTCTTGTTCTTCTTGCTCTTCTTTTCTTTTTTTCTGGGAATTGGAAAATTTGAATGTTGTGATGTCAATATAGATCTGAGTAGACTCAGGAAGGGTATCCATTGATGTGCAAATTTCACAAATTGGAATTTTATAATTTTAGAATATTTGTGAAAAGTTACCTCTTCTTATGTAGCAGTATTTAGGCTTTTTATAATAATTCAGGAATTTCTCTGACTATATTAGGGGCTTGAAGATCCTTATTACCTGAGGCTCAGAGAGGTTAGCAGATTTGCTAGAAGCACAGAGAAGTCATTAGAAGAGGGCTTCAACCTCAGATTCTCCTAATTGCATATCCGACACTCATAGAAATTCTCTAAACTTCTTCCTACTATGTAGGGCAAAAAGCAGGCTTTAAGGTGAATTGACATCAGGTTTTAGTAGCATCTTTTGAAGCTCATAGCTCAGACTGACTTGAGCAAAGAAGTACAGCTGTCTACTTCTTTGGAGTGTCTTTTCTCCATACCTGTGAGATTTTTTTGGGTGTGTTTATACTACATCTTCCATCTATTGTTTTTAAAAATCTCTTTACTTTTTCTCTTACTGTTGCATTTCTCCAAAATAAAAGGGAGTAAATGTTGGGAAGTTGCATCTAGAAAATCATTATAACTATTTTTTGTTTCCTCTAAGAGATAGGAATGAAGATGAGGGAAATACAGCAGCATATCATATCATACTCTAAAACCCTTCAACTAATTTGAACACTTCAATGTAAAATAATCATAAGTCTATGAGTTTTGCTAAAAAAGTTCATTTGCATAAAATTATGTATTTGCATATATCAAACATGGGGCTATTAAATTAGCAACTCTTCTAATTTTTTAATTTCTTCCGTATTTCCATTTACATAAATTTTATAGCTATCTCACCTTACTGATGTGTTTTAAAAATTGAAGTTATTTTCTATATTTCTATATTTTCTATATTTCTATATTTCTATTTTCTATTATTATTGCCTTTTTGGTAGCACTAGAGTGCCAAACTAATGGTTCCGTTGAATTAATTTTATATCCTGTTGCTTTACTGAAGTTGATAATTATATTTTACTGATTCTCTGAAGTTTACTAAGTGCTCTATTTTATTACATGAAAATAAGGATTTTTTCCCCCTCTCATCATTGATGTTTTTGCCTTTAGTTTTATTGTCTTATTTTTTTTTGGCTGTAAATTTTAGAATTATGCCAAATAATAGTAGGGAGAGGGAGAGCTTTGCCAACCTTTGTACTGAGAAGACACTGTTAGTTTTCTTTTGTAACTAAAATTGAATCTTTCTTTTTGATCATGTATAAGATGCCTCTTTGCTTGACTAATTTTGATAGGGTTTTTGACAGAATTAAAATGTTGAGGTTCATCAAAGACTTTTTCCAACATAATTTTCATGGTTTTTGTTTTTAATATAAACTTTTTCCTAATTTTTCTCAATTTTATGAAATTGACATTTATAGTAAGTTATTTTTGTCATGTTTTATCATTATTTTTGTTGAAAATCATGGTATAATTTTTTTAATCAGGTGACCAACAAGAGGAGGACTAGAAAATTTCTCTGGTTACATAATACCAAAGATTTCCTTTCTAGATTTACAGTGATAGCCTAGACAATTACTTTCATCTACCTACAAGATTAATTTCAGATCCTGGAAGCACTATGATTTTTGCCAATTCCTTTCTTTGTTTTATTTGTCTTCTTTCATGAAAGCACATTTCCTAGAAGATCAGTAAAGATGGAGCTCTAGCCCTTTGGGGGTAGTTATACACTTTCAATCTCTTGTTATGGCCATGTTGGTCAGTCCATAATCATTTATGAAATGCTTTCCCTGTGCCAGACTAAGTGCAGGGGATACACATACAAGCAAAAACAAAAACAGTTCTTGCTCTTAAGGAGATCACAGTCTAATGGGGGGAGATGACCCTTAAGGAAAGCTGGAATGTGTGTGAGAAAAAAGAAACTGACTACTCAATGGCATGGGAACTAAGTGTGACAGAATGAGAGGATGGCTGAACCTTTCCTCAAATCTTATAAGAGACTACATCAACGACTCACTAATTGGAGGAGTCAACAGGAGCAGAATGGGAGTGGGGAGATAATGCATAGTGGTTAAGTCTGGAGAATTAAAATTCATTCATCTGGGGCTGGTACAACTTCCACAGCAGGGGTCCTCTTTCCTGGAGCTTCTGTGCATCATTATCAACTGCTGGTCAGATGGGAGTAGAGTCCTCATCCTTTCTTGCTTACAGTTCACAGTCCCTATTTGTTCTTTCTCCCTGCCTTTCCAGGGAACATTTTCTCATTCATTTATAAAGCACGGATGACAGACTGCTACTTGGGTAATATTTTCCACTTGCAGTTCTAAACTATTTATTCTCCTTCAAATTCTTTAGACCTTTCACTGAAGTTTTGTTTCATTGCATTTTTTGCAGGGATTCATGGAGTATTTTTGGAAAATCCATTTCTTCCTTTGACTTTGCTTGCAATTGTTAGGTATTATTCTTTTCTACTAGACTGGAGGTTTTGATTGGGGATACAGATTCTAAATGAATATCCTAGTGCAAATACCAACAACATGGAAAGGGGTTCTGATCAGGAACACATGAGATACTCAGTGAAACTGCACATTGGCTATGGGAAGGGTGGGGGAGAGGAAGGAGGAATAGAAAATGATTTTTGTAATCAAGGAACAATGTTTGAAATTGAAAGAAAAAATAAAAAATAATTTAAAAAATAGACTGGAGTTTTATTTTAGGCATCTAACTCTACATTTCTTTCTGGAAAAGGTCAATTTACATGTCTCCATTCCCAGTTCTTTTACTTGAGCATTGTTTTAGCACCAACAGATTATTCAATGTATTTGGGTTTTTTGTTTGTTTGTTTGTTTGTTTTTTGCTGTGGGGGTTAACCCTGTCAGTGTTTAGCACAGGTCTTCAGGGTTCCTGTATTGAACTCTATCTTGTGGGAAGAAGTCCTCTAAGATCATTGGGGTTCAGAGAACTAAATCTTCAGGACCTCTTTAGCAAATCAGGGCGAAGTGCTTGAAGTCCAACAGTGCTCTTTCTGAGACTGACCCTGACCACACTGGCTACTATCACTACTGTTGAGTTATTCCATGAGTTTCTCACCACTCTGGGGCTTTTAAGGGAGAAGATTTGCAATGAACATATATATATATTTTGCCAATCTTTTGTCATAATAGGAATGCCAGTTTGTTTGTTCAGTCATTGACTTCCTTGGCATCCCACTCATGGGATTGGCCTGACTTTTCTTGCAGTTCTGAGATGGATAAATTAACATTTTGTAATTTCTCAACTCATCAATCATTGTTTGGTCTATTGTCATTTTCAAGTTTTCTTTGGAGTATGTATGTGAGACCTGTGTTATTGCTTCCTTTAAAGAAACGCTGACTAAGATAATAGAGTAAGAGCAACAGTCACTGAACTGTCATCACTGTTTTTCCATTCTGTGCTCTGGAAGAAGCCCAGTTTCCCTGTAATCACAAGCACTAGGGGTACTTTTGGCCCTGGAACTTGGTCCCCTAATATTTCTTTTTTAAACTCTTAGCTTATGTCTTAAAATCATTAAAAATATTGAATCTAAGGCAGAACTGTGGCAAGAATTAGGCAGTTGTGGTTAAGTCACTTGCCCTGGGTCACATAGCTAGGAAATGTCTGAGACATTCCAGATTTGAACTCAGGTCCTCTCAACTCCATGTCTGGGATTCCTTCCATTGTGGTACATAGCTTCCCCTTGGTCCTGTAGTCTCTTGAAATCAGAAGTTCTGGTGATATTTTCTGCCTTGGATCTGAGACCAGGGCCCCTGATCTTGGGAAGAAAGACAGGTGCTCCTCTTTACCTTGGAACTGTGCATAGGCAATAGGGTTGCCAAAGAGAACTAGGTATATACAACACAAGCAAATGGTCCCCTGTAATATCTTTTTGACTGGTTGTCCAAACCACTTAGGTTTTATGGATTGAGAGAGATCTAAAAGCACAGTGTTCCCACTGCTGTAGCCACTTCCAAGGCTGATGCTATACATCAGGTTGTCCTTAACAGACCTCTCCTGCCAACTTTCTTTGTTGTCACTCTGCAGAATGTCTTATTCTGACCTTTTGTTGGTTTTGACATTCCAAAATGTGAATTGAGTTGTTTATTTTTAAAGCCAATTGGTGGGAAATGATGGAAGAATTTAACTGGATTGTGACCTGTACTCATTCATCTTGGCTCCACCTTTCTCTGCAATTCCTTTTAAGAGAAAATATAATATCCTTTCTTTGGAATTTTTGGGTGGTGTACATAGGTCTATAAGAGACAAATTCATGATCTATTTGAACATGCTTGTTTAAAGAGGAGGAATAAATAGTGGTGCAGTTTACTAACTGAATAAGTTGTCTGATATATGATATTTGCACTTACAATGAATACCATTCAAAAACAAAAGACAAAGTTTTAAAGTCTTTTACAGTGTGGCTTCTTTCCATCATTCCATCATTTTATACTTTATTCTCATGAAAGTATTTGGTGATCCAGCAACATGGGCTTTCTTGATGTTCCTTACATGTGACACTCCATCTTCTAACTCTTGACCTTCATTTCTGTCTCCCTTTTTTGCTCCTCACCTCTACTTCTTGGTTCCCTTTTCTTCCTTAAAGTCTCCTTCCTCCTATAGGAGGCCTTCTCTCTGCCCCACCTTCCATTGCTAGTGCCATCTCTCTGACATTGCCTCCCATTTTCACTAAATCTTTTTTGTATGTACACAGTGGTTTGTTTCTGGTCTCATATGAATTGTTGACTTATAATTTGGAATGTGAGCCCCTTGAGGACAAAATCCATACTTTAAAATTCCTTGACATCTCCAGAACTTAGCATAGTTCCTAGTACAAGTTAAAGTCAATAAATGCTTGTTGTTTGACTTTTAAATGAATTTTTGATGATCTTTTTTGTTTTGCCTAAATTTCTCTCTGGGTATCTATCTCTACTTTTCAGAGAACAATCACTCATAACAAAGGGATATTTTAGGAAAATTAAAAAGAGAAAAGAAGGTTCATCAAAATCAATTAATAAAGAAAAATTCTTCATTTGCAATGTTTCAAACCCTGGGGACCCTGGTCTCTGCAATTATACAGGGAGAGATGCTTACTCATCTTAATTTTTGAGAGTCTTGTTCACTACAATTTTTTAGGGTTTAGAGGATAAGGAAAAATTCATTTTGCAAAAAGAAATTAGGCCTTTGTTTCTATTCATTGACCTTATGGGAGTAAAGCAAAGTAGTGGAACCATTGGGTTAAATAGAAAACAAATTTAAAGTTACTTGACTAAAATAATTCCAAATTGCTATCTAGGATATTCAGAAGTATCCCCAGCTCCAAAAACAGAATTTGTGTGTCTGTTTTCTCACAGCACTTCCAATATGGGGCATTCCTATATTCTTTGTCATCCTTGACAATTTGCTGAGTGTGAGATGAAAATTCAGAATTTGAATTTATATTTCTTTTATCATTAGTGATGATGAGTATTTTTATATGATGATTTAGAGTTTGCCATTCTTCCTATAAAAACTGTTCATATCCCTTGACTACTAATAAATACAGAAATACATGTTGGTTTTATGTAGTAGCATCAATTCCTGATATATGTGAAAGAATTAACTTGCTTTTATTTCCCTTATATCATTTATTGAAAACCAATAGATATTATATAATCCTTTAGGCAATGTCTGTAACTAAGGTGTTAGAAAGGGTAAACCCAGTTGTTAATTAACTGTGTATAAGCCCAATGATAGATAAGGAGAGTGTTAACTTAAGGGGTTCAGTAATCAACCCAGGTATGTTAAGTTCACAGCTTGACTGAGTCCTGATTCCAGATAAATATAAGAGAAACAATTATTGGGTCAGCAATAGAAGATGAATTTATTACTAGTAGTATCTGTTTTTATAGGAATTTACATTGATAATAAGATCCTCAGATTCTTTAACTCAGAGAGATGACTCTGTTTTATTCTTAATACTCTTCCCAGATTCATTGTGATGGGTTGAGTAGAGGGTATTATATATAGGATGAATAAAATGCTTGGACTTTGTACTAGAATTTATTAACTATTAGCTAACATAGTCTGAGACTTTATAAAATCACTGGGAGCAGCTGGGTGACTCAGTGGATTGAGAGCCAGGTCCAGATATGGGAGGTCCTGGGTTCAAATCTGACACTTCCTAGTTGTGTGACCTTGGGCAAGTTACTTAACCACTATTGCCTAGTCCTTACAACTCTTCTGCACAGTACTGATTCTAAGGCAGAAAGGTAAAGGTTTAAAAAAAAATCACCAATATTAATTAACTGTCTAATGGCTATGAAAACAAACTGTGAATATTTAAATGATGATTTTGTAACAGGCTAGGTATGGTGACTCTATTTTCTGATAAGATAAAGTATTATATATGAGCTCAGAATTTTGGCCCAGATTTCATAATTTCTTTAGTCATCTTGGATATCAGACTCAATAGAGTTTTCTATAAATCTTCCTCCCTCTTGAGAATATTCTTATACTGTTTTTATTGAAAAAAAATTTTGGGAAAAGTTTAAATTTTCTTTTCAAATACACTTCAAATAAGTTATTTGTTTCATTATTATCAAATCTATCTCTTGTTTTGATAAGAATTCAATTTTTATTTATAGTTGTGAAATTCCTCCCTTTGTCTTCCAGTTGTTTGATGATACGAATTTTTAAATTCAAGTTGTTTATCCATTTTGGGCTAATTTTGTGATATAGTTTAAGTTGTTGTTATAATCCACTTCTATGACCAATTATTTCCATTTTCCCCAGGAGTTCCTTTCAACTAGAGAGTCTTTCCTGACAGGAGCTCTTGAAACCTAAGAGAGAACAAAAGGACCGGGACATCTGGGTGTCAATGCTGATCAACATAAAAGGGCTGACTATTGGAAAAAACATTGAAAGTGCAACAGTGAACTGTAGCCCCCAGTGTCTGGTTATTTTAGAAGAAGCTATATAAATTACAAAAGGGGAACTGGCCGAGTTAAAGCAGACAAATGTGATCACCAACATCAGAATTGCTTTGGTTGCTCTTGTCTCAGGGGAGGCTTTGTGGGAGAAGTTGATGCTGTGTATATGTTGGATTCGCTGCTTGTGTTTGTACAGGACAAACATCATGTAACCACTGGAGAAGATCATGAGACCCATAAAAAGAGCATCAACAAATGACTCAAAAGTCAAAAGTTTTATACTCGTGTCATGTAGGTCAAAAGAAACATGCCCAATTCTCCATCTTTCATTACTGCTGTTCCTTGGACTACTCATAGCCAGAGGCACAGAACTATCCAAAAGAAGACTGAAGATCCAGCTTAGGAGGCAGCCGGGAAGAATACACTTTTGAGCTCGAGTTTTAATTTCTGCCCACTTAAAGCTGCTGGGACTGATGGTGATGGCCTGGAAGACACTTAGTAGGCAGGTGCTACAAAGACTAATGCCTCGAGTCACCCTTATGAAGTAAGTTAAGATATTACCCATTGTGAGATTCAGGAAAGCTCTCCATCCCCAATTGGATATTATTGCAGAGATGCCTCTGAACAGAATCATTAAGATGTGAGAGATGGCTAAATTGATGATTATCAGGCTTAAGAGTCTTTTCCTGTGACCAGTGATTAACTTAAGACTATGTAGATAAAGGAGGAATATATTCCCCAAGACTCCAAACAAAAGCACACTCAAGTAGAAAATATTCAAGTCTTCTTTATGAGAGCTCATTCCTTGGGGGATCTTGGAGGCCTTTGCTGTCAGATCTAAAGTGACCTGAAAAATAGGGGAATGTGATTTTTCCAGAGTAAGGATTTCCCAATATAATTGCATAATGTACTTAACTTCTATATAAAGAATCGAGAAACTTCCCAGATAAGTAGTAACACTCAAATATTTATGAGACATGCATTCAACTTGTGAACTCAAATATATTCATTAATTATTTACTATGTATTTTAGTAATATGGAATTCCCCAACTTTCCCCACATAATGCTTTCTACTCTTGGGCCATGGCCATGATAATCATCTCCTTCCTACCAGAAGCTTGAATTATACCTAGGATCATTAGCTATGATAGCTGAGTCTTTGTCTTATCTTTTTGGGGTTATGACTCCAAGCTATTTGATATCCTTTACTTCACTATGGCATTGTACATGTTCTAGTTTCATTCTGTATTCCATCATTTGTTTTGTTCCTCTATTACAATATCTAAGGGAACGGACTGGCTTTTTTTTCCTTATCCTTAGTTCTTAGCACAATTTCTAATACATAGTAAGACAATTTTTGTGGTCTTTTGCATGATGGGAATGAATGAAACCTATAGGTGTATACTTGGGTCACCCTTACTCCTTGAGTGATAGTGAAGAGAAAAGTTGGTGGATGTTTTGCTTTGAGGGCAAAATAATTAAAGTATCTGAAGAGGACAATGTGTATTTATGCATATATATATATATATATATATATATATACATTGTAAAGAATGCACATATATATATATATATATACATTGTAAAGAATGCACATATATATATATATATATATATATATATGGGTTTAACTAAATATGTGAGTTTTCTAAAATAATATTGTGGTCACTGATTTAAAATATTATAGCTTAAGTCAAAATGACTTTTAATAGCTTTTATTTACAAAAATGATAGAAAGAGTAAAAGTAGAGAAATACAAATAGTGGATAGAGAAGATGTCTACCCTATCACACTACAAATTGATTTGGTGCTCAGTTCAACCTGGCAATGCTTGTTAATCTGGAGTTCCACCCAAATGGCTTCCTCCAAGAAGGGAAGGCTTCTCTGAAACTAATCTCTCTCCAGACACCGGGAAAGGAAGGCCAGGTAATTTGTAGGCATTCAAAAAAGGTGTGTAAGCCAGAGGATGCCCACCAAAAACTTTGCCATGAAAGATGTGCTGATTATATGCTTGGCAGGTGTGGCAGGCTACACACACTTTGGAGGCTATACTAGTTATACCAGGGGCTATCCATATTCTTTTAACAGAGTCTACAATGTCCTAGTTGCAAAAGTAATCATTTTTGTAAATAGATTGGCATATCTGGTGATAAAAATTTCTAGCAAGTAGGGGTTTTCCTTCAGATGACACCCATTTTCCATTTATTTGTTTTGCTTTAAATTGCTCATTATAAGAAAGGGATAAATGTAAGTCATTACTAGTTGCCAATGTTAAAATTATTTCAGGCCCTTCTAAGCAGTGAGTTTCACTCCAATGTTTGCCTGGTGGTTTCCTCTGGAGACAGAGTCAGTTCCACCTGTATGGGCAGAGCAATAAACCATGGCTAGGAATTCAGGGAGCTGGAGAGCAGAAAGCACTTCTTTAATGGTTTATGCATATGCTATGGATTTTCCAGCTGAGGTTAAAACTCTCATTTGAAGCCATAGCACATACATGATATATTCCAAATCCATATCTAGAGGATGTGTAATTTGTTGCCTTCTTATCTTTGGCAATTATACAGGCATATTTTAGAACTATAAGTTCTGCACCTTGAGCACTTATATTTTAGGGAACTGAAGCTGACCACATAGTGTCAAATTCTGTAACGGCATCAACTCCAGTGTTGCTTCATGAAAGAAGAACCATCAATGAATAAGACTAAGTCTGGGTTGTCTAAAGGAGTGTCAAGGAGATTATCTGGAGGCCTTTGAGCCATGAACACTAAGGATTCACAACTGTGCAATGCTTGAGACTGGTAAATCAGGAAGCAACGTTGCAGGATTTAGTACTGTCCAGTGTTTTATGGTAATATTCTCATTATCTAACAAGGTTACCTCATACCTGGTGAATCTTTTATCAGAAATCCCTGTGTTTTTTGTCTTAGCAACAATGTTTCAACTTCATGTGGGTACATTATGGTTAATGTGCATTCGAAGATTAAACCAGCAAATTTAGTTACATATATATAAAGCTATGGCAGCTAAGCCTCTAAGACATGGTGGTGCTCCTGAGGTTACTAGGTCTAGCTGGGCCAAATAATAAGCAACTGGATGCTGAACAGGTCCCAAAGGTTGAGTTAAAACACCAGAAGCTATCCCTCTCTGTTTGTGTACATGCAAAGTAAATGGCTTTTTGTAATCTGGAATGCCTAAAACAGGGGCAGAATGATAGCCTGTTTTAATTTTGAAAGAACTGACAGAAGTTTCACATCTAATTTTAATGGTTCAGAGATCAAATTTTTGTCAGAGCTATAAGGGCCTTGGTGGTTTTCCCAAAGCAAGGGATCCACTGTATGCAAAATTCTGTTGCTCCTAAAATTGCCTTCAACTGTTTCTGAGTGGAGAGGGTGCTAATTTTTGAATATCTTCAATGTACTTAAGGGAAATGGAGTGGGTACCAGCAGTTAAAATAAACACTAAATATTCCACTTTGAGGAGACACCACTGAACCTTTACTTTAGAGATCCTGTGACTTCTCTTATTTAGGTTAAAAAGGAGAAATTTGATATCTTCCTGGTATACTGTGGCATTTGGGAAGGCTAAGAGCAAATCATCTACAAATTGTATTAAACAGCCCTCCATAAACCTAATATTTTCCAAATAGTGTCTTAAAACCTGTGAGAACAATGTGGTACTTTCCATGAACACTTGTGGTAACTGACAGCATTTCCCCTGGAAACCTTTCCACATAAAGGCAAATATATTCCTTGAATTTTCATAATAGAGATTAAGAAAAATACCCAATACAAACCTACCACAGTAAAATATTTGGTTGTGTTGGGAATAAAGGAGATAATTGTGGATCATCTGGGAACCACAGGATGTCTCTTAAAGACATGATTATTTAGAGCCCTTAAATCCTGGGCCAATCAATAGTCAATTTTTCCATCTGGGCCTCATTTTCAGTTTTTTAGAGGTAGGATAAGTGTGTTATATTCATATTTGCATGGAATAATTATTCCTTGCTCAATTAATAATCACTGTGGTAATTCCTTCAATTGCCTCTTTTGATAGAGGATATGGAGGAATGGAAGGATGAATATCAATTTTTGCCTTAATTTGAACAGGAATAACTAATTTAAGTAGGCTAACATTGGAAGATGTTGTGGCCCAAAGAGAGTCAGGTATATCAGCTGGGATTTTAAAGGTGGGAGGTAACTTCACCTCCTGACTGTCTGAAAGAAGTACAGGGAGCAAGTTTCAGAATTCCTCAGGCAATTCTAGTGTCATAGAGCCATCTGGAGACATGTTATTGTGGTTCTAAGCTTGCATAAAAGATCTTTCCCTAACAAATTTGTAGGGGAACTAGGGATTAGAAGGAAATAATGTTTTCCTGGTAGGGGCCCCACAGACACCATTTGAGAGGAAAGCTTTGGGACCTCAAGGAGTGGCCCTGATACCCCCACTACATTTAGTTAGCCAATAGAATCACATTTAGAATCAGGTTACTCATCAATACTGATCTGGATGCTACAGTGTTGAAGAGGCAATCATAGGTTTAGGGTTACATGAGGTCCATCATTATGGGGGGGTAGAGAATGGACTGGGATGAATGGTGTTGAAACAAGAGGGTATGGGAAATCAAAGGTTTCACTCTATGATTCCAGAGTCCTTAGTCCCCCCTCACACCTTCAAAAAAATCTTTGGTTAATTCTCTGGGATCCCTCCTTTGGAGGGAGATTTTCACCCTGAGTATAGCATGGATGAACCCCATTTTGGGTACTTTGGTATGAGTTATCAGTTGCTTCATTTGGATTATTGGCTCTAAAGTTATTATTATTACTATTTGCCTGTTTACACCTCCTACAATTCATCATTGTATGACCCCCTTTTTCCACAGAAGTTACTCATTAACAATGATTTGTGGATTCCTGTAATGGGGATATGGCCACACCATGATATGCCTTCTCTTTTTTAATTTCATGCTTTAAAATTTTCATTTCTTTCCTTAATTCCTCCACTGTCATTGTTCTCCTCATCTTTCTTTTCATGGCCCTTAAAGATATAAACTGCTACTCTCCTCAATTCCTTGAGATCCAAAGTGTCCCAATTTGGGCAGCTAGTCTTAAAATAGTCTCTAACTGCTTTATAATAATTTTTAATGAATTGTCCATGTATTTTTCTAACATCCCTTTCTCTGGACAGATCCAGGTCAATATATCTACCTCCCAGCTCAATTAGTCTATCTATAAACTGAGAGGGATTTTTCTCATTTTTGCCTAATATTTTCAAACTTTGTCCATGTACCAGGCCTATCAGAACAATCTCTCATTGTTGTTAGAAATGGCTCTCTAGCCTGGCATAGTTTATGTAGTCTTATTCATTGTTGAGGGACCATCTTGGGTCTTTCATGGGCCAGTGAATTGATCTCTTACCCTGGGCCTGATTGACAAGAGAGATGATTTTATTTTTCTCTCTGTCAAAAAATCTTTGAGCAAATTTTCCATATCCTGCAATGAAAGAGCATATGTATGATAAATGTTTTCAAATATTTCAATATCTATAATAGGCTCATCTTAAAAGGAAGGTTTATTTTCCTTGAATCTCTCAATATCTTGAGGGAGGGGTGAAAGGTGTGTAGTGTCTTCAGGACACCACATCTCCAGTTTTATTGAAGGTGAGTACTTCCCTTAAATGGAATAGGTCTTTAACAGAATTGTTTCTGAATTTTGCCTCTTTGCTGGATGTTTGGGTTGCTATGGAGCAGGTGAGGGGAGAAAGAGGAATAGGTTAGCTAAGAGGGAGGCGTTGGTTATGGGATCAGGAGGCAGGGCAGGAGGAATGGGGCAGGGCTGGGGGTGGGCAGGAGAGGGGGTAAATTGGGTAGAGGAGGGAGGACTGGGACAGTGGAGGGGTTTGGAGAGGGGGTGATTGGGTTAGGGGAGGGAGGGGCTGAAACAGGGTATGAAGAGGAAGAGGCAGGGCAAAGGGAGATCTGGCAGGGTTGAAAGTGTAGAGAGGAAGGGGTGGGGAGTGGGTAGGGGGAAAGGAAGGGAGTGTAAAAAATAGACTCGAACTCTGGACTTCAAACCCCACAAGCCCTTGTTCTACTTCCCCAGAATGCTTTGAAATCTCAAGGAATTCTGAGGTGGGCGAGATCGAGAAGGTACTTAAGCTGATTGCAAAGGCTTTTGAGGGCTCTCTCTTTTTTTTGGACTTCCGTTTTGGAGCAGATGTGGCTCTTTCCATGACGTAGGTGAGGTATTGTCTAGGCCTCTGGCCTAGGCATGTGTTTTTTCTCATCCTGTATTTTCTTTAATCCTTAACTTTAATAAAGCTCTAAAAATATAATACTACTTGCAGAGAGAAACTAATTTCTACCTGCCTCAGTCTCCCCTAAATTTTAATCTTTACAGTTGGCGACCTTTTTTTAAGCCATGTCTGTCCAAGATGTTTTTTTGGAAAACTATCTTGATCAGCTCCTGCCTGTGGCCCTCTCCTGCTCTTGCTTCTGCAGCCTCTCACCTGGTGCCTGAGCTCCCGGCCCTGCTTGTCTTTTTTTTTTACCCTCGCAAAGCTGTTGATCAGCTCCTGCCTGCCTGCCACTGCCATCTGCTTTGGACAGCCGCTTCTCCAGGCCCCACCCAGGCTGCCTGCTCTCTGTCTCTGGCCCTGGCTCAGCGGACTTTCTCTTGCTCACATGCCTCACCTGATTCAACCAAAATTGTAATCACCTGATACCTACATGCCCAACAAACCCAGATTCTTGGTGGGTAACAAAACGAGGGGGAGGGGGTGTATTGGCTCCACGTGGACTGGGGCAGGAGGAGGTATCAGAGCAGGAGAGAGAAAAAAAGGGAGAGAGAAGAAACAGACTTTTCAAATAGACTTTTAAGCAATGGGCTATTTAAAAGGATACCTTTTGACTGTTCTGGTAATTTCATTGATTTCACCTGCATGCCAGAAGAAAGATTCAGCCCAAAGATTCAACTTTGGGGAGGCAAATGGGTGGCTCAGTGAACTGATAGCCAGGCCTACAGACATGTGGTCCTGGGTTAAAATCTGGCCTCAGATACTTCCCAGCTGTGGGGCCCTGAGCAGATCCCTTAAACCCCATTACCTAGCCCTTACCACTCTGCCTTCTGACAATAGACATTTAAATAGATAAGAACCCAAGGAACTTAAAGACTAAAGGCTATATTTTGAGGCATTTCAGACTCCAATGGTTTATAAAAATCTCTGACTCTATTGCATTTTTCCTGTTTGTTTTGTTATGGTTTAACTTTGTGATTTTAAGTTCATATATTATTGGATTCAATATTCTGTTACACTGAAGGTTGTTTGAATTTATTTTGAATGTACTGAGTTTTGAAATTCTGTTGTTTTTCCCCTATAACTGTACTGAACAAATATTATTGTAATTAAGCCCATATTAAAAAAAAAACAGCCTTTCTATTTCTATTTTGACTTTGTAAATTCTCACATAGAGGATGGATGGACTTCAGGATTGGTTATAATTATATAAAAGCCTTTGGAAAATTTAATGTGCTAACTATCTCAAGTGATTTTAAGAATTTTTTAAAATATGATTTTTGTAATTTTTTTTTAACAATCTCTTGTTATTTTTACGTACCCCTACTGCGAGGTAAGGCCAATAGTAGCTGAAGTGAAATACATTTTATAACCCCCAACCTTCCCACATTTCTAAAAATGTGAATGGAAGTTGGGGCATTTATATCCCTATAAGCCTCCCAAAAAAGGAGCACCCCTTTATTTATACTCTTCAGCTCACTATTTTACTTCCACCAGAATGATATATAGATTTCTTGATTATGTTCTTAACCCAAGATGAGTTTTACTTTGTTTTAAAAAATATGTGTAATTACTAAGGTTGAAAGATTGCTATGATTGTAAAAATTATGACAAATATCCATCAATTCATAGGCTTTTAAAATGCCATACAGCAACTTATGTGAAATATGAAAGTGTGTTTGTTTGCTATTATAATTAATTGGGCTATTGAGAATTTTGGGGATATTGATATCTACATATTCGTACTACTGTTCAATTCATTTGCCTTCTACTCACAGTGAGCATGGCCAGATACAAAGAGGAAATGGATCTCATTTTTGGTGAGAAAGCCTTGTAATCTTTATTTTCTTAGCTGACACAGTAGTCAATGATTATAAGCTATATTTTGGAATTTTTAAAAGACTTTTATTATATTTTTCTTGCATGTGCAACATACTATTGGTTTTTTATTTTTTTCTCTCTTTTTTATATTTGAAGCACATGTCACCAGCATTAAGATTTTCTTTAACTTTTTGACTTTTCAGTAATATAAGTTTGAAATACATTTGCTAATACATACCCAAAAAGCTAGAAGACTATAAAAACAATGCCACTAATTAATTAAATATATTATGGGACTTTGCTTAATGATTCTGTCTGTTTCCAGGACAAGATATACACAAAAGCCATTGCACAGAGCCAAAGAAAAGCCAATCCAGGATGGATTGATGCACTCCTAGGCCAATACAATGGTCTTGAACCTAGTGTGAAGACTTGAGGATACTGTGTTTATCATTGCTAGACATAGGCTTTCCTTGTGTCCACACTCACTCTGAAGATACTCACAGATGAGTATCCCCAAAACTTTGGCTCATATAATCTGGTCCCTTTTCTGCCTCTCATAGTGTGGCACCTTTCTGTAGTCCTGGCTATTGACTGGGTAAATGCATCATTGCTTAGATAATTTTAATTGGGCCCTGATTCAAGGACCTGTTATAGATTTATTTTTCTTTTTACTTGGAATTTTTACACATAAGTCTTTGATCGTCTATACTTTCTTCCAGAGTTTTTTCTTTTTTATTTGGATTTTTCTGATACTGGGAAAATTGGAGGACAGTGTGGGAGAGATTAGGTTTAGATCAACACCTCACACCCTACACCAAGATAAATTCAAAATGGGTGAATGACTTGAACATAAAGAAGGAAACTATAAGAAAATCAGGCAAACACAGAATAGCATGCATGTCAGACCTTCGGGAAGGGAAAGACTTCAAAACCAAGCAAGAATTAGAAAGAGTTACAAAATGCAAAATGTACAAACAAAACCAATATAACCAAAATCAGAAGGGTAGCAACAAATTAGGAAACAATCTTCATAAAAACCTCTGACAAAGGTTTAATTACTCAAATTTACAAAGAACTAAATCAATTGTACAAAAAATCAAGCCATTCTCCAATTGATAAATGGGCAAGGGACATGAACAGGCAGTTCTCAGCCAAAGAAATCAAAACTATTAATAAGCACATGAAAAAATGCTCTACATCTCTTATAATCAGAGAGATGCAAATCAAAACAACTCTGAGGTATCACCTCACACCTAGCAGATTGGCTAACATGACAGCTATGGAAAGTAATGAATGCTGGAGGGGATGTGGCAAAGTGGGGACACTGATTCATTGCTGGTGGAGTTGTGAATTGATCCAGCCATTCTGGAGGGCAATTTGGAACTATGCCCAAAGGGAGATAAAAGACTATCTGCCCTTTGATCCAGCTATAGAACTGCTGGGTTTGTACCCCAAAGAGATAATAAGGAAAAAGACTTGTACAAGAATATTCATAGCTGCACTCTTTGTGGTGGCCCAAAATTGGAAAATGAGGGGATCCCATCAATTGGGGAATGGCTGAACAAATTGTGGTATATGTTGGTGATGGAATACTATTGTGCTAAAAGGAATAATAAAGTGGAGGAATTCCATGGAGACTGGAACAACCTCCAGGAAGTGATGCAGAGCAAAAGGAGCAAAACCAGGAAAACATTGTACACAGAGACTGATACATTGTGGTATAATCGAAGGTGATGGACTTCTCAATTAGTGGCAATGCAATGTCCCTGAACAATCTGCAGGGATCTAAAAAATACTATCCACAAGCAGAGGATAAACTGTGGGAGTAAAAATATTGATGAAAAGCAACTGTTTGACTACAGGGGTTGAGGGGATATGACTGAGAAGAGACTCTAAATGAACACTCTAATGCAAATACCAACAACATGGAAATGGGTTCGAGTCAAGAACACATGTGATAACCAGTGGAATCGTGCATCGGCTATGGGAGAGGGAAATGTGGTGGGAGGTGGGGAGGGGAGGAAAAGAAAATGATCTTTGTTTCCAATGAATAATGTTTGGAAATGACCAAATAAAATAATGTTTAAAATTAAAAAAAATAGTCACTTATTTTTATGGAGAAATGAGGGATGAAATGATTACAGATGATGCAAGCATCAGTAGACTTAATGGGATCTAAACCTGAATATATCTTTGCTGCCTTGCATACTCTGTCTCAAAACTGGCTTGGATGTTCATTTTTCCTGCCTGGCATATTTAAAGTCATCCTAATTTTCAGGGTGAGTAGACAGATCCCCATTTCTTTTAGTAAGGTTTCCCTACCATTACATAACATAATCATGAAGTTCTTTGAGTTCTGTGGTGTATCCTCTTAATTTCCATTGATTTTCATCCTCATCTGGAGGAAGAGACCTATTTGCTGCATCAATAATGGCTTTCCTCTCACCTTTGGAGAGGAAGGTATTCATCATGTCCATTAAATCACCCCAACTTAGATTAATCCCTCTAAAAATAACTTTAAACTGAGCAACCATGGATATGGGTTAACCCTGAAATTTAGGAGTATCCCTCTTACATATGCTGATATTAGTGGGACTGAAAAGAATATGCTGGCATAGAAAAACCATATTCCCTCTAAGGTCATGGGTAGTGATGTCCCTTAGAGGGAACCTTCCCTTAATACCATCTGTCTCTATTATTAAATCTGTCTATGCTAATGAATCTATACTCTGAGTGGAGACAAAAAAGTAAGGAGTAGGTGGGAGAGCAGAGACATGAACTGTGAGAAAAATCTGGGCAGTTGAATGAGGAAGAAAGGTTGACAGAGGAGGGGCAGGAAGAGGGAAATGAAGAAGTGGATGGGGTTTGGTGACTGAGGAGGCAATAGAAGTATAGAGAGAAGAAAAAGCGGGATGGGGAGGGGGTAGGGGAAGAGAGAGAAAAGCAGCTAGAGTAGAAGTAGGATTGGTCAGGAAGGTCAGGGAGTTGGAGTAGGGAGAAGGGCAAGGAGGTGGAGGAAAAGGAAGGAATGATTTGGGGCAGGGGAGATAGGAAAAGCAAAAAGAGAGACAGGAAGAAAAGAGGTCTGGGTAGAGTAGAAAAATCAGCAGTAGTAGAAGCAGGATTAGATAGAAAGTTGGAGTCAGTGGGAGCAGAGGGGTTGAGTGGATAGGAATATAGGGTGGTGGTAAGGGAATAAGGGCAATGGAGATTGAGGTGGAGATGGGTGGCAGAAAGGTGAGAAAAGAATGGAGGGATCAGTTGTAAATGCTGGGAGAGAGAGAGAACAGCATGAGAAAGTCAGGGTAGGAAGGTAGAGGCAGAAGAAGGAATGGTTGGAGGATTGAGGAGAGAGGGTGAGAAAAGTGAGGGTGGTAGATAAGGAGTGGAGAGGGAGTCAGATAGGACAGTTGAGTGTCGAGAAAAGAAAGAGAGGGAAGAGCGAGATTGAGTAGAAAGGTGGGGTTAAAGGAAGAAGTGAGTAGGAGGTTCAGAGAAGAAACTAAAGAAATCAGAGAATTGTAGGGAGTGACTGAACTAGTTTAAATGCGGCATTTTGGTGGAGGGTTTGATTGCAATCTCCCACAAAGACAAGAACTTCAGGTCTTTGGAATTCTTATCTTCAATAGCCAGTCTTTACTCTTACTATTTTAAAATCGAAAGTGCCAAATTGGGGCCACAACATTTCCTCAGCTGGAGTGATTTTTGCATGGTAACACTAGTCACAATCTGATCGCTCATGTCCAAGTCAAGTGGGACCTGTCCATGGATCCAAGGGACAAAAAGCATCTTCAGGGGTGAACCAGGAGGAGCCTTGTTTTTTCCTACTATTTGCACCCATAGGTCTTTTTTAAAAAAATAAACTTCTTTTCCCTCTGAATTATGTTCTTTAGAAATTCCTCTTTTTTTTTTAATAAAATTCTTTTCACCTGTGCCTCTGGAGCATTTACATGGTTTGGCTGGTCAACCTGTCCAGAGACCTGGCACTCGTTTTTCAAAAATAACTGAGATTTAAAACCTGAATATCTCTCCTTTACTCTTTAACTATTATTGCATAATTACCTTTTCTTTATTACTCTCTGGAACCAGAAGCTTCCAATTCTTTACCTGCTATAGAAATCATTCCTTGGGGAGGAAGAAAAAAACCAACTCACAACTGGGCCCAATATTTTTGTAGTGAAATTTCTAGCAGGGAGAAAATAGGAAGAATTCAAAATCCCTTCCAAGGTCAGCCAAACTGTAATGATTGAAATTCTTGAGAGATAGTATCTTTTAATTTTAAAATAATTTGTTATTTGACTATTTAAGACATCCTGATTATGGTCAAATGACTCTTTCACCTCCTGGACCAGTTATATATTTTGGGTGCCTCCTTATTCAGCTCCTCCCTTGAACATTCCAAGACATTTCTATTTGGCAATCAGCTAATTAGAAAGTGGTCCATTAGACTCTCAGCCCTTCTTCACACTGATAGTCTTCATATATGTTGCAAAAATATTGAAGAATATTACTTTTAGCCAGAATTTGAGAAAGGACCACATTCTTAAGAATAAAGAGAATGCAAAAATCTATAGTTTGAATAGAGTCAGGTCTCAGGCCCGGCTCAGGAATTCTCCCTAATATAACAGGACTGATTTTGAACCTTTAAAATCCAGGACCCTGATATAAAAAATTACCATATATAAAAGAGAATTTCTCACACCCTGGATAGGTTTCTATGGCTGACCTCTAGTTATGTGGCTATACATTTCCACAAGCCATATGGAAACACACATCTTCTACAGTTGATTGATCACTTCTACATAATAATTGTGCATGAGATGAGAATTTGTCGAAATAGACAAAGGAGTCAGAAGTTTAAGCATCCCATGATCCTCACTTTCATTTGACTTGGACAAAAGATTTTATTTTACATTTGAATACAAGCACTTATACACACACATACAAATAGATCCAGACAACATGTTTTAGAAATAGACTAAATTCAGCAGGGAAATTGATAGAGTTGGTAGAAAGGATGAGAAGGCATAAACAGGAGAGCAGACTTTTGAAATAGTGTTCATAAATAGATTAAACTGCACCATTGGAACATGGACACTCTTAAGGAAAGAAAAGAAAAGAAAAGAGTAAAAAAGTTTGTGATTGGATGTAAAATAAGGAAGAGAAGAAAGGAAATGAAACATACAAAAATTTTGTTATTTATAGATCATATGTTAGTCAAAGTGCTTTTCTTTGCCATCTTCTTTGCAAAAGGGAGGTTAGTAGCGGAGACTGAGAAGGAGTAGAGGCCAGGATGAAAAGAAATTCAAAATTAACAATATATTGGTGAAAATACATTGGGTGAACCAAATCAATAAATGGAAGAATAGAAGAATATGTTAAAATGCTTATTCCAACAATATGTTATTTAAAAGAAATATCTTTGTTAAATAAAGATTCATATTGCTTTAAAAGAAAGGTCTGATAGAATTATTTATACTTTAAACAAAGAAAAGAGCAAAGCAGCAATCGTTATTTTAGAAAAGGTATAAATGGAGATTTTGAACCTTTGACTTCATTCCTCAGAAGTCCTTAGTATTTCCCCAAATTCCCTATAATCTCTCCTGTGTCTCCACATTAGTGGGATCACATTATTGGTATTTACGTGGAGGTCACTCCACCCACATCCTCTTTTTTGAGATGATGCAGCAAGTATGGTGGTAAGGTAAGAGTGTGGATTTTAAATGGGCTAACTAGCTATGGGCATGTGGTTTTAATTTTGTATCCTCTTTATTCCTTGATTTCTAATGATCCTTAATAATCTTCATAAAATATATTTTTATTAGAGATGTAATTTTAGATTTTACAACATAATTAAAGGACATAAGCAGTAAATAATATTGCTCAAAGATAACATGTAAAAATCCATTTCTCATATATAATACATTAATTAAACATATATAATACCCATTAATTATATATGCATTTGTACATATACATTATACATTATACACAAACAAATCAACTTGTGTAAAATATCTTAATTATACCTGAGTATAAATACATACACATATAAAGACATGCACAAATTAGTGAAGCAGCTAGAATACTTTTAGGAGAAATTAGTTAAATTTTAGTAGAAATGCACAATAAAATTCATATTAGAGAACATCATTTCCAAGATACATAAGGAATAGATTCAAAGTTGTGAGAATAAGGGACATTATTTAGTGTACACATTTTAGAATATAAACAAATTGTTTTGAAAGGAAGAAAATTAAGGCATGAACATCTGTATTAAAATGCACAAATTTTAAATAATTAGTGAATGTCAAATTATGTAATCCCAATACTCCATATTAGTAAGGGCAGGTTGCAAACAGGGTAAAGATGGAACAGTGAAAGAAGGGTGATTGACAGCAAAGACGGTTGGGAGCAGAGGATGCTGGGAGAGAAGAAGGGACTTAGCAAAATTCTGTAAAGAATTCTGGAGGCTTTTGAGTGGAGACTTCAAACACGCAGGAAGCATTTCCTTGCTGGGGACCTTTGCCAAGAGCTATAAAATGATTCATCTGTATATAGCCCAGAAATTACTCCCACCAAGTTATTTCATCAATTTAATATCTCAAGGAACATCTTAACAGTGTCAAAACTCTTCAGAGGTGGGAGGGCCATGGACTCTCTGCCCAAGAGCCCAGCTCTCTTCCTTTGCCCTTTGCACCTGATCTGACTTTTCCTTAGCCCAATAGTATTATAGATAGGTTTGAGAGAATTAGTGGATAAGGGTTGGTGAAACTCATTTTGGCTGGACAGCTGCATGAGTGAAGGACCAATTAGGGACCTCAACTTCCTCATTCCAATTTCCCAATTTCCTTATAGTTATTGCTCATAAAATCTTACTTGTAGTCAGATATTTTCTTCTGACTTATTCCTAAGATCTGTAAAAATTAAATTATATCTCTACTAATAAAATATTATATTTTATGAGGTTTATTAAGGATTATTAGAAGTCAAGGAATAAAGATACAAAATAAAAACCATGTGCCCATGGATGATTAGCCAATTCAGAATCCCCTTGCTTAACTTACCACTAACTTCCTACATCATTGCAATTGAAGAGAGAGAGTGGCATTACTGCCAATTAAATACCAGTTGTGATCTCACCTACATGGAGACTCGGGTGAGATTATAGGTTATTCTGGGAAATACCAAGGACTTATGGGGATTGAAGTATAGTGTTCAAAATCTCCATTTTTACAGAGCTAGAGGAAGGGTATCTACTGTGGCTGTCAGACTTAGCAGAGTGCTATCCAAGACCCCTCTCCCACTGAGTCAAAGACTTGGGGAGGCTTGTCTCCATAACATCCTAGTGACAGGGAAATCTGGGGTACCTTGTACTTCATCTGATAGAGGAGACCTTCCTTCATCTTCCCATCACTATCACACAACATGGGAGCCCCAATTTCCTGAGCAGCACCCCTTGACAACATTACTCAGTAGTGAGTGGGAGAGAGTAGACTTTCAACACTTTTCCTCCTTCACATTTAGCTCCCTTTGACTTCATTTAGTCAGCCATAAGCAATATCAAGGACAATTTCACTTATAATCTTTACATATTCTAATCCATTGACAAAAGTAACAAAAAAGAAATATTACAAATGTTGGAAGAACTGAGGGAAAACAGGTATGTTAATGCACTATTCATGAAGCTCTGAACTGGTATAGCTATTCTGAAAAGCCTTTTGAAAATAAACTTCCTGATTTCTATTTGAATTGGAAAGACTTCCAGGAACTGATACAGAGTGAAAGAAGAACCAGGAGAATATTGTACACAGGGACTGATACACTGTGGTATAATTGAATGTAATGGATTTCTCTACTAGTAGCAATGCAGTGATCCAGGACAATTCTGATATATATATATATATATATATATATATATATATATATATATATATATATATATATATATATATATATAATTGTTCAAAACCTATTTCTGTATATATATGTATATATATATATATATATATATATATATATATATATATATATATATGTATAACCCAGTGGAATTGCTTGTCAGATCCAGGAATGTGGAGGGAAGGGGAAGAGGGAATCATGAATCATGTAACCAAGTAAAAATAGTCTAAATAAAAAAAATAGAAAAGAAAACTCCTGTATCAACAATCTGCCATGCCTGGTGGCCCAGAAATATCCCTATAGACATATACCACACTGCATCAGAATAAGAGGAAAAGGACCCAGATATATAAAAATTTTATAGCATCTCTTTTTTGTAGTGGTAAAGAACTAGAAACTCAGGGGTAACTTTTTAAAAAAATCTTGCTTTATTTTATTTTATTTTTTAAAATTCATTTATTTATTTTATTTTGAATGTTTTCTCTTGGTCATATGATTCAAGTTCTTTCCCTCTCCTTTCCTCCTCCCTCATGTAGCCAATGAGCAATTCCACTGGGTTTTACATGTATCATTGATCAATATCTATTTCCATATGATTAATGTTTGCAATAGAGTGATTGCTTAGAGTCTATATCCCCAATCATATCCCCAGTGAATCATGTGATCAAGAAAATGTTTTTCATTCTGTGTTTCTACTCCCACAGTTCTCTGGATATGTATTATGTACTTTCTCATAAGTCCTTCAGAATTGTCCTGTATCATTGCATAGCTGCTAGTAGAGAAGTCCATTACATTAGATTGTGCCATAGTGTATCAGTCTCTGTGTAAAACATTCTCCTGGTTCTGCTAATTTCACTCTGCATCAATTCTTGGTTCCTCCAGTTTCTTATTCCTTTGAGCACAATAGTATTCCATCACCAACAGATATCACAATTTATTTAGCCATTCTCCAATCAGAAGGCATCCCCTTATTTTCCAAGTTTTTGCCACCACAAAGAATGCAGCTATGAATATTCTTGTATAAGTCTTTTTCCTTATTATCTCTTTGGGTTATAAACCCAGCAATGGTATGCCTTGATCAAAGGGCAGACAGTGTTTTAGCACCCTTTGGGCATAGGTCCAAATTGTCCTCCAGAAGGGTTGGATCAATTCACAACTCCACCATCAATGCATTAATGTCCCAATTTTGCCAGATTCCCTCCAACATTTATTATTTTACTTTGCTGTCATATTAGCCAACCTGCTAGGTGTGAGGTGGTACCTCAGAGTTGTTTTGATTTGCATTTCTTTAATTATGAGAGATTTAGAGTACCTTTTAATGAGCTTGTTGACAGCTTTGATTCTTTATCTGAAAATTGCCTATTTATGTCCCTTGCCCATTTATTAATTGGGTAATGGCTTGATTTTTTTTTGTACAATTGAATTAGTTATAAATTTTAGTAATTAGACCTTTGTGAGAGGTTTTTGTAATAAAGATTTTTCCCAAATTTGTTGCTTCCTTTCTAATTTTGGTTGCATTGGTTTTGTTTGTACACTTTTTAATTTAATGTAACCAAAATTGTTAATTTTACATTTTGTGATATTCCCTATCCTTTTCTTGGTCTTAAAGTCTTTCCTTTCCCACAGATTTGACAGGTATACTATAATATGTTCTTATAATTTCCTTCTTTATATTTAAGCCATTTACCCATTCTGAATTTTCCTCGCTGTAGGGTGTGAGATGTTATCTAAACCTAATCTTTCTCATAAGAGGTAACATAAATAAGGTAATGAATGACCAGTATTAATATGTATCAATGTAATGCAATACTTTTGTTCTAAAACAAACAATGGGAGAAATGGCTTCAGAGAAACCTCTTTTAGATTTAATATAATGCAGGTTGAGTTGAAGCAAGAGATAAATTTGGACCATAATCACAATATAAAAAAAGAACTTTGAAAGTTTAAGAACTCTTATCATTGCAAAGATCAGTTATGGTTCTAGAAAATTGATGATGGAGTATATCAGAGAGGTGATTGAGCATACATATGGAATTATGCATGCATTTTTGTTCATGGACAACATTGAAATTTGTTTTACTTCATTTTGCTTCTTTGTTTCAAATATTTTTCCTGTTTTTTTTTCCCCATAGGGTAAGTGGGAAGGAGAAAAATAAAAGTCTGTTAGTTGAAAAATAAAATGTAATTATTTCTTGGCCTTTTGGATAAGATCAAGTTTAGAAAAATAAAATGTGAAAATAATTGTGGATCTTGGTATATACCTTTAAAATTTAGGAAACTATAACACAAAGATAAATAAGAAGTTAAGGAAAAGAACAGATCTCTAGGAAATTTAGAGCTGAAAGCTCTAGTGATTAATGAATGAAAACATTAAACAATTTATGTATTTCTCAATTATTCATGGTACTCTTGCCAAAAGCAACCGTGTTCTGGTAAACAAAGGTCTCATAAATAATAATAGGTAGAATTTCTAGAATAATAACAGTTCCCGATTTTACAGATGAAAAAATTAAGACAGGTCAAATCATTTGCACAATGCCAGAGAGCTAAAGAGAGTCTGAATTCAAGGAATATTGTTTGAAAATGACCAAATAAAATAATGTTTAAATTAAAAAACAATAAAGAGAGTCTGAGGCGGGGTTTAAATGGAAAAGTCTTCCTGATTATTGGTCCAGTGCTCTACTAATTATGCCCCAAAGCTGATACATCAAATGGAGAAGCAGAGAAACTAAAAATCACTTTAATTGACCAAAATACAATACATTTTTATTCAATGAAGGGACTTTGAGCAAGGAATCAAAATTAATTTGAGACAAAATTAATTTAATGACACATAATTGACTAAAGAGAAAAATTACAAAATATATGGGATACAATTAAGCAGTCCTTAAGCAATCCTCTAAATGCTTTCTTCAACAAAAGTGAGAAAGGACAAATGCATGATTTGTGCATGCAGAAACAACAAAAAATGAATAGAAAAAAGTAATCAATTCCCTCATCCAAACCCCCAAATAGACATTCTGAAAATTAAGGAAAAAAGTAACAAAATCCATGGCAGAATAACTACATTGAATTGATATTCAAAAGTTAGAATTAAAAAATAAACAGTTACATAGTTTTATTTATAAAATGAGAAAATAATGTTTTTAATGTTAAAACTGGAAATAAATTCAGTTCATTTGAAGATGAAATAAAATTATTTAAAAGAATTTTGCCCAAATCCATGACAACAAAACCATAATATAGATAAAATTATGAACATTATAAAATATTAATATTAATATTTACACAAAATATGTAAACCAAATATTAGAGAAAATAATTTCCCAAGTCAAACTGAACTTTCCTCCAAAACTCAGTTATCTGAAGGATTTAAAAGTGGATTCCATCATCAATTATTTAAAGGACTAATTCTAATAATACAAAAATTCTGTACAATAGTAGCAAAAGAATTGACAAACAAAGCAACTTTCAGGATTTCTAAAATGTTAGAGACAAATTAAAGAGAACTATATAAATCAATGACACACAAGCAAAAATATTAAAGGAAAACTTATCAAATAGTTGATGACAGTATTGGAAAGAGTTTAAGCTATTCCTGTACTAGGAATGTAAGGTTAGTTCAATATAAATTTGGAGTCCCTTTAAATAAGAGGAGTGGGTAGAGCAAGGATCATCACCATGACTATTTAATATAGTTCTCAAAATCTTAGCAATTGCAATCACACAAGAAAAAATGGAAGGAATAAACATTGACAAAGAGGAATAAAAATGACCACTTTCTCAGATGGTCTGATGGTTTTTAAATAAGAATAAATGAAAACAAAAATTTGGTAAGGATATATGCAATATATAAAAGAAATCCACATAAATCATCAATATTTTTGTAAATTCCACTCCAAAATATCTATAATATATATATAAAGTAATTGGGCAACTATCTACTCAGAAAGACAGAACTTAACTAAATATAGCTACAAAATACTCTTTGTCGGAATAAAGACAAACTTAGATATTTAGAGAATTATTAATCAGTCATACATAGGTTGAGACATTATAATAAAAATGCCAATTTTAATGTTCAGTCATTATAGTCATGTCTGACAGTCTGGGAGACTATTTAGGGTTTTCTAGGAAAAGATAATTGAATGGTTTGCTATTTCCTTCTCCAGCTCATTTTACAGATGAGGAACTTGGGTAAACAAGGTTAAACTGCTTTTACAGAATCATACAACTAATAAGAAACTGAGAAAAGATTGAAACTCAGAAAGAAGGGTCTTTATGACTCCAGGCCTGGCATTCTATCCACTGGGCCACCTAACTACATTTAAAATAATACTACTACCTAAAGTAATTTAATTATTCAGTGACAATAAAAGGCTCATGCTCTGGAGATACCTTGGACCTTAGGACACAGATTCTTAGGTACCAATCCTAGGTATGAAATATAGGTTTAGGTATAAAGTGATCCTATTATAGAGGGAAGGATGGGGACCATTAAGGAGTTCTGCTGTGAGAAGGAAACAACTCAGGCATTTCCTCTTTTAAGCTGTTCTTATCAAATTGGTTTCAATAGATAATGTAGTCAAGTGGATCGGAGGCTATCCTTGGTATTAGGTCAATCAAATTCAAGTCCTACTTGTATGACTGGACTAGGAAATGATAGTGACAGTGAGTGTTCTAGGAAACTCCAAGATTTTGGAGAGTGGCTGATGTGAATCAGGAGGGACATTTTTTACACTAAGAGCTTCCTGGGCAATGAAATCATAGGCTCAGATCAATAAATAGGAATGAAGCATCCTTTATTTCTATCAGCAAAAGGACTAGAAGCTCTATGTATATATTCCAGATTTCAGTGTCTTGGAATGTTAGACCAGCTACCTTATAAGTTTTATAATTCTATTATCAAACTGTGATTATTTTTTGAGTAATTTTATGCATATTATTTTTCAGGTGACTTCCCTAGGCAGTATAATGGATCTGACTTCAAAAAGACCTGAGTTCAAATACAACCTCAGGCACTTACTAGAAGTATGACTTAGCATATCATCAATCTTTGTGTTGCCCACAGGACCAAGAAGACAAAAGCAAAATAAAGCAAAAATCCCACACTTTAGTCCTCACTCTCTAAGGGGATGCTTTAATGAAATCATTAGGATTTCAAGCCAGATGTTTTATAGTGAGGAATTGAGGGACAGTGTTAAATTGAACCTTTGATTCCAGGTTCTCTGACTTCACATGAAAGGTTATTCCATTAGTCATGGAAGCTTGAATAGCCAATGCCTGAACACATAGATAGAGGCAGTCAGAGAGAACAAGAGCAGATTTTGTTTTCTTTATAAAGAGAAATTTGTAGAATCTGATTCTACAATCATGTAGAATACAATACTATTACACTCTGGATGTCATTGAGTGGCTAGAAGCCAGAGAGAGTCCTGGATAGAGCCAGAGAAGAAAACAGAAGGATATATTGAGGAGATATCTAGGAAGGCTCAAAAGCCCTGAATCTATAGAAAACTGGCATTTTATGAGTGCCATTCTGATATATAGCACATGTTGGGAGAGAAAAAGTATACAGCCCTAGCCAGGCATGTGCTCTTCATGTCTTCTCTTTATCCTACCAAAGTACACAGCAGGCTGCTGCATCATATTGGGTGAAGACAATGATGAAGATTGAGGTGAGATGAACTAAAGGGATGGAGAAAATGAGCTGGGTTTCTGGAGTCTCAAACCCAGACTAGATGGGTCTACAATAGCCACAACACCTTTCCTGTATTCTCAAAAAACCCACTATTTCTATTTAGGTGTCATTTATACCTGATTTCAGTACGCAAAGACCAAGAAGTCTAGTTTCTGACTCCTGGAAAGGATTTTCCCCCAATTCCTATCTCTGAGGTTAAAGCTCCCCTCCCCACCCTCCCTCACTATAGCTTTACTCACCAGACTGTTTTCTGCAGCCAGTAGAGGGGATAGAACTGCAGAAATCTGTGCACACATGTGTAGTGGCATATCTGGGTCTGGAGTTATAGAGGCAGCAGAGTCTGAGGTCATTTCCCCCAAGAGGTATTATTATCATGTCACTGGCTGGAAAAAGGAACATTTGTAAGGGGAATTTGAGTCATGTCTGAAAAAGAAGCAAACTTTTGCCTCAGGTGAAAAGCAGTGTCAACAGTAACTGTTGATTCATGGGAATCTCCAAAGGATCATTCACAAGGGGCTGAAAAGATATTTTTCTGCTGTGTGTTGAGAGAAGTAGAAGTTTAACTTTGTCAAGGTCATGGCATAATTGTGCTGCTAGATGGTTCACAGTGTTCTGGAAATAAATATCCTTGGCTCACTTTTAGGTTCAGTTTGCATTCTTCACATTTTCTCATCACTTTTCTATGTCTAGAAAGCAACAAAATAATAAACCAAAGCCTGATTTGTAGAATTTTCCAACTTCTGAGCTATAAATGTGCACATTGCAGGTTTAAGAATCAACTTCCATAATTATGTTTGAGCAGACTCTAATAAGCCCCTACTGTAAAGGGTGAAATTATGGCTGAGACAGAATGTATAATTAATTTAAGTCACCAAGGATTTTATTTATAAAAATCCTAATGAAAAATGCAAATAATAAAATACCCAAAACAACTGCCAAATTTTATGGTGATTTAATTGATATAGCAGAGAAGAGTAAGGAGGAGGGAGAAGGAAAGGGAGAAGGATTTCTCCCCCCACCTGGCTGGTACCAGGTGGGAAGATGAGAAGATCTAGAAAGTAAGGGTTTGGAGTATGAAGAAGGAAGGAATCAGCCTGAACTCCAAAAGGGGCTCACCTGATATGCCTGAACCTGAATCAGGTCAGGAAAAAACTCACCTCCAAAACACAGACAATAACTGTCACCACTCCCAAGATGTCAGAACACCTAGCACACTGCCAGCCAGAGTTGCCTCTCCAGGGAAAGAGGAGGGGGAAGGGACAGGAAGTGCTGTGCCTTATATGGCCATTTTTATATCACTTTTCTGCATCTCATCTGTACCAATGAGAACTTAGCTTGATTTAGGAAAGCCCAGAGGTCTCTCATTTTTTCTGCACATGTCTGTTGAAGGCCATTCCTTAGATAATTGAATCTTGAATTTGATGCAGACCTTCAAAATCTTGTTAAACTAAGAAGGGAGGAGAAATGTAGTTTCCAAGACCTGATTCTGTTATTCCAAGTATCTCCATTGTTACTGATCAAGAAATGGCTAAATCACATCTTCTAAAGAATGGTCTGATGAGGGTGGGATAGTTTAAAAATTCACCACCCCCCCCAGGCCCTAGGAAGACTAGTCTCTCTGATGGGTCTTGTAAATATATTAAATTACAATAGTTAGAGATAAGGGGGAAATAGGAGAGAGAGAGAGAGAGAGAGAGAGAGAGAGAGAGAGAGAGAGAGAGAGAGAGAGAGAGAGAGAGAGAGAGAGAGAGAGAGAGAGAGAGAGAGAGAGAGAGAACAAAACCAATATTTTGCTGGGCACATTGAGAAAAGCCAATTAGGGGGCAGGCCCATTTGGCATAAGAGTGTACATTCAAAATAAATATTCAATCAACCTTCAGTTCAATCAACTACACCCCAAGGTTCATTCTTGAACTTGATGTAATATAGGTTTTCTGGCATCTTACTGCAACAATTTATTCTCTGGATTTAGGAGTTAGCAAGCTTCTTCCTTGAAGATCATTCTCAAACAAAATAAAATTTCAAAATCTTGGATTTTTTAAAAAATACACCATCCCCCCACCCCCGAAGTGGGTGTTAAAAAGTAAGACATCCAGTTCAGCTCAGGATGAAATGTTGAGTTATGGCGTGTATGAGTCAGTTATTAAAAGAATTAAAAAAACAATAAAAACAAAACAAACAAAAAACAACAAAATATATAAAAGGAAAAATATGGTAGAATGTTAAACTTTTGGGAAAAAGAAAAAATAAAATTCAAAATCAGAATCAAAATACCAAAATAAATGTGTATAAAATGTTGAGTAAATAAGAATAAATTCACAATAGGCCCTTGTACAGGTCCAATTTAAAGTAATTTCTATCCTGCAAGTCTGCAGGACAGAATGCAGTAATATTTCACTTACCCGTTTGCAGCCAAGACTACAGGAAGTTGCCATACTATAAGAAGGAAAGGAATTAGAATTCTATTTTGATAGGGAAGCATCATTCTCTGGTCTGATTTTTAGTCATTCTCAGGGATATAGGAGCCAGCATGACAGTCAAATTTTGGTATTTGTATGAGTACTTTACAAAGAGTGTCGATACAAGGAAGTCCTATGACTTAATGTATGTTAAGTGTCGCAACCTTGAGTCCACATTAGTATTTCCTGTGTGCTCTTTTTGGCACTATTTAGGTTAAGTCTGTGCTCCTTGTTTTAATCCCATTTCCTGGAATCAGACACAAACATCAATCACAGTCTCATAACAATTTATCAATAAATGGCAGGTTCCCACAGTTTAAAGCTTTGGGGTATGCATATATTACTGCAGAGAGAGAGAAAAAAATAATTGTATATACCTTTAGTACAAGAAATGAGGAAAAGGGGGAAAATCAAATATTCTAATCAAAATAAAAGAAAAGCAAAAAATGAGGGAAAAATTAAGGAATTTAATGCATTCTTGAAAAAACAGTATCCACATGTCAATGAATTATTATCTCCAATTCATGTGATAGGATAGGATCAATCGGTCTCAACAGAAGATGCTTTCTTTACATGTGAGCAATGAATCCAAGAGTCCTTCTTTCCAACATTTATAGATGTTGGAGTAGTTAATATTATTTGGAATGGTCCCTCCCAGGAAGGCTGAGTTGCTCCAGTATGCTGGAAATCATTAATATACACCTTGTCTCCTGGGTTCAGATCATGAAGTGAAAAGGCTAGTGGTCCAGCTTGTACTGCAGCTCCGGATTCATGGAGTTCACACAGTTTATGCTGTAATTCCTGTAGATAGGAAGCAATAGTAGTATTCCCCCTCCCCCCAAAAAAGTGACATATATGCCAGGGAGAAAGGCTTAGCCTGTTTCGATGGATGTCCAAAAAGCATCTCAAATGGTGAGATGTGTAAGTCTCCTCTAGGCCTGCTTCTAAGATAAAATAGGGCCAGAGGGAGAATTTCAGGCCATTTTAAATGGGCCTCAGTGCATAATTTGTCAATCATAGTTGTAAGTTCTTTATTCATCCTTTCAACTTGGCCTGAGCTCTGGGGATGATATGGAACATGGAATTTGGGAGTTATCATCAAGCAAGAATATATTTGGTTTAAGACAGAATCAGTAGAATGGCTTCCTCTATTTGAATCAATACATGCTGGCAGGCCAAAGTGAGGAATAATTTCTTTTAAAAGCACCCTAGCAACAAATGCCACTGTGGCTCAGGTTGCAGGAAATGCTTCTGGCCATCTGGTCAGTTGATCTACTATGACTAGACAAAATTTATAATTTTCCAGCCTTTGGCACTGTTATGAAATCTAACTGCAGGTGCTCAAAAGTTGTGTAAGCCAGAGCATGCCCACCAAAGGCTTTGCTATGTAAGGCATGTTGGTGATATGCCTGCCAGGTAGAAAAGGCTGAACACACTTTAGATGCTATAGTAGTTGTACTGGGGCCATCCATATGCTCTTAACAGAGTCCCCGATGGCCTGGGTTCCAAAGTGACCATTTTTATGAACAGATTGGCAAATTTGGTGATAGAAATTTCTAGGGAGCAGGGGTTTTCCTTCAGGTGATACCCATACTCCATTAATCTGTTTTGCTTTGAATTTTTGTTTCCATTTTTCCACTTCCTTTTCATTATAGGAAAGTGATAAATTTAAATCATCAGTGGTTGTTAATGTTAAAATTAATTCAGGTCTTTCTATGGCTGCTAACTTTTCAGCAGTATCTGCTTGGTCATTTTCCCTAGAGACAGGGTCAGTGCCACCTGTATAGGCAGAGCAATGAGCTAGGGATTAAGGCAGTTTGAGAGATATGAGTTCTGCCCCTTGAGTGCTAATGTTAGAGGGCAATGAAGCTGACCACTCAGTGGCCAATTCTGTGACTACAGTAGCTCCAATGTAGCTTATGCCATCCCTCATAAAGGAGGAACCATCAGTAAATAAGACTAGATCTGAATTGTCTAAAGGAGTGTCCAAGAGATTATCTTGAGGCTTTTTGCCATGGACACTAGTGTTTTACAACTATGTAATTGTTCTCCTGAACTTGTTAAATCTAGGAACAAGGTGGCAGGGTTAAGGGTTGAACAGCATTTCAAGGTAATGTTTTCATTGTGTAACAAGTTTATTTCATACCTTATAATTTGCTGATCAGAAAATGCCTGTGTTCTATGTCTTAGCAACAATGCTTCTACCTCATGTGGGCACACATTTGTTAATGGGCATTCCAATACTAGTTCAAAAGTTTTTGTCACTATTAAGACTGTAGCAGCTATTTCTCTAATACATGGTGGTGCTCCTGATGCTACTGGGTCTAGTTGGGCAGAATAATAAGCAATTGGGAACTGAGAAGGCCCCAAAGTCTGAGTCAAAACACCTGAAGCTACCCCTCTTTGCTCATGTGCATACAAAGTAAATGGCTTGCTGTAATCTGGGATGCCTAGAGCGGGAGCAGACAGAACAGCCCTTTTTAGATCTGATAGAGCTAACAGGTGCTCTGGTTCTAATTTTAGGGGCTCATGGACCAAATTCCTTGTTAGTGCTATATGAGGTTTAGTAATTTCCCCATAGCAAGGAATCCATTGTCTACAAAACCCTGTTGCTCCTTAAATTGTTCTCAACTGTTTCTTAGTTTTAGGAGTGGTTAAATTTTGAATATTCTCTATTCATTTGGGAGAAATAAAGTGGGCAAACTCAGTCAGGATGAACCTGAAATATTCTACTTTAGGGAAGCACCACTGAACCTTATCCTTCAAGATCTTATGCCCTCTTTTGTGTAATTCCAAAAGGAGGTGTTTTCTTTTTCTTTTTTCAGATAATGCACTTCTTATGTACATTCACTACATATTATGTAGTATCTAATCATTAAATATTTTTTAAAATTGAAAATGAATACAGTAAACTTGTATCTTAAATAACACATCTAACATTTCTCAAGAGATAGTTTTCTTTCATTTTGTAAAATCTGAACACAGAATATATTCAGTATTTAGCAGTGACCTTAAGGTTTTACACTGATTATTTTTGTTTCTTCCCAAAGTAGAACTGAAAATGTCCCCAAATGCACTTTTTAGGCAAATGTATGATTGTGGACAATTAATTTCACTCTCTGGGCCTGTCTTCTTATATATAGAATCAAAGGGGGTAGATCAAACTTCCCAATTATGGGAATAGAACAAAGCATTGGCTGTCAAAACCACTACAAAGATATCCTCAACAACCATACTGGAATACAGTACCCACCTGTTGTGATTATAGTGGGCAGATTAGGAATAGGTACTAATAGCCCAAATATAGCTTTTTTTTTAATATTCCATATACCAGTATCTCTTTACTCTAGATCAAGGAGTCTTGGACATAACCTAGAGTCCCTGAACTTTTAAAAATATTTTATATTCATATTTCAATATAGTTGGTTAATTTATAACCTTATAGATTTTACTTTCACATTTAAAAACATCATTCTGAAATAGGATCCATAGGCTTCATCGACTGTCCAAGGGATTCATAACAAAAACAAGGTTAAGATCCTCTATAGACTAGATCCTTTCTATACTGCCTTTTCTAGTGTCATGGCAGAGGCTAAAAAACTCAAATAAGTAATTACAATAAAATCCTACCAAAAATCCTTTGATAAAGTAGAATTCAATTGACTAAAATACTTTGAAACTATATACTTTTTAATAAATATTTATTGATTTCTCCCCACTATTTTAGCTACTACTGTTAGTTAAGATTTATTAACTTTTTAAAAATGAAGACTTCTAGAATTCATTTATTAGGGTTGACTCTGAGGACTTTTGTCCTATAAGCTATTCTACTTGACATATGACATGTATATATGGTCCATTGCTTCAATGACTGTTTGTGGGTTTTAATTAAATACTGTTACAACAATGGGATTACTTTAGCTGGACTTCCTCCCTAGGACAGAAGACAGATGGCAGTTGTTCCTGTATTAAGCCACAAGGTATTTTTCAGCCATATTTGTTCAAGTTTTTACTTATGTTTTGAAAGTAATATGAAAATAAACGGCCATATTAGAAAGCTAGTTACTTCTCAAACAATGGGATCCCTGGAATATTACAACAGCAATTAAGAATAGCAAGTTCCGAACAAAATACCTAGCTAGGAACATCTCAAACTAGTCTCTTTCCTAAGTCAGTACTTAATACATGGCATCAAGCTGTAGATGGCACATAGGCAATTAGCCATGAAAATGACCATTTAAATGCTTGACAAGAAGAAACAACACAGGGATCACTGCTCCAAGTTCTCCTTTTAACAAAGTAACAACTCCTTGACCTGGAATATAGCTACTTCAGATGATAATCAGAATCTTCTACAAGTGAAATTCAAATAAATCAAGATCCTTTCCTACAGCTGACTAACAATATGTACAAGTTGTTTAAGATTTCTTTATGATCTTCCAAAGGGAAAAAAAAAAACAAGTTTCTGTAGGAACATATAAAATATCTGAAAGGAATTCAATGATTATCCCATTGTAAATTTGGACAATTATACTTTTGTATTCTGTCAAGACATGATGAAATCACTGCCAAGTCATCAGATGCCTCCAGAAGATGGCGGCTCTTGATGGTGGCTTGGGCTTCAGTTTCATAGCTTCACATTTAGAGCCAGAAGGGACCTATATTCCAATGCCCTCGTCTTACAGAGGAGGCCACTGAACCCAGACAGGTTAAGTACCTTGCTTGAGGCTACCCAGGGAGTAGGAGGTAGAGCAGAATGTGCCCTGCTCAGGTTCAGGAATCAGAACCACTATTTGCCTGTGGCTCTTCCAGGATAGCTGTATCGAACATCACTTGACCCGGAAGCTTCAGATGAAGTCATAGGCTGCTAAAGTATAGTCGGGCTGAATTACATTAACATCTCCTGTTCCAGTGAGCACTTTTACTTTATTTATCTTCTTGAGTTTTATAGCAATTTTTTTCAGCACCCTTCCCATGTCATCACAAGCTTCCCCGAGGTCATAATGCTCCACATACCAGAACTGTTGTTGCTTATTAAGTGTAAAAAGAAGATAATCAGCAATGATGTCTTCCCCTACCAAATGATCCAATATAGTTCCACACGTGGCAAGTTTCAGCCCAGTCTCTACATCCTGGATCCATGGAGTCAGCACACCAGGAGTATCCAGCAGGAACATCAAAGGCCGCTCACATACCTGAATTCTGGACATAACTGCTTTGGTGACCCCAGGATGGCCACCTACTGGAGAGGCTTTTTCTTTTTTGAGGTGCTGTCTCCTGAGGGAGTTGATGAGTGAGGACTTGCCCACATTCAGCACCCCAATCACCATGATACAATATTCCAGGTTCTCTCCTCGATGATAGTGGTAGCCACTCTCTATCAGTTCGGTAACCAGTGGAACAATCTGTTTTATGTTTTCATCCTTTATACATTTGGTAAAAATGACATTTTTCATGCTCTCTTTGTTCAGGCACCCCACGATTTTCTGTTTCTCTTTAAGATCTGCCAAATCCATTTTGATAAGTACAAACAGGTGAGGCTTAATTCCAAGGGTTTCCTGGAACAAGGGATTACGACCAGATAATGGAATCCGAGCATCATGCACCTCAATGATACAGTCCACCAGCTTCAGGCTGCTCTGCATCTTCTTGAGACCTTTGGCCATGTGTCCTGGGAACCAGCTTCTTACATCCTGGCCTGCAAAGGAGAAGCCGCTCCGCCAGGCAGCCCCAGCCTCGTTCCAGAGAATGCCGGAGGGAACCCTCATGCCGGAATACTCTGGGCCAGTCCTGGTGCCGGCTGGTGAACTTCTGTTATTGTGCAGCGCGCAATTGTCCTCAGGTACGCAGAGCACCCTGGGCCCTTCCGTTCCGCGTTCCGCATTCCGTGCTCCATGGGACCAGGCTGGCCTAAGCAAATGCAGAAGACTATGTTGTCGGAGGTGTTTTCTATCTTCCTGACATGCTTCTGCATCTGTTGAAGCCAAGAGTAGGTCATCTACGTATTTGATTAATTTGCTGTTTTTAAATTTTATATTTCTTTTATCTTGGCTCAGAATTTGTGCAAATAAGCTCCGGTTGTCTACAAAACCTTGTGGGAGACGAGTGTAGGAGTACATGAGGCCCTACCAGGTGAAAGCAAAGATATGCCTGGAGTTCTCATGTATGGGTATGGAAAAGAAGGCTGAGCACAAGTCTACTACTGTAATGTATGTAGCTGGGCTTGGAATAGAAGAAATGCTAGCATTGATGTTGGAAACTATAGAATGTCTCTTTATAATGTGATTGTTCTCAGCCCTCAAATCATGTACAAATCTATAGAGGTGTTTGCCATTGGGCCCTCTTTTTGTTTTTGTTTTTTTTTTTAACAGGCAGGATGGGCATGTTATATTCAGATTCACAAGGGATTATTATTTCCTGGTCAATTAATGAGTTAATTACTGGGGTAATTCCCTCAATTGCCTCTTTTGAGAGGGGATACTGAGGAATGGAAGGAGGTAGGCTAGATTTAGTTTTTATCTGCACAGGAACAGCTGACATGAGTAAGCCTACATGGGAAGAAGATGTCTGGGGAAAGTTTTTTTAACACTTTTGGGTGCTCCTCATACTCCCATTATATTGTCTGAGCCAACATAATAACGATGTAAATTAGGTATTTTCTTTAATATGGACCAGGAAGCTCCAGTGTCTAAAAGACAATCATAATAGGTGTTATGCACCTTTAAGGTAACCTGGGGTTCATTAGTATAGGGGAGGCAGTGGATAGGGACAACGGGTAGTAAGACATCAGGGACCATAAAATCAAAGGTTTTATCCTCTGATTTCTGTGTCCCAGCCCCACCTGGACACCGTCATTGTGTTTGGGAAGTTCCTTGGGCACCCCCCTAAAAGGCATCCCCTGAGGGGCATTAGCACCCCAAGTATTTGTTTTTGGACAAGCTCCACTTAAGTTATATTGTTGTGGAGTCATTTGCTTTGAGTTATCATTTTCCCAGTATCTATTCCTATAGTCATAATTCCTAATGTTGTCTTTTCCATTGTCATAATTATATTTATTTCTATAATTATCACTGCTGTAGTTGTTATTAAACTTTTATTCCTTCTGATAATCTTGAGAAAAGCTCTATGCTCTACTATTTTGTGGCCCTGCTTTTCACAGAAGTGTCAGGTACTAGATCAATAATTAGATTTCCGGAAAGGGGCAAGTGTCATTGGTTGATTATCAAGCCCACTTTCTAGTTTAGCCATCATATCTTTTAAACATCTCAATTTTCTTCATGACATCATTATTTTTTCCCTCCTTTTCTTTGTTTCCCTTTAAAACATATATAGCTGTTTTTCACAATTCTTCAATTTATCTTCTTATGAATTCTGGTATATGCCAGCTCTTACAATAGTTTCTAAGATAAACCAACTTTCCTGGTTCAGGTAGACATCTTCTGATAAAATTTCTCGCAAAATGGATCATAAAAACAATTTAGTATAGTCACTCTCATTTTGCTTTTCCAATGACTGGGTTAAATAGCTTATGTCTTACAACATGGTACAACATGGTAACTTACATCTATTCGAAAATCATATATGGAATAAAGATTTTATGACTGATCACCAGTTATCACAAAAAGTTGCCACAAAAGAAAAAAAAAGGACAAAGAAGACTATATACTATTAGGGAAAAATCTGACAAATTCTGAACGCAGAGTGAAGCATGACATTCTTCATTTTATTTCTTCCATGAATCTTTTACAACATGATGGATGTGGAAGTATGTATTATGTAATACATACTTCCTGGCCTCCTTTCCCACCAACTGCTTCTCGTCCCTACACTTAACAGATTAACTAAATTCTAGTGTTCAGTCCAAGGGACAGGTAAGGGAGAGAGATCCAAGGGAAGGGATCAAGTTGACTCAGGCCAGAGAAAGTCCAACAAAATCAGTCTAGAGAATCTGGTAGCTGTTGACTAATCCCAGAAGAGTAGTTGAGGATCTCTGGATAGAGACAGGCCCCAACTGGTAGAGAAATCCAGTTGAACACTCCTTTAAGCTTCAGGAAATCTTTCCTTCTCCTCTTCTGCCTAAGCCGGAAGTGCTCATCAGTTGCTTCAGAGTTCTACCTCAGTTTCCAGAACTGCCAGGATTCTCTTGCCCCTTCTCTGCTGCTCCTCAGGCTGATCTGTCTATCAGACTGGCTTCTCATGCCAACAGCAGGGCCCCTCTTCCTTACATTACAGATATTCAAATCACTTTCCCCACAAGAACTTCAGCCTTTTGCTCACATTCTTTCTGAGTACAGAGGACACCACTGGGCATTGTCAGAGTAAGGAAATGATTTAGGATGGAGAGGAAGTGACAGCATTCATCACAGGTCTTTACTCTCTTATCAAAATTCCATAGCATAAAGGCCATGGAGGCAGTTTTTTTTTTCTCATTAACAGATCCTGCCTTAGATGACAAAATGTTATTCCTCAGGCTAAGATCAGATGAAGTAATAATGTTTCATTCCCATCTTCTTTTCAGAATATAACAGACTAAGACGTTGGATGAGTGTGTCTGAGGATGCTCTTTGGGCAAAAAGCCTCCATGTCAGAATCTCATGGCAATTAATTTCACCTTGACCTACTCCCTCGACCCATATTAAGTGAAGCCCAGAACAAAAAGAACTGAGAAGCCTTTAGCAACCTCTGGAACAGGTACAATGTCAGTTCTAGATATCAGGTGTTGTCATCCCTTTTCATGATCATTTTGGGGCATTAATCTGTAGGCTCATACCATATAGACCCAGGGACCCTGCAATTCCCTTTTACCGGATTACTCATTCTTACATATTTAAAGCTCCTTCCACATCAACCACCTTCTGGCTTCCCTAGCCTTAGCCAAAGTCCCACCTGCTGAAAGTAGTCTTTCTCACTTATTCAAAATCTAAATGAATTCTCTTTGTTTAATATCCAAGTTACACACACACACACACACACACACACACACACGTTTTCATATATTGCTGTTCACATGTGATCTTTTCCTTTGGACCTTATTGGAAGCAAAGATAGTTTTTTGCCTTTCTTTATCTCCCCGCATTTATCACAGTGACTAGTGCATAAATATATATCTTTTGGGCCTTGGGATTAACAGACTCATGTTATACAATATGGCCATGAGTTAGGCAACTGGCATAAAATCTTTAAATTAAAGATACTCTTCAGTTCCACCAATATCTGTATCTGGGACTAAGGCACAAGTCACCTACCAGGCTGATCTCTGTCCATAGAGCAGAAAACAGAACATCAGAAATCCATGGTTGAGGGAGGATATATACATGTATGAGGGTGCATGACATCTTTAGAGGGTTACAGTTATACAGCCTGCCTTGTCTGAACTTATGTCCCTCCAGGGCTCTAATTATCATGTCATCTGCAGAGAAATTACACTCTTTACCTAGGGTATTTGGGATCTCTTGAAAAGAAGGTTAACTTTTTTCTCAAGTATTTATACCTTTCTACAGAGACTTCAGATTATTTACAATCTCTAGTGCAGCAGCATCAAGCAACAGGGGAGAACCTTTTCTTGTTTGGATGACAGCAGAGGAAGAATTCGGGACCTTTCAGGTGATTCTCAGAGAGAGGTAATGAGGACATTTGAGTCAGTGGATGGGGCTTCTAGCTAAGTTGCTCCCTTGATGAAAGCCTGATTTTCCTTTTCCAATTCTTATAATTGGCTTTGCATGTTGTACTGTTTTCTGCAGTCTCCCTAGTTTGTATCTCTTCTAATGGAGACTAGATTGAAAATCATGTTTAACCCTAAACCAAATTGGGCCTGATAGCACATGGTGCTTTTTCATCAGAAGTCCTTCTTGGAGTCCTTCATCAGGAATTATCTTGGATAATTGTCTTAATCATAGTAGTTAAGCCTTATTTAAGAAAGGGGATCAGCATAGTCCTCTCCCCATTTCCCAACAGTTATCCATCTTTTTGTCTTCTTTTAGCTTCTCCATCATGTCTTTAGAGTGCATCCCAAACCTGCTTGCCATCTCTTCCATTGTGTTTTCTGGCTTGTCTACTTCTGTTAGATTGTAATTTCCCTGAAATCAGGAATTGCATTTTTAAAAAACTTGTATTCATACCCCTAGAATTTAGTACAATGCCTGGCATGTAGTAGAAAAAAATGAATTTTTGCCAATTGACTATCCAGGAAGTTTATGATATATACACATATATATCATAATACATATACATATATATATATAACATATATATATATATATATACATATGTAATGACAGAACTGTTTCTATTTTTCTTCTTCCACTGTGCCTCTATATTTTTAGCAGAATCTCCTACTGCCTGTTCCTATTTTATGGGAAAAATAAATCCTTTTCATATATAATACAACTCTCATTTTTATTTTATCCTGTTTCATTTATAAATTATATTCATGATGGCCATGACCAATTAAAAACTGTACATTTATTAAGTGCCTTATGTGTGTCATCTTTGAGTCAGGAAGACTCTTCTTCCTGAGTTCAAATGTGGCAAAAAGACAATCTTCTCCAGTATCTTTGCCAAGAAAACCCCAAATGGGGTTACAAAAAATAGTTGGGACTAAAATAATTGAACAAAAACAACAGGAAATTGGCCACAGAAGAAAGGCACTGGAATTAAGAATTGTAAAAGAAGGCTTCTTATGGAACTTGGGATTTGTATTGTTAATTTTCAATGATTTTTTTTCTTAAATTATGAGTTCTCAATTTTCTCTCACCCTCCTACCTCTTATCCAACCATTAAGAAGGCAAGCAATGTGATATCAATTATACATGTGAAAATATGCACGATATATTCCACATTACTCTGTTGTAAAAAAAAAAGAAAAATAAAGAAATTGAAAAATTATGCTTCAATCTGCATATAGATTTCATTAGTTACTTTTCTGGAAATAGATACTATTTTTCATCAAGAGATCTATAAAGTTGTCTTGGATCATAGTCTTGATCAAAATAACTAAGTTTCATGGCCATTTTTCATTATAATAATGCTTTTACTGTGTCCAGTTTTCTCTTGCTTTTACTCCCTTCACTTTGCATGAGTTGATATGTCTTGCCAAGGTTTTCTAAATTCATCCCCATTACATTACATATACTACAATAATACTCCATCATAATGATATACCACAACTTGTTCAGCCATCCTCCAGTTGATTGACATCCCCTTAATTCTAATCTGTAGCCACTGGGAAAAGAGCTACTGTAAATATTGTTGTGTGTATATAGATTATTTTCCTTTAACTTTGTTTATTTCATAAGGATTGGTCCACTTTCCAACTCCACTAAGAAGGAATTAGTGCCCCAATTTTCCCACATCCCTTCTAGCATTTTTCCTTTTCCTTTTCTATTAAATTAATTAAGTTTTAGGTGGGATATGGTACCTTATACATACTTCTGTAATCAATCATGATATAGAACATTTCCCCTTGTGATTGTAGATAACTAGGATTTGTAGTAGTATATTTAGTAGTAAGGTAATTATGACTAGTAAATAAATAGGTTTGCAAAAGGGTTTTGCAAACTCCTAGGTTCTCAAACAGATTGAAGGGTGTAAGCAAGGTTTGGAAATAAGGCATGTGAACACAATTCTGTTTGGTGGAAGTTAGGAACTCTGGATGGCTGGAAAAACAGTTTGGTTGTGGCAATAGCTGGTACTGGACTGTTTTTCTTGTTGCTCTGGCTGTGTGTTTCCCTAAGCTAAACAGACTGCAAACCTGTCTTATTTTCCACTGAGAAGAATTCAAGAAGAGAGAAGGAAAGCTGATTCCCATGAAGATCCTCGTGGCAGCAAAATCTTAAGGTGGTTTCAAGATTTAGCTTGGACTCCTTTCCCAGGCCATCTTTGGTCTGAGAGAGAGATTTGAACCATCTGAAAGGTTTCCTGGTTCCAGTCTTCAGAAACCATGAAGAAGACGGCAGTGGTGCTTTGTTTCAATTGTAAACCTTAAAATTTCTTAGACTTATAAATGTTGAAAATTTCACCTTTGGGAAATTTCATACTTGAAAAATTCCCTATTGATAATGTGAACCCCATTGGCATGGGAGGTTCCTCCTCCTCCCTTCTTAAGATTACTTTAGGACAGAAACCTTTTGCTGAACAATGGAAAGGGCTTTGACCTATGCTTAAGCATAGAACAGGAAGAGATTGACCCTGGTAGGCCTAAAGAGAGGCTTTAAAGAAGGCTGGAGAGATTGACCCTGGTAGGCCTAAAAATATCTGGAACTACCAGTCACTTGGCAATGAGTAGAGAAGGAAATACCCCTTCTGTTTAGGCTGGGCCAAAAGGCCCAAGCCCTTAGATAGCTGAGGCAAAGAAAAGAGATCAGTCCCTATCACTCACGTGACCAAAATGGAGAAACAGTCTCAGGGGCCCCCACCTCCAGCTTCCTTCAGAGCAGCACAACCTTTCAGAGCCAAAAAACTCTCCAACCAACCACCCAGTCCTCAGACCCCTCTATCTTTAAGGAAACCATCCAAGTTCCCTCCTCTCAGTTCTCACATCTACCAATCACTGTCCATGTCTTCCCTGTGCCAATGGTGGCTCTAGCTTAACCCAGGACCACCCAGAGGTCTGTGGCTTTGCACATGTCTGTTGAAGGTCATATTCTCAAATAATTAAATCTTTGATCTATGCTGCAGCCCTTCCTAAATCCTGTTAGGACTGAGTGGGCTGGAAATTGTATTTTCCAAGACCTGGTTCTGTCATTCCAAGTATCTCTATTGTATCAATTCTAAAATCAATCATGACTCAAAGAAATTCCTGTTCTATGCTTAAGCATAGGTCAAAGCCCTTTCCATTGTTCAGCAAAAGGTTTCTGTCCTAAAGCAGTCCCAAGTAGGGAGGAGAAGGATCCTCCCATGCCAAGGGGTTTCACATTCCAATAGACTATCAGTAGGAAATTTTTCAAGTATGAAATTTCCCAATGGTTAAATTTCCAACATTTATAAGTCTAAGAAATTTTAAGGTTTACAATGTGTCACCCATTTAATTAAAATTTATAAGACTTTGAAATATTTTCTTCTGTTTTATTAATATTTATTTAAAATTAGAATTTTTTTAGTTCTCCTCATAAACACATGCATATTTCTTAATATTTAGCTTTATGAAGTTAAAGGGAATCATTCATACCATCTCTCTTCTCCTTACGTATAAGCTCCTCTACCATTCCAGTCTGTCATCATTTTTCCTATCTTTGGAGATTAATGTATTAGTTTCTTTAGCCTTCTTGCTTTTATCTTGTTACTCATTTCTTACCTTCCTTCCTTTCTCTTCATTCAGTAGTCAAGGAAGTCACCCTCTTTATATTATCTCCTCTAAGTTTTTTGTTTATGACTTATTTTGTTTATAACACTATATAAATCATTTAAATGGATTTTGTTATATATTTCTCAAATACATGCCAAATAATTAATAATCTTTTAAAAAATGAGTTCCGGACTTCCGGTTAAGATGGCGGCTTAGAGAAAGCTAAAGTTCAGATCTCCGGAAAACCCTTCCCGACTGATCTCAAACTATAAGCTCCTAAGGCACCGAAATTCAAAATGATCAACAGCACAGACCCTGGGAACCCTCCTCCTGGACCTGGACCCGGATCAAAAGGTACGGCTCCCCTCAAAAGCCAGAACCCGAGATCACTTGGACCTAAGGGGTAGGAGCGCAGAGTCCAAGGCTCCGGGAAGCCACAGCCCGGCCCGGCTCAGAGAGCAGGGTCCTCGGAACAACAACCCTCAGGGCCTTCTATCCAAGTCCCAGTGAAAGTCACTGCCTGGAGCAAGACAGCCTCACGGGCTGGATCCTGCTATCCAAGTCTCAGTGAAAGTCCCTGCCCTCAGAGCTTGGGGAAGCTGCAGCCCATCCCCCCACAGGCCGACAACAGCCTCATGGCCAGCGATTCTGAAGGCAACTTCCGGAAAGCAACATGGTCCGACCCTTCCATTCCAGTTCCAGTGAGGCATATTCAGTTTAACCCAGGGAAAGCTCATAGAACCGACAATCTTCCCAGGACTAAAGCCTCTGATCACCAGACAGAGATAAGAAAAGCTAATCCTCCACATTCAGAGATGGCAAACTCCACAGAAGCACAGAAGCCCCAAAATACCAAGAAAAATAAGAAGAAAGGGGCGACTTTGGACACATTCTATGGAGCCAAAATACAAAATACAGAGCAGATAGAAGAAGATATACAAGAAAATGCTCCAAAATCTTCCAAAGGAAATGGAAACTCTCCACAAACCCATGAAGAATTTGAATCAGAAATAACCAAAAAGATGGAAGCCTTCTGGGAGGAAAAGTGGGAAATAATGCAAAAGAAATTCACGCATCTACAAAACCAGTTTGACCAAACTGTAAAAGAAAACCAGGCTTTAAAGCAAGAACTAATAAAGCAAAGCCAAAACACCAAGAAATTAGAAGAGAACATAAAATATCTCACCGACAAGGTGATAGATCTGGAAAATAGAGGGAGAAGGGATAATTTAAGAATAATTGGACTCCCAGAAAAGCCAGAAATAAACACCAAACTGGACATGGTGATACAAGATATAATCAAAGAAAATTGCCCAGAGATTCTAGAACAAGGGGGCAATACAGCCACTGACAGAGCTCACAGAACACCTTCTACACTAAACCCCCAAAAGACAACTCCCAGGAATGTAATTGCCAAATTCCAAAGCTATCAAACGAAAGAAAAAATCCTACAGGAAGCCAGAAAAAGACAATTTAGATATAAAGGAATGCCAATCAGGGTCACACAAGACCTTGCAAGTTCTACTCTGAATGATCGTAAGGCATGGAACATGATCTTCAGAAAGGCAAGAGAGCTGGGTCTCCAACCAAGAATCAGCTACCCAGCAAAACTGACTATATACTTCCAAGGGAAAGTATGGGCATTCAACAAAATAGAAGATTTCCAACTTTTTGCAAAGAAAAGACCAGAGCTCTGTGGAAAGTTTGATACCGAAAATCAAAGAGCAAGGAATACCTGAAAAGGTAAATATTAAGGAAAGGGGAAAAATGTTATCTTCTTCTTTTACTCAAACTCTCTTCTATAAGGACTACATTTATATCAATCTATGTATACTAATATGTGGGGAAAATGTAATGTATAAATAGGGGGTAAAGAAAGACCAAATAGAATAATCGTTCTCACACAAAGATTCACATGGGAAGGGGAGGGGAAGAAAACTCCTATAAGAAGGAGAGGAAGAGAGGGGGGAGGGGGTTTACTTAAACCTCAATCTCAGGGAAATCAACTCTGAGAGGGAAAAACATCCAGATCCATTGGGATCTTGAATTCTATCTTACCCAACAAGGGTAAGGAGAAGGGAAAACCAAGGGGGGGAGGGGGAGGGGGAGAACAAAAAGGGAGGGAAAGAGAGGGGGGAGGAGGAGGGAAGAAAAAGGGAGGGACTAAAAAGGGAAACATCAAGGGAGGGGACAAGGGGGACTGATTCAAAGTAAATCACTGGACTAAAAGTTAGAGCCAAAGAAGAAAAGGTTAGAATTAGGGAAGGCTATCAAAATGCCAAGGAGTCCACAAATGACAATCATAACTTTGAACGTGAATGGGATGAACTCACCCATAAAACGTAGACAAATAGCAGAATGGATTAGAATCCAAAACCCTACCATATGTTGTCTTCAAGAAACACACATGAGGCAATGGGGGTCAAGTGACTTGCCCAGGGTCACCCAGCTGGGAAGTGTCTGAGGCCAGAATTGAACCTAGGACCTCCCATCTCTAGGCCTGGCTCAGAATGACACTGGAGTCTGCATCATCTTTCCTAAGCCAAGAGTCCAGCTTTAAGAGATTGGTCAAAGGATGTGACAATTGAGAAGCTGCATAAGGAAATACCTGAGTACACACACACAGAAACACACATACACACATACATATATGAATATATATATATATATATATTTAAAACATTGTTATGCCGTGACTAAATATGTTTTAAGATAATCATTAGCAAATACTTAGATTTTAAATTTTTAACATTTTATTTTTTTTCCTCAATTGCTAAAAAAATAACATTTTTATCCTTCACATTTTGTTTGAGCTAAATACTCACTTTCCCTCCCTCTCTTTCAACCTACCTAACATAGCAAACAATTGGATACAGATTAAACCATCTTTCCATTATAGTCATTTTATGAAAGAAGTCAAAACTACAAAAGAAAGTGAACAAATAAAGTGAAATGCAGAATGTCTCAGTCTGCTTTCACACTCCATAATTTCTTTCTTTGGAGGTGGATGGCATTTTTCATCATGAGTCTGTGATTTTCTTGTGTCACTGCATTGCCAAAAATAGCTATCGTTCATAAACGTTTATCAGATAATATTGCTTTTAATATGCACAATATTCTCCTCATTTCACTCACTTCATTTTGCATGTAGGTTTTCCTCAAATCACCTTGTTTGTCATTTCTTTTTTTTAAACCTTTACCATTCATCTTAGAATTCATACTCTGTATCTGTCCCAAGGCAGAAGAGGAGTACAGCTAGACAATTGGGCTCAAGTGACTTGCCCAGGGTCACACAGCTAAGAAGAGTCTAAAAATTGGAACCTAGGACCTCCTGTCTCTAGGACTGGTTCTTAATCCATGAGTCACCTGGATGCCCCTTGCTTGTCATTTCTTAGAGCATAGTAGTATTTCATTACTATCATAGACTACCATTTGCTCAGTCATTCTCCATTTGATGGACATCTCAGTTTATAATTTTGTTTTTCTACCACAAAAAGGTCATTTTCCCTTTATAAAAATCTCTCTGAGATGTAAATCCAGGAGTGGTATTGCTGGATCAAAAGGTATATGGTTTTAAAGCTCTTTGAGCATCTTTCCAAATAGCTCTCCAGATTGTTAGATCGGTTCACAACTCCACCATCACTGCATTAGTGTTCTAATTTTTCGATATCCCCTCCAGCATTTCTGATTTTCCTTTTCTGTCATATTAAACAATTTGATTGGTGAGAGGTGGTATGTCAGAGTTGTTTCAATTTGCATGAAATGCAAATGAAAATGCATTTAATAACCAAAAGCAATTAAGAGCATTTTTTGCATGGGACTGTATAGAATCTTGATTTCTTTATTTATAATTTTTCCATTCATATCCCTGGAACATTTATGAATGGGGGAATTATTTTTTTCTTTTTTTTGACTTTTTAAACATTATGTTATTTGGTTATTTAAAACATTATTCATTGGAAACAATGATCATTATCTTTTCTTCCCCCTGCCCCCTCCCACCACTTTTCCCATAGCCGGCTCAAATTTCACTGGGTTTCACATGTGTTCTTGGTTCGAACCCATATCCATGTTGTTGGTATTTGCACTGGGATGTTCATTTAGAGTCTCTCCTCAGTCCTATCACCTCCTCCCCTGTAGTGAAGCAGTTGCTTTTCATCAGTGTTTTTACTCCCACAGTTTATCCTCTGCTTGTGGATAGTGTTTTTCAGATCACTGCAGATTGTTCAGAGATATTGCATTGTCCCTAGTGGAGGAGTCCATTACCTTCGATTGTACCACAGTGTATCAGTCTCTGTGTACAATGTTCTCCTGGTTCTGCTCCTCTCACTCTGCATCACTTCCTGGAGGTTATTCCAGGCTCCATGGAATTCCTCCACTTTATTATTCCTTTGAGCACAATAGTATTCCATCACCAACATATGCCACAATTTGTTCAGTCATTCCCCAATTGAAGGGCATCTCCTCATTTTCCAATTTTTTGCCTCCACAAAGTGTGCAGCTATGAATATTCTTGTACGTCTTTTTCCTTATTATCTCTTTGGGGTACAAACCCAGCAATGCTATGGCTGGATCAAAGGGCAGACAGTCTTTTATCACCCTTTGGGCATAGTTCCAAATTGCCCTCCAGAATGTTTGGATTAATTCACAACTGCACCAGCAATGAATTAGTGTCCCTACTTTGCCACATCCCCTCCAGCACTCATTACTTTCCATAGCTGTCATGTTAGCCAATCTGCTAGGGGTGAGGTGATACCTTAGAGTTGTTTTGATTTGCATCTCTCTGATTATAAGAGATGTAGAGCATTTTTTCATGTGCTTATTAATAGTTTTGATTTTTTTGGCTGCGAACTGCCTGTTCATGTCCCTTGCCCATTTATCAATTGGAGAATGGCTTGATTTTCTGTACAATTGATTTAGCTCTTTGTAAATTTGAGTAATTAAACCTTTGTCAGAAGTTTTTATGAAGATTATTTCCCAATTTGTTGCTTTCCTTCTGATTTTAGTTATATTGGTTTTGTTTGTACAAAAGCTTTTTAATTTTATGTAGTCAAAATTATTTATTTTACATTTTGTAACTCTATGTCTTGCTTGGTTTTAAAGTCTTTTCCTTCCCAAAGGTCTGACATGTATAGTATTCTGTGTTTACCTAATTTACTTATAGTTTCCTTCTTTATGTTCATGTCAGTCACCCATTTTGAATTTATCTTGGTGTAGGGTGTGAGGTGTTGATCTAATCCTAATATCTCCCACACTGTCTTCCAGTTTTCCCAGCAGTTTTTATTGAATAGTGGGTTTTTGACCTAAAAGCTGGGATCTTTGGGTTTATCATCTATTGTCTTGCTGAGGTCACTTGCCCCAAGTCTATTCCACTGATCCTCCTTTCTGTCTCTTAGCCAGTACCAAATTGTTTTGATGACTGCTGCTTTGTAATATAGTTTGAGATCTGGGACTGCAAGGCCCCCTGACTTTGTATTTTTTTTTTCATTATTTCCCTGGATATCCTTGATCCTTTGTTATTCCAAATGAACTTTGTTATGTTTTTTTTCTAAATTAGTAAAGAAATTTTTTGGAAGTTCAATGGGTATGGCACTAAATAGATAGATAAGTTTGGGTAGGATGGTCATTTTTACTATATTGGCTCGTCCTACCCATAAGCAGTTAATGTTTTTCCAATTGCTCAGGTCTAGTTTTAGTTGTGTGGAGAGTGTTTTGTAGTTGTGTTCATATAGTCCCTGTGTAAGTCTCGGGAGATAGATTCCTAGGTATTTTATTTTGTCTAAGGTGATTTTGAATGGGATTTCCCTTTCTAGTTTTTGCTGCTGAACTAACTATGTTGGAGATGTATAGAAATGCTGATGACTGATGCAGGTTTATTTTGTATCCTGCAACTTTGCTAAAGTTGTTGATTATTTCAATTAGCTTTTTGGTTGAATCTCTAGGATTCTTTAAGTAGACCATCATGTCATCTGCAAAGAGCGATAGCTTAGTCTCCTCCTTGCCTATTTTGATGCCTTCAATTTCTTTTTCTTCCCTAATTGCTACTGCTAGTGTTTCTAGTACAATGTCAAATAGTAGAGGTGATAATGGGCATCCTTGTTTCACTCCTGATCTTATTGGGAATGCATCTAGTTTATCCCCATTGCAGATGATATTGACTGATGGTTTTAGATATATATTGTTTATTATTTTTAGGAATGACCCTCCTATTCCTATGCTTTCTGGGAATGATTTTTACTCATAACTTTGGCTAAGTTCCCTATTCAAGAAATAAAACTTTTATCAGGGATACTTATGGAAAAAAATAATTCCTAGCTTTCTCCTTTTCTTCTAATCTTGGTTGAACTGGTTTTGTTTGTTGGAAATGAATTTGTTTGAGCAAAAACTTTTTAGTTTAATGTAATAAAATTATTCACTTTACTTTTTGTAATGCTTTCTGTCTCATCTGATCATAAGTTATTTTCATATCCATATCTCTGACAAGTTATTTTATGCTCCTCTTAATTTCTAACATTATTATCTTTTGTGTCTAAATCATATATACATTCTGACTGTAGTATAGGGTATATGGTCTATCACTGTCTCTGTTAATTTTTCCATAGTTTTCCTAGCAATTTTTTTTATCAAATTGCAATTTCTGGTCTCTAAAATGTAGATCTCTATTTTTATCAAATATTAAATAATTATGATCATTTGCTACTACATTTTGTATAGCTAACACATTCCACTGATTTACCACCTTATTTCTTATCAAGTACCAGACTGATTTGGTGATTGTAGCTTTGTAATAAAGTTTGAGATTTTTTCATTTATTTCCTCAATATTTATGAATTTTCCCCCTTATGAGTTTTATTATTACTTGTACTAGTTTTGTTAAATAATTCATGTGCAACTTAATTAGTATGGCAGAGAATAAGTAGATTCTTATTATAAGAGAATAAGGATTGTCATTTTTATTATATTGGCTGGGTAATGCATGAGCAAGTAACATTTTTCCAGTTGTTTAGATCTGATTTTATTTTTGTGAAAAATGTTTGAGTCCACATATTTTATATTATCTATTGTTAATTAAAATATGATTTATTTTTCTATCTCCAGTTGTTACATTTCATTGATAATTTAAAGAAATGTTGCTGACTTGTGTGGATTTATTTTATATCCTTCAACTTTGCTATAGTTGTTAATTATTTCAATTAGTTTTTTAATTGAATATTTAGAATACTTTAAGTATATCATCATATCATCTACAAAGAGTAATCATTTTATTTCTTCATTGCCTAAATACTTTTTCTTCTTTTATTGCTCTAGGTAGCATTTCTAATGCTATGTTGAATAAAACAAATCCTGATTTTAGAAATGTGGAAACTGAGGCTCTGAGAAATAAAATGGCTTGTGCAGTTTTATGGCAATTCTGACCTTTCAAAGTTCACATGATGGTAGCTGTCTCAAATGTCCCTTCACATAAAAGTTGGAAAGAGCATATTTAATGCACCAGAAATAAAGAAATAGTTTCCTAAACTATATACTTGCCTAAGATTAGGAGATACCAAGATATTTCCCAGTATAGAGGCTTAAAGGAGATCTCCCTTTTATTGCAAGCAATTAATTAAAAGATAAGAGGGCTACTTCAGATAGTCCTTGCCTTCTGAATAAAATTCATTTATGATTCAGCAGCAAAACAGAATTCTGTCTCTTAAACATATAGTTATCAAATCAAAGTCAAATAGACATGTGCATTTTCAAATGGAAATCTAGGGATGTAATCAGCTACACACTTTATAGATTTTATTTTAAGTCATTAACTGTAATATTATTCTGTATTTTTTCCAGGTTATTTTATATCTGGTGAAAAATTTTCTGATCAAGAGAAATCTAAATAAATCTAATGATTACTCAGAATGAAATCCTGAGGATTGTCTATCTGAACCAGATTGTAATTGGAGTCCTAGGGAATGCCTTCCTCATATTCCTTTACAGTTTTAAGTTGAACAGTGGTCGTAAAAAAAAATTCATAATTCTGATTCTCATACATTTTCTCTTTACCAATATAATTTTGCTCCTTTTCAGGGGAATTCCCAAGACAATTGAAGTTTGGGGATTAAAATATTTTGTGGATTATACCGGGAGTATATTTCTAACTTTCATGCAGAGAGTGACTCGTAGCCTTTCCCTCTGCAGCTGCACCCTCCTAAGTGTCTTCCAGGCCATTATTATCAATCCAAGCAGCCTCAGAATAGCAGAGCTAAAAACCAGAGCCCTGAAGTGCACCTTTTCCTGCTGTCTTCTCTGTTGGGTCCTGAATCTGCTGGCAGATATAGTTTTGCCTTTGTATGTCATTGCTCTCGAGAACAGAACACACAGTAAAGTGGACCACAACATTGGATTTAGTGCCTTAGATCTCCATGAAATGAAGACTACAATATTCCTGATCTGGAAGTTTGCTTATGATGGATTCTTTGTGAGTGTCATGGCCATTACCAGTGGCTTTATTGTGCTTCTTTTGTATAGACATCACCAACGAGTTCAACACATTCACATGACTACGCTGTCTCAAAGAGGCTCTTCAGAGATCCGTGCTGCCAAAGCCATCTTGCTATTGGTGATCACCTTTGCTAGCTTTAACTTAATGAGTTCCTTTTTTGTGATGTATATGACTTTTTTAAAAGTTGCTAATCCTATGTTGCTTCATGTCTCAGTTTTTCTTTCTCTGTTGTTTCCAACTGTCAGCCCCTTCCTACTGCTCAACAGTGACACTCAGATTACAAGTTCCTACTGTGCCCATTGAAGGAGGCAAAGGCCATCTTCCATGGAATTAAAATTTTAAACCAGGAACACAGAGAATAATAGAATTAGGATAATGGCAGTAGAAGGGATACAGGGTGAAATAAACTTGAAAATCCTCATTCTGTTGTTGGAAAAAATGAGGACCAGGTCAAAATTCCTTCCAAGAAATATTTCAAACATGTCTCAGTTCAGTTCTTTTCTATTGTGTCCCTTTACCACAAGAAAACAGTAGCCTTAGCAAAGTGACAATAACTGTAGAGTGTGACACTTCCTTTTCCTTCTAACTCTGTTCACATCTTTTTTTGTCCTTTTTGTCACTACACTGTCAGTTCTACAGTACTCTCACACCTGTCTATAATAAGGGAATGACCTGTATAGATATCAGTGTACTGAACCTCTTACTAAGTATAATCTCCAATACACATTTTGTTACAGAATCTCCTGGGCACACTTGTCCACCATGAGGAATTTATTTGTCTTAGTCACAATTCTGTTAAATCTCCATCTATACCCTTCCTAATTTAATGATTCTAGTCAATAAAAATAAGTGATTTAAAAATTTCTATAGATAAATGTGTTCTTTGAGTATATTTCCATCTCAGATCACATAAATACACAATTTGAGAGTTCAAAGGGACCTTGATGACCACCTAAGTGAACCTATGTTCAAAAGAAATTCCCATTACAATACATCAATTCGAGATTGTTCAAGGAAAGAATTCTACTCATTGCCCAGGGACACCATCCCACTTTGTGCGACTTTAGGTCTTATGAATTTTTTTTTCTTGACATCAAGCATAAGCTTACATCTTAACTTAACTGTTATGTATTGCTCCTTGTTCTAGTTTCTAGAAAGCAGTTGAATAAGCTCTATCCTTCCTCCACTCTAAATCCACTTAAATACTCAAAGATAGCCATCATTCCCTAGTCTGCTTCAGGTGAAAGATCACAATTTCCCTCACATGAATCTAATGTGGAATTGGCTCAAAGCCCTTATATATCCTACTTACCTATAAATCCCTCAGTATTGTCCTGGATCATTGCATTGCTGCTAGTAGAGAAGTCCATTATGTTTGATTTTGCCACAAAATCAAACTCTGTGTACAATGTTCTCCTGGTTCTCCTCCTTTCACTTTGCATCAATTCCTGGATGGTCTTTCCAGTTCACATGGGATTTCTCAAGTTCATTATTCCTTTTAGCAGAAAAGCCTTCCATCACCATCATATACTAAAATTTATTCAGACATTTCCTAATTGAAGGACATCCCCACATTTTCCATTTTTTTTTTGCCATAATAAAAGAGCGTGGCTATAAATATTTTTGTACACATATTTCCCCTATTATACCTTTGAGGTACAAACCATTCTTTTAAAGTCCTTTGGGCATAATTCCAAATTGCCTTCCAGAATGGTTGGATCAATTCAGAACTCCACCAGCAATGCATTAATGTCCCAATTTTGCCACATTCCCTCCAAAGTTTATTTCTTTCCTTTGCTGTCATATTAACCCATCTGCTAGGTGTGAGGTGGTACCTAAGAGTTGTGTTTTGATTTGCAGTTCTCTAATTATAAAAGATTTCGAACACTTTTTCATGTGCTTATTAATAGTTTTGATTTCTTTTTCTGAAAACTGCCTATTCATGTCCCTTGCCCATTTATCACTTGGGGAATGGCTTGATTTTTTGTACAATTGATTTAGTTCCTTATAAGTTTGAGGAATTACACAATTGTGAGAGGTTTTTGTTATAAAGATTTTTCCCAAATTTATTGCTTCACTTCTAATTTTGGTTGCATTGGTTTTGTTTGCACAGCCCTTTTTAATTTAATGTAAACAAAATTATTCATTTAATATTTTGTAATATTCTGCCTCTTGCTTGGTCTTACCTTTTTTCCTTTCCCTTAGATCTGACAGGTAAACTATTCTATGTTAACCTAATTTACTTATAGTTTCCTTCTTTATATTTAAGTCATTTACCCATTTTAAATTAATGTTATTATAGGGTATGATATGTTTTAAACCTAATCTCTCGCTTACTGTTTTCCAATTGTCCCAGCAATTTTTGCCAAATAGTGGGTTTTTGTCCCCAAAGTTGGGATCATTGGGGTTATCATGCACTATATTGCTGAAGACATTTAACCCAAGTATATTCCACTGATAATAGGCCCCCATCCTTTGCATTTTTTTCATTAGTTCCCTTGATATGCTTGATCTTTTGTTCTTCCAAATGGACTTTGTTATAATTTTTTCTTATTCATTAAAAAGTTTCTTAGTAATTTAATAGATATGTCACTAAATAAGTAAGTTCAATTAGGTAGGATTTTAATTTTTAATATATTAGCTCATACTACCCATGAACAATTAATGTTTTTTTCTAATTATTTAGATCTTGTTTTAATTGTATGGAAAGTGTTTTATAGATGTGTTCATATACTTCCTTGGTTTGTCTTGGTAAATAGATTCCTAAATATTTAATATTGTCTAGGGTGATTTTAAATGGAATTTCTCTTTCTAACTTTTGCTCCTGAGTTGTGTTGGAAATATATAGAAATGCTAATGATTTATGTGGGTTCATTTTTTATCTTGCAACTTGGCTAAAGTTGTTGATTATTTCCAGTAACTTTTTAGTTGATTCTTTAGGATTCTTTAAAAGATCATCATATTATCTGCAAAGAGTGATAGTTTAGTCTCATCATTTCCTACTTTAATTTCTTCAATTCCTTTTTTTCTTCTTTAATTACTACTGCTAGGGTTTCTATATTAAATAATAGAAGTGATAATAGGCATCCTTGCTTCACTCCGGATCTTATTGGGAAGGCTTCTAATTTATCCCCATTGCAGATGATGCCTTAAATATATACTTTTTTTATTTTGAGGAAAGTCCCTTCTATTCCTATACTTTCTAATGTTTTCAACAGGAATGAGTGTTATATTTTGCCAAAGAGTTTTTTCTCCATCTACTGAGATAATACTGTGATTTTTGTTGGTTTGCTTGTTAATATGGTCAATTATGTGGATGGTTTTCCTAATATTGAACCATCCTTGCATTCCTGGTATGAATACTACCTGGTCATAGTGAATAACCCTTGTGATCACTTGCTGGAGTTTATTTGCTAATGTTCTACTTGAGATTTTTGCATCTATGTTCATTAAGCAGATTGGTCTGAAGTTTTCTTTCTCTGTTTTTTATCTACCTGACTTTGGAATTAGTACCATATTTGTGTCATAAAAGGAATTTGGTAAAACTCTTTGTTTATTTTGTCAAGTAGTTTGTATAGAATTGGGATTAATTGTTCTTTGCATGTTTGATAGAATTCATTTGTGAATCCATCTAGCCCTGAGGATGTTTTCTTATGGAGTTCCTTGATGGTGTGTTCAAATTCTTTTTCTGAGATGGGATTGTTTAAGTATTCTATTTCATCTTTCTTTAATCTAAGCAATTGATATGTTTTTAGATATTTGCTCTTTTCACCAAGATTGTCATATTTATTGCCATATAGCTGGGCAAAATAATTCTTAATAATTACCTTAATTTCCTCTTCATTAGAGGTAAGGTCAAACTTTTTATCTTTGATACTGTTAATATGATTTTCTTATTTCTTTTTTTATTAGATTAACCAGTACTTTGTCTATTTTATTTGTTTTTTCAAAGTATCAGCTCTTAGTCTTATTTATTAATGGAATAGTTCTTTTCCTTTAAATTTCGTTAATTTCTTCTTTGATTTTTATGATTTCCAATATATTTGGAGTTTTTCAATTTAGTCTCCTAGTTTTTTTAAGTTGTGTTCTCAATTCTTTGACATCTTGCCTCTCTAATTTGTTGATATATGCACTCAGGGATATAAAATTTCCATTAAATACTGCTTTGGCTGCTTCCCATAGATTTTGGTAAGTTGTTTGCCCATTGACATTCTCTTAAATGAAATCAGTAATTGTTTCTTTGATTTGTTCTTTGACCAACCAATTTTGATGGATTGGATTATTTAGTTTCCAATTAGCTTTAAATTTTCCTTTCCACAAGCCCTTATTGATTATGATTTTTTTTTTGCATTATGATCCCCTGGCTCTGTCCTGTTGTTAGATTTGTTTTTCTGCTCCTCCAAATATTTTGTTTTTGATTTTTTGATTGGTGTAGAAGGGTTTTCACAGAGAACTTGGCTTTTGCTATTTCTAAGTGGCCATCTTGATTCTGCCCACTCTAGGTAGTTTTTATTTGTTTGTTTGTTTTCTGGTAGGTTGTCAGTGGGACTAGAGTTCTGATGAGACCTTGCTGGTTGACTCTGCCAAAATTATAAAGGGAAGTAAACTAACTATAGAGTTAAGTCTAAATGCAAAATGGGGAGTATAAAAATGGATTTGAACTCTGGACTTCAATCCCCAGAAGCCCTTGCTCCACTTCCCCAAAATGCTTTGTAATCTCACTGAATTCTCAAGTGGGTCAAGATTGAGAAGGTATTTAACCTGATTGCAAAGGCTTTTGGGTCTCTTTAATTCCTGTCTCTGCTGGCAAACAGAGGCATCTCATGATGTGAGTGAAATTTTGGGTGGGTCTCATGGCCCACCTGACATGTGCCTTTTCTTACTTGTATATTCTTACATCCTTAACCTTTAATAAACCTCTAAAATATAATACTCCTTGCAGAGAGAAACTAATTTTTACATGCCTCAGTCTCCCCTAAATTTTAACTCTTACAGTTGGTGACCTAATGAGAGAAAAGACTCTCAATCTTCTGATTCTTTTCTGATATTAAGTTCAGCTTTTAATAGCTAGTGCCTAGAAATTTTTTGATCCACATTTCTCTGGCCAAGGTTATTTTACTCTTGCAAAGCTGCTGCTCATTCCAGCCATTAGCTCCAGGCTCTGCCTGCCTGCCTGTAGCCGCCATCCGCTTCTGATGGCCACTTCTCCCTGCCTGCATGTGTCCTTGTCTGCAGCCCTGCTGCAGACCTGTTTGCTGCAGATTACAGCTCACCTGCACACCCAGGCTACCTGCTCTGGCTCCAGGCCCTGCTTTTACATGTGTTCCTGCCTGTGGCCCCCGATCCAGACCTGTTTTGTTTGCCTCCCACCTGATCCCTGGCTGCTAAGTTTTGCCTGCCTGTTTATCCTACTGCTGCTCCTGACCTCTCTCTCACTCACCGGGTCCCTTTTTAACCCAGATCTCGACCACCTGGTGACCTGCCTGCCCAACAAACTCAGATCCCTGGAGCAGATAGCTCAGGACTCATTTCTACCAGCTGGTAACAAAATGGGGGGGGGGGCGGATATTAGCTCCACATGGGCGGCCTGGGCTTAACATGGACTGGGGCAGGAGGAGGTATCAGAGGAGAGGAGAGAGAGAAAAAAAGGGGGAAGAGGAGAAGATGTTTTCAAGCAGTACCTTAAAAGCAATGGCTATTTTATAAGGATGTCTTTTAATTGCATTGATACTTTTATTGACTTCACCTGCATTACTTTTAGCTAACTTTGGGGAAAAACTCTGCTTCTCAGCAAACTGAGAGCCAGGCCTCATGCAGTCCTGGGTTAAAATCTGGCCTCAGATACTCCCCAGCTGTGGGTCCCTGGACAGGTCCCTTAACCCCCATTGTTTAGCCCTTAACACTGCCTTCGGACAATAGACATTTAAATGGATAATTAATTAAAAAAAAACATACCTAAGGAACTTTAAAGACTAGAGGCTATATTCTAAGGCATTTCAAACTCCAGTGGTTTATACAAATCATTGTATTGCATTTTCCTAATTGTTTTGCTAAGATATAACTTTGTGATTTTAAATTCATATATTACTGCATTCAATATTATTCTGTTACACTGTTCATTTAATGTACTGAGTTTTCACTACTGTTAAATTCTGTTGTTTTTCCCCTATAACTGTGCTGAACAAATATTATTAAATGAGCCCAGATATGGAAAAAAAAACAACCTTTCTAAATTTTGCCTTTGTAAATTATCACATAGAGGATACATGAACTTCAGAACTGGTTACAATTGTATAACAACCTTTGGAAAATTTAATATGCTAAATATCTCGAATGATTTTAAGGGTTTTTTTAGATATGATTTTTGTAATTTTTTTAAACAATCTCTGGTCATTTTTGCCTGCCCCTACCACGAGGTAAGGCCCATAGCTGAAGTGAAATACATTTTATAACCCCCAACCTTCCCACATTTCTAAATATGTGAGTGGAAGTTGGGGCAGTTAATCTCAGGGCATTTGTACCCCTAAAAAAGCCTCCAAAAAAGGAGCACCTCTCATTTATTCTCATATATTATCAGCTCACTACTTTACTTCCACCAGAATGATATCTAGATTTCATGATGTTCTAAACCCAAAATGAGTTTTACTTTGTTTAAAAATATGTTTATTACCAAGGTTGAAAGATTGCTATGTTTATAAAAAAATTGTGACAAATATCCATCCATTTATAGGTTTTTTTTTTTAAATTCCATACAACAACTTATGTGAAGTATGATAGTGTGTTTGTTTCATTTTGTAATTAATTGGGCTATTGAGATTTTTGGGGATATTGATATCTACATATTTGTACTACTGTTCTTTAAAAATAAAACCTTGTAACATTCATTTGCTCATACAGTGGATCATGGCCACATGAAGAGGAAATGGATCTCATTTTTGGTGAGAAAGCCTTGTATTCTATATTTTCTTAGCTGACACAGTGTGTCAATGATTATAAGCTATATTTTTTAATTTTTTAAAGCTCCTTTATTATTATATTTTTCTTGCATATGCAATATACTATTTGTTTTTTTTATTTTTTCTCTCCTTTTTATATTTGAAGCACATGTCATCAGCATTAAGATTTTCTTTAACCTTTTGACTTTTCAGTACTATAAGTTTAAGTTACATTTGCCAATGTATGCTCAAAAGGCTAGACTATAAAAATGATGCCACTACTTATTTAAAAAATTATGGGACTTTGCTTAATGATTCTGTCTGATTCCAGGACAAGATATACACACAAGAGCCATTTCACAGAGCCAGGATGGATTGATGCACTTCTAGGCCAATACAAATGTTTTGAACCTAGTGTGAGACTTGGGGTTGTGACACTTGACTTATAAGATGTAGGCCTTCCTTGTGTCCACCCTCACTCTGAAAATACTCACAGATGAGTATCCCCGAAACCTTGACTCATATAATCTGTTCCCCTTTCTGTCCTTTATAGTGTGGTACCTTTCTGTAGTCCTGGCTATTGACTGGGTAAATGCATCATTGCTGAGATCATTTTGATTGGGCCCTGATTCAAGGACCTGTTATAGATTTATTTTTCTTTTTACTTGGAATTTTTACATATAAAACTTTGATAGTCTATATTTTCATCCAGAAATTTTTCTTTTTATTTGTATTTTTTTCTGATATCTTTTTCGTTTCTCTTACCAATTGATTCATATGCCTCATAACTCAGCCATGTATCCCTAAGTGATTTTTCAATCACCCTCTTAACGGGGGAATATAAAAAATATCATTAATTTTTACATTTAAATTTAAATTCCTTTTGTTTAAATTCCTTTTGAGAAGAATTTTAGGTAAAGAAGATGCTACTTCCCTGAATCCAGAAACTGAACTGTTGGAGAAGCCTCCAGACCACAAGCTGCACAAAAATGAACTTTGGGTGTGGTTGATTGAACATTTATTTGTATGTATACTTTCATGCCAAAGGGGACTGCCCCCTAACTGGCTTTTTGTCAATGCGTCCAGCAGTTATTGGTTTTGTTCTTTTTTTTTTCTCTTATCCTCAAATTGTTGTAATGTTTAAATTGATTATGTTTTTATTATCCTTTGGGGAAGTCCTCCCCATATGATCACATGGCAGAATGTAAAAATGGATTTGAACTCTGGACTTCAATCCCCAGAAGCCCTTGCTCCACTTCCCCAAAATGCTTTGTAATCTCACTGAATTCTCACGTGGGCCGAGATCGAGAAGGTATTTAACCTGATTACAATGGCTTTTGGGTCTCTTTACTTCCTGCCTCCACTGGCAAACAGAGACGTCTCATGATATGAGTAAAATTTTGGGTGGGTCTCATGGCCCACCTGGCATGTGCCTTTTCTTACTTGTATATTCTTACATCCTTAACCTTTAATAAACCTCTAAAATATAATACTCCTTGCAGAGAGAAACTAATTTCTACCTGCCTCAGTTTCCCTAAATTTTAATCTTTACAGGAGTTGCTCTTTTGCCTTGTGGCTTTCTACTTTTATTTTACTTAAGCATTCTTTATCTGAAACCCAATTGCTGTTGGCTTTCGTTTTAGTTCTTTCAAGCTTCCAGTTATTCTTAGGAAGTTAATTTTCCCATGGTCAAATGTATCCCATGTTGGCCAACAATGTTGGGGATTTTCTTCAGTTAGATTATGCCAATTTTTGAGAAATTTGCCATAATCCTATCCATAGACTAAGCATACATGCCTTAGCAGCTTGGCCTTAGATATTATGTTTTTCATTTTTCAATTAAAAAGGAAAACAACTAAAAGATATCTGAAGGCAAGAGGCCTCATGCCCAAAATATGGGACAAAATCTTTCTTTTAGAAGGGACAGGGTCCAAAGGTCCTCCCTTCTGTTGGGACAACCAGAATCTTGAAACCTTCAATAGGAACAGGGGATCTCAGCTGAAAGAGACAGGAACTCAGGAATTGAAGAGAGGGGGAAAACATTCAACAGGTAATAGGCACACAATTCAAGAGGGGCACAATGGTTCTCTGTAGGTACTTGTACCTTGAGTTGAACTCTGAATGGTGGGTTTTCTTACCTAGCCTTGTAATCCCTCTTCTGATACCAAATGCTGAAGATCACCTACTCAAATGATACCTGAGAAGAATCCAAAGTACTCAAAGCAAGTGTCTAAAAGAAATCAAAATTTATTCTGTTGAAGGGAAGAAGATAATCCACAGCCAAGCCCAAAGCAATGAGTTGAAGTTTTGATATGTAGTTGTGACAAGATGAACAACAAGTCAGAACAGTAGTAAAGTTTCCTTAGTGTCAAGACAGTTCGCTTACAATCAAAGAGTCTATTCTTATCAGGGCTTCATGACTTGGGTTTGGTTCCTACAGGTGGAAATTTGAGTTAGCCCAACCTCAAGGACCATGTGGCCTGGCTGGTTTGAGCTGGTTCAGTGGTTTTGACATTCAAAGATCAACAGGAGCAGAACTCAAGTGAATGAGTACAAAGGACTGCCAAGTTTACAGTACATCTTGATTAGGTGAGATATGCTTAGCTGCTTAGCCTTGAACTGGGGATGCTAAGTTTGGACCTGGAGAGCATGACAACAGAGAAAAATGAGAGGCATTAACAAGATGTTAATTTAGGGCCTTTTAGTCCTGTTTTTAAAGTGACTATTGTTAAGGGTAAAATTAGGGGTTACTGACTAAATATATCATACTAGTGGTCACCAGGGATTAATTCAATCCCAATAAAATATTCAAGTCAGTTTGGGATTTTTATGGTGGTTTTAATTACAATAGAATGAAGAAATTAAGAAGAAGAGAGAGAGAAAAGGGAATTGGACTGTTCCAGCATGGGCTGAGCCAGGCAGGAGTTCAGAGGCCTTGGCCAAGGGGTCTTCTCAATCTAGATTAGCTACCAGCGATGAGACCTCCTCTGAGATGAGGGGTTTCCTAGAAGGATAGAATTTTAGGAGGTAAAGGAAAAAGAAATCAGACTAAACCACTCACCAAGCATGCTAAGAACTTCTCACAGTCATCTCACCAGCAAGCCACAAATGCCAAACCCCAACAAGAGCTGCAAGCATGCCAAACACTACCCATCACTCCCCACACTGCCTACAGAGCCCAATGTCTCCATGAGTGAGAGGGAGAGCAAGAGAGGAACATCTCAGCAAGAGAGACTGGAGAGAGGAAGCGATGTGAAATATATAGACCATTATTTACATCACTTCCTGCCTCTCACATGTACCAATGATAGATTAAGCTTGATTTAGGACAGCCCAGGGGGTCTGTCAGTTATTTCTTATTTGTCACTTGCTATCATATGCCTATTATAGGTCATCTTCCTCAAAACTTAATCCTTAAGTAGGGGTGTTTACATTCCTGGTTGCTAGAATTTTAAAGACTAATCAAGGTAGAAAAATCTAAAATTCACATTATCCTATGGAATTTGCAAATGGGTCATGATTAAAGACATAGCAACCTTGTGAATTTGGTGAAAGAAAATCAGACAAGGAGAGTGTCCCCATCTAACCACTTGGAATCACTGGCTTTCCTCAATACTCAGACCAAATGCTGTCTTCTGCAGGAGGAGTTTCTCCATCTTCTTTTTTTAAGGTTAATTTCCATCCATCCTGTATGTATCTTTGAATTATCTATTTAGAGGTTGGGTTTCTCATTAAAGTCAGCTCCGTAAGGGTATCAGCTCTTTGGGTCATGCTTTTCATGTTATCTGGCATATATTAAGAATTGATAAATTAATAAATAAATAAGAAATAATAATGATAAAAATATAAAAATAATAATAAAACTAAATAAAAATAAAATTAATTTATTGATTGACAAACTATCATTTGTTAAGACTTTACTGTGTAAAGCATGGAGGATACCAATATTAGGTCAATTTCAGTCCTACTTCTCACTGAATTGACAATATGGGTGCAGAGAAGAAAGAGCTAAATAAATAAAAATAATGCTTTGCAGAATAAAAGAATAGTATAGATAAAATAGTATCCCTATGTGAAGACAGAAAGAAAAACAGATGATCTCTTTCCCAAGAAGATCTGTAAACCTCAAAATTTCTCAGACTTATGAATGTTAGGGGTTTCCCCCATTGGGGAATCTTCTACTTAAAAAATTCCCTAGCAGATGGTGAGAACTCTACTTTAGTGTGGGGGCTCCTTGCCTTGGGAATATCCCTACTCCACCCTACTTAGGACTGCTTTAGGACAGAGAGCTCCTTGAGAACAATGAAAAGTACTTTTATCCATGCTTATGGAAGGGACAGGAAGTTCTTTGAGTCATGACTGTTTTAGAATTGATACCATGGGATACTAAGTACCTATAAAGGTGGGGCAACTTGTAAACTACTTAAACCTAAAAGGGTGATAACTTATTCAGAGCGTTTTTCTAATGAAATTACAGCAGCATTGTTTTCCTGACTTACTGAAGAGATTAATACTACTCAGCTGTGAATTCAAAATGGGTGGTCCTTTAGAAACATCTACAGTGATTGGTAGATGTAAGGACTTAGGGGAGGTGACAGAGAAGATTTTGCCCTTAAAAATAAGAGCTCAGGGAAGAGCTGGGAAGTCATTCTGAAACATTCAGATTGGAGAGACTCATTCTGAGGAGACTGATTCTGAAACATTCAGATGGAGGAGGGAGCTGGTGAAAGCAGCTGAGATGCTGCTGGCCTGGTGTCATTAGAAATCCTTACTTAGACAGATCTTATGGTGAGTTATAAAAAACTGACTGATTTGTCTCTTAAGACTCAGGTCTAGGCCATATTGGCTTGAGGCCCTTCATACTTATTCCTTTCTTACTCTCTCTATCTCTTTCTTTGATTACTCATTGTATTGTTAATTAAAATCTCTATAAAACCCAATTGACTTGGGTATTTGAATAATTGGGAATATTTCCCTGGCGACCACCTTATATTTGATTTTAAACCCAAGACACTGTAGTGAAACATATTTCTGCGGTCAAACTTACTCACCCTCTCTTATATCTATCACAATTTATATCTTCCACTATCTTAACCACTACAGTTTAAGACCTCAACCATTTTAAATCTCACAGATCTCTCCCTAGTGATCTAAAGCTTACATGCCATATTTTCTCTGCTCACTGATAACTATTTGAAGGGATGGATATATTTTTTTTAAAAACTGATTTCCTTGGGATGAGGGAACAGTCAAAAATGTCTTCACAGGCTAAGAAAAAAGCAGAAAATAAGTCTCAATTTTTTGTAGTGAAAGGAAGGTATAAAGCCCCTGAACTCCACATTTCAGAGTGCTGTCTAAGGCTTGGCAAGAAAAAATGATGATAATGATTATTATTTCTAAACCTTCTTAGATTTTTGGTGTAAGCTTTGGATGGGTAAATAATAAACTAACAAGAAAATTGAAGATGAAACACTATTCCCATCAGCCCAGAGTTCAATTAAAGAGGGATGGCACAAACATTTTGTTAAAAATCAATATGTCAGGTATTGTGCCAAACACATTAGAAATATCATCTCATTTGATCCTGAAAACAGCTTTGAAAAGTAGGTGGTATTATTCTCCATATTTTATAGTTAAGGAAACTGAGGCAGAAATAAATTAAGTCAATTTGGCTAGGGCCACATAGCTAATAAGTTTCTGAGGCCCAAATTGAACTCAGGTTTTCTCATTCTAGATCTAGTGTGCCATCCATTGTGCCACCAATGTGCAAGTCATGGATGTTGTACTGTAGGGATATAAAGGGAATAAGGAGGATGGAGGGAGAGAGGGAAGGGGATGAGATTGTTCTTCCCCCTCTTCATTTTTTTGGGGAAGATAGCCAAGTCCTGTTTCCTTGACAAAGGGAGTATGTCTCCTCAGAGAATGATTCTGGGAGATGGAGGACAAGAACTAGAAGGGGAATTCCTAGTAAGATGACACAATGACTCCCTTAAGGTTCAATCTCTTCTTGAGAGGCAATATGAATTCTTCTGCCTCTGGAATCTTCAGTTTTTTCTTCTTGCTCTTCCCCTACTCTCTCTGCAGCTGTCTGTCAGAGACTGCTCTCTGCTCAAAGTGGACTATCTCTCTTCCTATCTTATATGTATATATCTTATATTTAAATTGTTTTTAAGGCTTCAAAATGGTTCTACCTTTGAAATAAAAAAGAATACTAAGCAAGAAAGTAAACACTACTTTCAGTCAAGGACTCAAAAGAGGGATTTTGGTATTCGATCAGGCTAAAGTGAGAACACCAATGGGATAGGGATAGCTAGAAGAGAGAGCCATGAGTTAAGTTTGGTCAGTAAAAGTAGGATGATGTTAAAAATTGGGACAGATAAGGACTTGAGGCTAATACACTGGGTACTATATAAAGATGCCAATGAAAATAAAAATAGTATTATAATTTCAGGTTTGCAAAGCACTAACATATATTTTACCTCATTAAATGTTCCCAACTCCATGAGGCAGATGCCATTTTTATTTTTATTTTGCAGCTGAGGAAAGTAAGGCTGAGAAACTTGAAGTGACTCCCTCAGGTTCATATCTTATATGTATATATATATATATGTATATGTATATGTATACGATATGATATGATATGCTATCCTATGCTAGCCTATCCTGTCATGTCATGCCATGTCATGTCATGTCATATCATTATATTATATTATATTATATTATATTATATTATATTATATTATATTATATTATATTATATTATATTATATTATATTATATTATATTATATTATATTATATTATATTATATTATATTATATTATATTATATTATATTATATTATATTATATTATATTATATTATATTATATTATATTATATTATATTATATTATATTATATTATATTATATTATATTATATTATATTATATTATTATATTATATTATATTATATCATATCATATCATATCATATCATATCATATCACATCACATCATATCATATCATATCACATCACATCACATCACATCACATCACATCACATCACATCATATCATATTATTACATTACGTTACGTTACGTTACGTTATGTTACGTTACATTATATTATATACACTTATAAGTATCAGAGGTACAATTTGAACTCAGATCTTCCTGATTGCATATCCATTACCCTTTTTACTATATCTCTGCTAAATTCCAATTTAGGAGCAGAGGCTATAGAATTGGAGAGATCTAGATGTCAATAGAAACACATAGCTTTATTTAATCCAAATAATAAGGTACAGAAGTGACAAACACTCAGCAAGCAAAACACTCTGGAGTGATTTAAATCATATTAACATGGAGATGGAGATCATAAAGTGGATATCTGATATTCTGTCAAAAAAAGGGCAAGAAGGAGGAGCCATGGGAAACAAGAACTGAAAGTGGAAACAAGAAAATATTCAGGGGGGACCTTCATGTCATCCAACACAGTAATCATTACAAGGTCTCACTAAGGAGAAGAGGATGTGATGTTTCCTAGTACAGTGGCACCTTGACACATGACTAATTTGTTCCATGGCCAACCAAGCTCATAACTCAATTTGCTCATGTGTCAAATCAAATTTCCCCATTTAAATGAATGGAAATGTAATTAATCCATTCCAGTCCCAAAACACCACAATTTTTTTGTTTCATATGCTTTTAAAACTGAAAATGTACTTTATAAATAACAAATAAACATATTCATAGATAATAAGAAAGAATGTAAGGAAATAAACTTGCTCATGAAATGTTATTTACCTTCAAGATCAGGCATAGGTGCTGGCAGAGGTTTTCATTTTGTGCCCTATCTCTTAACATAACTTACTCTCTACACAGGTAAAGCTACATTTAAATATAAAATTGACTTTACACATTACTTATGATATGTAACGTTATTGCTAGACTCAATTGTTATTTTTTCCTTTAATTAATTTTCATTATTTTCTTCATTAGATTTTGGCTTTTTGGTCACATGTTCCTCAATTTCACTTAGAGGCTGTTTGAACAAAATCCTTTCCATGGAAGTTTGTTTCTTCATCCCCTTCAGAAAGTTTTGATAGTGTCTGAAACAAGTGTTGTCCCACGGCTCCAACACACAACCTGTTAAACGTTTTCTGGGTGTGTCGTTTCAATAAACTGTTTAATTTTTCATGAAATCCTCTACATTTCCTTAATCTTGCATGTAATGTAGCTCATCCTCCTTCCCACTAATCCCCTGCAGAATCTCGGTATGCTGCTGCTGCTGCTGCTGTAACTCCTTCAATTTCTCTGTGGTCTGGTCCCAGGATTAAAAATTAAGAAATTTGCCCCCAAAGCTGATAATAAATACAAAAATAAAGAAAGCAAAAGCAATTCATTACAGATGTTTGTATGGCCAGATAAAAACGGAACTAAAAGGGACAGCCTAGTGCAAATTGTGAAACCAAACATTCAGCAGACTATCTAGTGGCGGGTGGTGGAAGCTCAGGATTCAAATATCTGCTTGTGACTTAAAGCAAAAAATCCCAATCAGGGCTGCTTGTTTCTCAAATTTCTTGTAAACAAAGGTTTGCATGTATCAAGGCCCTCTAGGAGATGAAATTATATATCATTTTCTAGTGTAATAATTAAAATTAGATAACATTTCTTGCTACCCAGAGGTATATATTTTATAGAGTTTATTGTGAAGGGTAGACAATCATTCCTAAGTAACTTGGCTGCATGGAGCCTAGCCTGCCAGTTCCTTTCTCATTTCCCCTCACACCTCCTTCACTGTCTCTTCTCCTCATGCTTCTCCCACCATCTTCTTGGTCTTCTCTTTGGTCTCTCCCTTTCTCTCGTCGGTCTCCCTCTTTCTGCCCCCAACTTGAAATTTTATTGACATACAGAACGTATGCCAATGCAAGCTGATGCAAACCTGGCACAACTGTGGTATGTTGGGAATGTTTGATGGACGGGTAAAGTTACTCAGGAAGGGGGAGGGGACGAGTTTCCTTGAAACGCTAGGAAAGATTTTGAGAAGAGGGCCATGTGGGAAGCTCAGTGGATGGAGAGCCAGGCACAAAAACAGGAGGTCCTGGGTTCAAATCTGGCCTCAGATCCTTCCTATCTGGGTGACCCTGAGCAAGTCACTTAACTCCCATTACCTCACTTTTACTACTCTTCTGCCTTGGAACCAATACACAGTATTGATTCTAAGAGGGAAGGGAAGGATAAAAAAGATTTAGGTGAGAGAGGTAACTACACAATTAATAAGGCAGAGCAACTCATCTATGAAACTGAAATGTTGGGGCTCGTGCTCATAATATAGGTGGCATGGAATGGCTTCTTCAGCCCTCCCAGGCCTGCTCGATTGTTCCTCTAGGTCTGTACTTTGGGGGAAAAATATCATCCCTCATACGATGTACACCGGGGATGACCATCTGATTCCTACCTAAGACTTCATGACTTTGGAGTTACGTGAGGTTGTTGTTGTTTTTAAAGCTGACACTAAAAGAGTGTACTTTGCAATTGTATTACATAGGAATACAAATGTCAAGGAAGCATGAATGGAAAACAGTAAGCAAGTTGAAGCTTTGTTTGCTGGTTATTTCAGTATATTATTGAGAGAGGAAGCACATGTAGTATTTGAAAAATAATAATATTCTCATTGTCCCAAAATGTATTTCAGGTAACCTGAAATCAAGCACTTTGAACTGCTATGCCTTTTCCCAAATTCATTGGCTAAACATGAAAACACAAAACACAAACGAAAAGAGAACTGAAGGTAAACTTTGAGGCTTCCTTTTTCAGTCCTATCTTCAATATTTTCTAGCTGTGTGCAAGGATTCTTCTTCCTAAGTTAGAATATGGCCTCCCCTAAAGGGAAAATGTATTTGTATTGGTCCTTGGAATGTGTGAGTATCTAGGTGGTGAAGTCAATAGAGTGTCAGGACCATTCATCTTCCTGAATTAAAATCCAGCCTCAGACAATCACTAGCTATGTGACTCTGAGCGAGTCACTTTACTCTATTTGTATTCATTTCTGCCTCAGAGACATGAGCTAGAGAAGGAAAAAGCAAACCACAGCACTATATTGGCCCAATAAAATCCCAAATGGGAGCATGAAGAGTTGGACAGAACTGAAAAACAAAAAGTAACTATCCACATATTAGCCCTTTCTGTCAGCAGATTCAGTGGATTCCCACTACAGAATGCATTGGGGTATCATGACTTCACCTTACCATTTGATTTTCTCCCTCTCCCATTAGATTGTAAGCCCCTTGCAGGTAGGGAGTGTCTCTTCTCATTTTTTTCTACCTCAGTACAGTGCTTGGCATATTTTTCAATCATGTCTGACTCTTTGTAGACATGCTAAACCAGAGCATGGCCATATTGATCATGAGGTTTTCTTGGCAAAGATACTGCCATGCTTTACCATGTCTTCTCCTGTGCCTGGAATGTAGTAGCTGCTGAATAAATATTGATTACATTGACTTGAAGGATAGGATAGCTCAGTAGAATCCTCAGGGCACATGTAAAGGGGGCCCTTACCTATTGCCTCTCTAGAATTCCCAGTGTCACCTCTCTAAGACACTTATTCATGCTTATTTTATCCTCCCCTCTCATGAGGTACAGGAAAAGTTTCTGTTCCTGTTGCTCAGTGGTACATCTATGAAAATTACAATTAATTGACTGTTATTGTTGATGAGGATTTGCACCTGAGACCAGAGTTTGCTGATTTTTCAGAAGCATCCCGGATTCCCCATGCAGAAAGTGTCACTGCTCGTATAATGAAGATGACATGAAAATAAGAGGTCTTGGAGGAGATGAATTCAGACATATCCTTCCCTATATAAGGAGTCTCCTTCCTGCCCCCTCTCCTATGACACATATTAATTTTTACAGCTCTATCCATTCTCCTTATAGCAGAAGCAAACTAGGTGAGTAACTACTGCTGAGCCTCAGAAATTGAGATTGATAAGAAGAGAGCCTTTTTTAGGAGAAGATGATATCCCTGAGTGATTGCTCAAGAGAAGGCAGGGATCTTGTGGAAGATGTCAGTGTAGGTATAATATTATCCTTGGGTTTAAGAAGGAACATACTGTCTGCCCTATGCTGTGGTAATTGAATTAACTCTGTCTTTTGTCTCTGTCTCTGTCTTTCTTACCCTCTCCATCCCTCCCCCCCCTCCCACTCTCTCTCCTCTTTCTCTCCTCCTGCCTCCTCCCCCTTTAGGCTTAAACACTGTGCCAGGTAAGAAGGTATAGGCTTAAATGCTCAGCTCCCATTGGAATATGTAATGTAGTGTATGTGTTCTTTATATGGCTGGACTTAATCCTGTTCTCACCCCAAGAGCTCTATGAATAGAACCAAAGGGGCTACCATTTTGCTCAAGGCCCTTAGATTACAGTTAAGTATACTGATCTTAAGGGAAAAGATATATTCACGGATAAAGAGATAATAAATGGCATCCAGGACTTAGAACTCAAGTACTTTGATGTCAACTTTAGCTTCATTTCTTTTGTACTAGGCTTTCTGCCTCCTCCCCTGGCTCAACATTTCATAATGTGGTTGCTTGTTGTCAATGTAACATTGATATGCCAACTACCAGGTGGCCGTTACAGTAGTACCTCTTAGCTATCATTCCAATCTCCATTCCTTCTTCTTTTTGCTCAGTCCCTGCCCAGGATCCATTCTGCTCCCATTTATTTGATGCCTGTTATCCAGTATGATTTATTGACTTCTTGCATTACAAATTGTACTTTGTACAAAGGGATTCCTAGCCCAATTGTCAGACTTGGTGTGTAGAGGCTATTCATGAAGCATCATGTAACATTTCAAAATAGCATTTAAGTTGGAGACTGAAGCTTAAAGACTTGCTCAACTACCTACTAATCATGTATTTCTGGGAACATTTCCCTTTTGCAGCATGTTCCACCTGATTAGAAAAGAGAAGAGTTGGGCAAGAGAATCTCCAAGGTCATTCCTGCTCCTCATCTTATGACTTTGCATCTTCCTCAGAGAGAAGGTACTTTAGTATTTTGCCTTCTTTTTCCATTGCCAACAGACACATTAAGACCAATTCTTGCCACCATCTTCCTTGCTCCCCACTCTTTTATTGAGACCAGTTTTATTATGGCAAATCAACACTGATAGTCCTGGGGGGGGAAGTAAGGTGATCAACATATATATATTATATATATATATTGTAAATGTATATTATGTATATAAATATGTGTGTGTGTGTGTGTGTGTGTGTGCATCCAAATATATGTTTGAAAATATCAACATGTTCTCCATTATGTATTTTAAAATTTGGCTAGAGCCTGCTTAGGTATCATCTCCCTAACTTTTCATGCTATTTCTTAAATTATCATTCTATGGATTTTACATTTGCAAACGAACAATGAGTAAGTTCTAGAGATCTTTCATCCTTGGGGAAATGAATAATACATTGAAACTTACCTAAGATCCTGGATAGCACTTTAATCAATCAATCAGTCAATCAATCAGTCAATCAATATTCATTAAGTACCTGCTAAGTTTCAGGCACTGTTCTAAGCATTGAAGACACACATATGAAAAAAGAAAGACATTTTCTGACCCCAAGTTGCTTAAAATCATGTGGAGGAAGACAAAACACAAATGGAATCTGAAATTAAGTTGGAGAAGGAGAGGGATAAAATACCTCATGCCAAGCCATAATGGAGAAGTTAGATAGAAATTTCACTGGAGTGCACCTAAGTGAAAAATGGGGACATTTCTGAGCTATGTTCTCTCTTTAAATGATGATCTGATGTTCATAGCCCTACCCTCCAATCAGTGAGGCAAAGGGTAGTGATGATGTAGGTTGCAAGACTGATAAGACCATTAACCATGCACACCTTTTGGAATCTCTGGTAAAAGCCACCTGCTATAGGAAGCCTTCCCTCATTGCTCCAACTGTTGACATCTTACTTTTAAAATTACCTTCCATTTAAATCTAAATATATCTTTTATCTGTTTGTTTACATGATATACTTCATGTTGGAATGGACATGGATAGTTTTTTGCTTCTCTTTTGTGACCTACTTAGCACACTGCTTGGTATATATTAGAGAGATATTTATAGATATAAAACATTTGGGGGAATATATATGTGTGTATATGGATACATACATACATATATACATGTGTGTGTTCAGTGGCAACTTGGAGCTCATCATTAATTCATTCCAAATGACAGGTTGAGTACCAAAAGGGTTGACTTAACTTGACCTGCATTGAGAGTAGTTCATTGCCTTAAGTTATGGTGGGGAGGAGAAATGTTATCATTTGGAAGAGGAATCCCCTTCTGTAATATCTAAGGGGAAACTTTAGTTCTTTCACTGTTCTGTCCCTTTTCACCACTGAACCCTGGTTGACATTCACTAGTTGTAAACTTAATGAGAACTGTATCTAATGTTGTTATTGTCTGTGTTTCAAAATTCCTCTAAAGTGGAAAATTATCCAGTCATTAACGGATTTCCAATTCTGCTTGTTAAAGCTTTCTCAGGGTGATATTTTTCAAGAAATTTTTCAGTTACACCCATTTTTCACACATTTCCTTCACTGATTAAATGGGGACATCCTCATTTGCCCCCTTCTTCCCTTAGGAAAACTCCCCCACCATGAGATTTTCCTCCTTCCTTTGAAGTAATCTTGATTGGATGAAGGAGATGAAGGGCATAATTAGAATGGCAAGTTGGAATTCTCTCAAAAAAGAGCAAGTAGGAAGAGCCATGAGAAACAATTACTGGAGATGGAAATGATGAGATATTCCATAGTTGCTTTTATGTTATACAGAACAGAAATCATGATAGGACATTGAAAGGATACTGATTGTTCAGATCTTTTGACTATTTATTAATAGGGGAATTTTTTGTATTTTTATAAATTTGATTCATTCATATATTTGGCAAATGATATCTTCATTAGAGAAACTTGAAATTTTTTTGACATTATGATTACTGCATATTACCCTTCATTCACCTGTTTTTCCTTGAACTGGAAGTTCTGGAATTTGGCTACGATATTTCTGTGAATTTTTCATCTTAACATCTCTTTTAGGAGGTGACTGGTGAATTTTTTCAAATTATATTTTACCTTCTGTTTCTAGGATATCAAGACACTTTCATTTGAGTATTTCTTGAAAGGAGATATTTAGGCTTTATAGCACCATGACTTTCAGGTAATACAAATACTTTACAAATTATCTCTCATAGATATATTTTCCAGGTCAGTTATTTTTCCAAACAGATATTTCTTTTTATTTTGTCATTCTTTTGTCTTGATTTGTTTTTTCATGTCCCATGAAGTCATTAGATTTCACTTAAAAAATTCTAATTTTCAAGACATTTTTCTTCAGTGAGCTTCTGGGTTTCCTTTTCTATTTGGCTAATTCTACTTTTTGAGGAGTTCTTTTCCTCAGATAATATTTGTAAATCTTTTTCTATGTGTCTAATCCTGTTTTATTGTTTTCTTTAATGAATTTTTATACTTCTGTTACCATTAACCCATCGTACTTTTAAGGTATTAATTTTACAATGTTTGTGTGCTTCTTTTACCAAACTATCAATAGATTCTCCCTCTCCCTTTTTTGTTTAATGATGAAACCATTTTCTTCTACCTCTCTTACTTGATTTTAAAAATTCTTTTTGAGCTACTTTGATAATTCTTTTTGGATTTGAGACCCATTCATATTTTATTTGAGGCTGGATGTAGTGATATTGAGTTTCTGATCTTTTTATAAGTTTGTGTTTTAGTCATTTCCATAACCAAATTTTTTATATTTATTTTGGTTTGTTTTCTTATTTAATAATTTTTCAGACTTCTTTACTTTTAACTTTTTAAAAGTTAATATTGGGCCATGATCTTCTGTTGGAAAAGGTACTGAGCCAAGTTTTAAAATGGCTTTGTGAACCTGCTTTCAGAGCTAGCTCAAGAGATCTATAATTTTTTAGTTCTTCCAGGGTGTTATGATTAACACTTTCTAAATCTGTGCTCTGATTCTGTGAGTAAACAAAAGCACTATTTTCTGCCATGGAATTGTGACCAGGACTCCTTGCTCTCTCATAGCCAAAAATGCTTTCTTGTCAGTACTTCTCTTCACCCTGGTATTATTCTCCATGACTGTTGACTGAATCTTTATGAGTATTGAAAGTGAATCCTTCAATTAAAGTCAGATAAGGAGCCCCTGTAATCTCCATCTGACCAGTTATCAATCCCATTAGTGTTTGAGGGCTGGGAGTTCTGGAAAGCCTTTGCTGTTGATTCAGATGCCCCCTGGACTGTGCTGATTTGCCAAGGTGAGGCCTGCCTTGGTTTATTGTTCTGTACTCCACTCACACTCTTTTTTATTTGTACAAATCAACACTGATAGTCCTGGGGAAAGGTGAGGTGATACATATATGTATATGTATGTGTGTGTGTATGTGTGTGTGTTTGCAAATATCGACAATGCAATGGACATTTTGTGCCAATCTTCTAAGTTGTAATGGGTAAAAGATTATTTCATCCCATATTTTTGTCAGTTCTTTGACTCCAGAATTTGTTGTTAGGTATTATGTCAATGTTATTCAGATGTAACTTGTTAGGAGTCAGATCACTGTTTCTTCTCAGCTCTCTTAGCTTCACCTCAAGGAAAACGATTTTAAGGGAACTTTTGTACAGCTTGCCTGGGAAGAATCTTTGCTTCTTATTGGGAAGGTGAGGGAATTATGAATTCCCATCAGGAAACTGAGGCTGAGATATTTAGAATCCCATTGTTTTTCTCCTTAGGTCACTTTGGATTGAAGGGAAGTTCTATTAACCAAATCATCTAAGAAATGTTTTCTATTGGTGAAATCCTGGGGATTGCCTACCTGTTGCAGACTATAATTGGAGTTCTAGGAAACTTTTATCTCATTTATCATTACTGTTTTCATTTTGAAATTCAGAAAAGTCCCAGACGCATACACCTAATATTCATACAACTCTCTTTTGCCAATGCCATGTTTCTTCTCTGTAGGGGGATACCCATGACAATATTTTCTTGGGGATGGAAATTTTTTCTAAATGATGTTGTGTGTAAAATCATAACTTATCTGCAGAGAGTATTCCGTGGCCTTTCCATTTGCAGTACCTCCCTATTAAGTGTCTTCCAGGCTGTGGTCATAAGCCCAAGCAGCACCAAGTGGGCAATTCTGAAAGTCAAATTGCATAAGAGCATGGCTCCCTGCTGTATTCTCTGCTGGATCCTAAATCTCTTAATAGATGCTGCTCTTCCTATTTATGTCAGTGGTCCTAGGAATATCACAAAGAGCAAATGGAAGAACAAAATAAGATATTGTTTTATGGACACATATAACATGGATCGATTAAAACTTCAGTACTTGAATGCTTTTTATGATTTTATTATTGTGGCTGCCATGACTGTTAGTAGTGCATACATGGTGTTTGTCCTGTACCAACATCGGCAGCAAGTCCAACATATTCATAGCACCAAAGTCTACTCCAAAGCCTCCCCTGAGATCAGGGCCATAAAAGTCATCTTGTTGCTGGTAAGCATTTTCTTCTTCTTTAACTCAGCATGTGCTATCATTGCTATTTATACAGATTATTTTAAGGCATATGCACCTTGGCAATTCTATGTTCCTATGTTTCTGTCTATGTCTTTTCAAGCAATCTGTCCTTTTGTGCTGATAGGAAGTGAAACCTGGTCCCTTTGGAAATTCTGTTGCTCAATCCAAAGAATAAAATGTTCATGTGTTATACCACTATCCATAGTATCACGTCAAATACATATGGAGCCCCCAAAATGAAGATTTTAGAAGTAGGGAGGAAAATGGAAGACCACCTAGCCCAATCCCTTGGGGTTGATGGAGCCCGGGATCAATATTATTTCACATAACAAGAATTTATTTTTCAACAACTTCAATACACAAAACATATTAGGCTAGCATGTGTGTTAACCTTAGAAAATCAATAATATTGTATACACATTAAGAAGTGTCTACTCTTTAATGTTAACAATAGATGTTATTATATATTATGTTACATTACATTATATTATATTATGTATATAATATATTATATATGTTCAAAGTCATACATTTATTCTATTTCTTCTAAAGTATCTTTTTAGCCAGAATGCACACAGTTGCCCATCAAGAGTGAGTATTCCATTAAGATAATTAGTATTAATTATCATGCTACATGAAGCCCCCATTTTACATTTTTAAATTTAGTCTCCTACATGATATTTATCCCTTATGAATCACATGGTAAAGGGACTTGTATAGTTCAGTGAAACTCTGAGCTATGCCAGGCATGTTTATTTAGAACAGATAGGCCAACATTTGCTAGATTAAGGGTAAATCAATGGAGTTCCAGGATGTAAAACAAAACATCTATTTATGCTTCTTTGACTACACTAAAGCCTTTGACTGTGTCAATCACAACAAAATGTGACAAGTCATCAAAGAGATGGGAGAATCAGATCATCTTACTTGTCCCCTGAGGATCTTTTATGAGTTCAAGAAGCATCAGAATGAAACATAAAACAACTAACTGGTTGAACTGTTCTCCACTCTCATTCTTTTTTATTAGTACAAATCAATACTGATAGTCCTGGGGTAAGGTGGGGTGATCTATAAATGTATATGTATGTATATGTGTGTGTGTGTGTGTGTTTGAAAATATTGACAATGCAATGACCATTTTGTGCCAATCTTCTAAGTTGTAATGGGTAAAAAAAATATATTTTATCCCATCTTTTTGTCAGTTCTCTGACTCCAGAATTTGTTGTTAGGTATTATGTCAATGTTTTTCAGATGTGACTTGTGAGAAATCAGATCACTCTTTCTTCTCAACTCTTTTAGATTCACCTCAACGAAAGCAATTTTTAAGGTAACTTTTGTACATCTTGCCTAGGAAGAATCTTTGCTTCTTATTGGGAAGGTGAGGGAATTATGAATTCCCATCAGGAAACTGAGGCTGAGATATTTAGAATCCCATTGTTTTTCTCCTTAGGTCACTTTGGATTGAAGGGAAGTTCTATTAACCAAATCATCTAAGAAATGTTTTCTATTGGTGAAATCCTGGGGATTGCCTACCTGTTGCAGACTATAATTGGAGTTCTAGGAAACTTTTACCTCATTTATCATTACTGTTTTCATTTTGAAATTCAGAAAAGTCCCAGACGCATACACCTAATTTTCATACAACTCTCTTTTGCCAATGCCATGTTTCTTCTCTGTAGGGGGATACCCATGACAATATTTTCTTGGGGATGGAAATTTTTTCTAAATGATGTTGTATGCAAAATCATAACTTATCTGCAGAGAGTATTCCGTGGCCTTTCCATTTGCAGTACCTCCCTATTAAGTGTCTTCCAGGCTGTGGTCATAAGCCCAAGCAGCACCAAGTGGGCAATTCTGAAAGTCAAATTGCATAAGAGCATGGCTCCCTGCTGTATTCTCTGCTGGATCCTAAATCTCTTAATAGATGCTGCTCTTCCTATTTATGTCAGTGGTCCTGGGAATATCACAAAGAACAAATGGAAGAACAAAGTTAGATATTGCTTTATGGACACATATAACATGGATCGATTAAAATTTCAATACTTGATTGCTTTTTATGATTTTATTATTGTGGCTGTCATGACTGTTAGTAGTGCATACATGGTGTTTGTCCTGTACCAACATCGGCAGCAAGTCCAGCATATTCATAGCACCAAAGTCAACCTCAGAGCCTCCCCTGAGATCAGGGCCACTAAAGACATTCTTTTGCTGGTAAGCATCTTCTTCTTCTTCTTCAACTCAGCATGTGCTATCATTGCTATTTATATAGATTATTTTAAGATATCTGCATCTTGGCAACTCTATGTTCCTATGTTTCTGTCTATGTCTTTTCAAGCAATCAGTCCTTTTGTACTGATAAGAAGTGAAACCTGGTCCCTTTGGAAATTCTGTTGCTCAATCCAAGGAATAAAACATTCATGTGCTATACCCTTATCCATGGTATCATGCCAAAGACATGCAGAGCCCCCAAAATGAAGATTTTAGAAATAGGGAGGAAAATGGAAGACCACCTAGCCCAATCCCTTGGGGTTGATGGAGCCCGGGATCAATATTATTTCACATAACAAGAATTTATTTTTCAACAACTTCAATACACAAAACCCATTCAGACTAGCATCTGTGTTAAACTTCAAAAATAAATATTATTGAGTACAGGCTAAGAGGTGTTTACTCTTTAATATTGATAATTTGGAACCCTTATATATGTTCAAAGTCATAAATTTATTCTTTTTCTCCTAGAGTATCCTTTTAACCAGAATGCACATAGCTGCCCACCAAGAGTGAGTATTCTCTTAAGATAATTAGTAATGGTTATCATTCTGCATAAAGTCCCTATTTTAAACTTTTAAATTTAGTCTCCTAGATGATATTTACCACTTCTGAGTCTCATGGCAAAGGGACTTGCATAGTTCAGAGAAACTCTGAGCTATGCCAGGCATGTTTATTTAGGACAGATAGGTCAACATTTGCTAGATTAAGGGTAAATCAATGGAGTTCCAGGATGAAAAACACCCCATCTACTTCTGCTTCTTTGACTACGCTAAAGTTTTGACTGTGTAGATCACAATGAAATGTGAGAAGTCATCAAAGAGATGGGAGAATCAGATCATCTTACTTGTCCCCTAAGGGCCTTTTATGCAGTTCAAGAAGCAACAGAACCAAACATAAAACAGCTAACTGGTTTAAGATTTGAAAAGGAATGCTACAAGGGTATATACTATCACCTTCTTGACAACTTATATTTAGAGAATATCATGTGAAATATAATACTGAAAAAATAAAAAAATGGAATTAAGGTCATCATGAAAATATCAACAATTTCAGATATGCAGATAATACCACTCTGATGGTAGAATGTGGAGAGAAATTTAGAAGCCTCCAGCTAAGTAAAAAAAAAAAAGAGTGTAAATGCTGGCTGGAAGTTTAACATTAAGAACAGTCCCTAAGATAGTGACTATTTTTCAGTCATTTCCTAAAAAGAAGAGGAAGAAGAAAAGGAAATAATGTGAGATTTTACTTTCTTGGGATCAAATATTAATGGAGATGGTCACTGCAGCCACGGAACTAAAAGACACTTGCTCTTTGAAAGGAAAGATATGGCCAACTTTGATAGTGCTTTAAAAATATCAGAGACATCACCTGGCAAAGAAAGATTAATACAGTAAAATTTATTTTTCCCAGTAGTAAAGTATGACTGTGAGAGCTGGACTATGAGAAAAGCTGAGTGCTGCAGAATCAACACTTTCAAAGTGTTGGTAATGGAGAAGAGTGAAGAAAGTACTGTGGACAGCAAGAAAATTAAATCAATCAACATTTCAATTAATTCAGTCTGTTCGTTGGAAGGACAAATAACCAAACAGATGATTAAATACTTGAACCACATAATGAGAAGAGAGGACCCCTTGAAAAAGACCCTAACGTTGCAAAAGATTAAAGGCAGAAGGAGAGGGGGACAGCAGAGGATAAGATGGATAGACAGTGTCATGGAATCAATGAACATAAGCTTAGACTTTAGGAGATGGTGGAGAAGGAAAGGGCCTGGTGTCCTATGATCCACGGGGTCACAAACACTTGGACACAACTGAATGACTGAATATTAACAAAAAGGTGAACTTAGACACTGAGAAATTCAACTCTGTACCTGTGATGAGATGATTCTCTTGAGAGTACCCCAAAATGTTAAATAAATGATATTCAAATTTAGTAGTGTCTTCTTGAGTTTCCTGTGAATGTGTTGGTTGGAAGCTGATTCTATTGGGAAAGATAAAACTGAGCTCTTCATTATAAAAATCTTAAATGCATAAAAGACCAGATGGTTCTTCCACATGATACCATTATGAGAGTCACAGTCTAAATAGACTTCTTTATTAATCTTTATGTAGAGATATTTTTAAAGATTTATTTTTCTATGAATAAAATCCTCACATATTAAAATATAATAATATGTAGAATTACTCATACCTTAGAGAAACGGGATATATTGCATCTAAAATTATTTTCTTCAGATTAGTCCTATAGTAAATCAAAATCCTAAACCAGGAAGGAGAAACTTTTATTTCTAGGCTTTTATCTAATGCCTAATTTGAGACTGTGTCAAGAAATCTTACCATTCAAAAATTAATTTCACTTATCTTTATAATCTGAAAATAATACCTCCTTTATCTTCTTCTTAAGTTCTAACAATAATTACAAAATCTCAGAGAAAGCAGGCTCCTAGAAGCCCCTAAGTTCTAAATCATAACAGGTTTGGAATCCCTCCTACACCAACCTAGAATGACCATTTTTTTCTGGAGAAAAAGCCATAACTTGGCAAAAAGCAGAATGGCAATCTCATATGTAAGAGGAATGAGTGAAGCAATTGCCATAGAGAAAAATAAGAAGGGGTGGAGGGCTGAGGGTTGTAGAATACAGTTAGAAGAGTAAAAATATTCTTAACATACAGAAAAAGAGGTGGGAAGGAGATTGGGATAAGGGAACATCTCAGAATCCCTTTGGGGGACTGAGGGGGTCAGATTAGAAGGTGGGTTAAAAGAAAGGTGGATGAGAGGTTCATTAAAAGAAGGAAAGGGAAGAATACCTGGAGGGGAGTATATATCAAGAAGTATGTGGGGGTAAGCTTAGGGGATAAAGAAATAAAGAAAAGTGAGGGAACAATTTGGAACTAGGTGGGAAAAGGGAAATGATACGAGAGGATTTGGGGGAAAGTATGTGAATAAGAGAGGATTTGGGGGAAAGTATGTGAATAGGATAGTGACTGCTCAAAGGAAATTGGACATCTGAGTATGGATGCAGCACACAGAATTGAAAAGGGGAATAAACAGTGAGGAGGAACAGAGTTGGAAATAAACAAATAGTAAATATGACATTGAGTGTGAATAGGATGAATTCACACATGAGATGAAAAGGATAAAAAATAAAAAAGAGGACCCGGCAATTTGTTGTTTACAAAAAGCATTCTGACAATGAGAGACAAACATAAAGTTAAGATGAGGGCCTAGATCAGCCTTCACTGATAAAAAGAAGTCATAATCTCTGACAGAACTGGGGTTAACATGTATATAATTGGAAGTGATGAACAGGGTAATTATGCTATTGTTGGGGGGGGTTGGTTACTATCAGTAATGAAACATTATCATATCATATTAGCATTTAGTGCATATTATATATACACCAAGCTTTATACCACCTAGGTTTTTAAGGAAAGCCAGATCTTCCTTGTTATGGGGTGAAGATGTGTACCCCTGGGGTTGGGGAAGGGTACCTTCTGCAAGAATGCAAGACTCCAAAACTTAGCTTAAAAACAAAAAGAGAGATTTATTCATTTAGAGAGTAATGTTGAGAATGGCCAGGAGGATAGCAAGGTGGGGAGCAGTTCCTGGGAGGACAGCATGGATGGAAAGGCTGTCCTCCAGACGATATCAGTTCTGGGGATTTTATACTCTTTACAACAGATGCTATGTCAAGGTGTGGACATGACTCTAGAGTGGTAAACCCTCAGGCATTTGGTGTGGTGGGGTGGTCATCTGACTGGGGTCTTCCTGAAGGCATAAAGATTCCTTGGTTTTAGGGAACAAACAGATGTCTGAGATGTAGCCTGATAGGATCAAGGTGTAGCCTGGAGATGCCTCTCTCTGTCCATCTTAAAATCTAGAGGATGATCAAAGGAGGACAATCATCTCAGATTCCTAGAGGGATCATTGGATGTTTTTAGGCTCAGAGTCCTGAGGATGTAAGGGAGCAAGTGTTAAGTTAAAATTTTAGGGGTTGAGACTGAATATAATAATTATAGTTCTCCAAGGATTTTACTTATAAAATCCTAAAATGAAACACTCAAGTCAGAATGGAGTTTTATGGTGATTTAATTACAAGAGGAGGAAGAAATTAAAAGAAGGAGAGAGAGAGAGGGAGAGAAGGAAAGGGAGTTAGCTTAACTGCTCTGGCTCAGGCTGAACTGGAGGCAGGAGCTCAAGGGTTTGGCCTGGGATCCAATGGGAAAAGTGGAGTCAGTCCTTATCAGTCACCCACGTGACTGATTGAAGGAAAGCTGTCTGAAGGGCTCCTCCAAGCTCAAGTTCCAGGAACGAACTGGCGTCTAGCAGTCTCCTCAGGAAGTGACAAGAACTCCAGTGGCTGTTCTGTACCTCACTTCCTGCTCACATGTGCCAATGGTGGCTCAAGCTTGGCTTAGGACAGCCCGGGGGGGGGGGCAGTTAGTTGTTTCTGATTTGTCATTAGCTAGCACATGCCCATGTAGTGTAGATGTGCACATTTCTGGGTGCTAGACCAAGCAAGACGGAGAAAATTTAAAAATCACACAAGGGAATTTCCCTGATAATAATTTGCCTGAGTTTCTGGGGGTACAATGCCCATGTCATTCCTGATTCCAGATTTGCTGCTCTATTTACTCACTGCACAACTAGCTCTTTTTAAAAAGAAATATATCTTTTTGAATTTATTTATTTATTTAGAACATTTTTTCATGGTTCCATGATTTTCCCCACCCTTCTTCCCTCCTCCCTCTGGGAGCTGACAAGCAAATCCACTGGGTTATACACATATCATTGTTCAAAACCTACATCTGTATTATTCATATTTTCAGTAGATTGATCTGTTAAAACTCAAAACCCCAATCATATCCCTATTAAACTAGGTGATCCGTTATATGTTTTTCTTCTGCATTTCTACTCCTACAGTTCTTTCTCTTAATGTGAAGAGCTTGCTTTTTCAAAGTTCCTCTGGATTGCTCTGTATCATTGAATTGCTACTAAGAAGAAAAAGTCTGTTACATTTGATTGTGCCACAATGTTTCAATTTCTGTGTACAATATTCTCCTGGTTCTGCTTATTTCTCTTTGTATTAATTCCTGGAGATATTTCCAGTTCATATACAAATCCTCCAGTTTATTGTTCCTTTCAGTACAAATGTATTCCATCACTATCAGATACCAAAATTTTTAGTCATTCCCCAATTGAGGAACACCAACTCATTTTCCAGTTTTTGCCACTATAAAAAGTACAGCTGTAAATATTTTATACAAATATTTTTATTATTATCTCTTTGGGGTAAAAACCCAGCAGTGGTATATGTAGATCAAAGGGGAATCATTTTGTAAAAGCCTTTAGGGCATAATTCCAAAATGTCTTCTAGAATGGTTGGGCCAATTCACAATTCCACCAGCAGTACATTAAGGTCCCAATTTTGCCACATCCCCTACATTTGCTAATAAGAAGAGATTTAGAACATTTTTTCCATGTACTTATTGATAGTTTTAATTTCTTCATCTGAAAATTGCCTATTCATATTCTTGACCATTTGTCAATTGGGGAATGACTGGATTTTTTGGATATTTTATTTAGTTCCTTATATATTTGGGAAATTAAACCTTTGTCAGAGAATTTTGTTATAAAAATATTTTCCCAGTTTGTTGCTTCCCTTCTAATTTTGGTTGCATTGGTTTTGTTTGTACAAACCATTTTAAATTTAACATAATCACTCATTTTATATTTTGTTAAAGTCCTCTGTCTCTTCCTTGGTGTTAAATTCCTTCCCTTCCCATAGATCTGACAGGTGTACTATTTAATATTCATCTAATTTATTAATGATTTGACTCTTTAAGTTATTTACCCAATTTGAGGTGTGAGATGTTGATCTAGATCTGATTTTTCCCATACTTTTTTCCAATTTCCTCAACAATTTTTTTTCAAATAGTGATTTCTTTTTCAAAAAGCTGTGTTCTTTGTGTTTATTGAATACTAACTTGCTGAGCTCATTTACCCCTAGTTTATTCCATTGATCTACCTCAGTCTCTTAGTTGGTAATATATTATTTTTATGACCACTGCTTTAAAGTACAGTTTAAGATCTGGTACTGCTAGGCCGCCTTACTTCATATTTTCCCCCTTAATTTCTCTTCATATTTTTGATCTTTTGTTCTTCCAGATGAACTTTGTTATAGTTTTTTCTAACTCTATAAGAAAAGTTTTGTGGGAGTATGTTAGGTATGACACTGAATGCATAAATTAATTTAATTTGGGTAGGATTGTCCTTTTTATTTTATTACCTCATCATACCCATGAGGAATTAATGTTTTTTTCCAATTATTTATATCTAGTTTTAGTTGTATAAAAAGTGTTTTGTAGTTGTGTTCATATAGTTCCTGTGTTTCTCTTGGCAAATAGATTCCTAAATATTTTGCATTGTCTAGAGTGATTTTAAGTGGAGTTTCTCTTTCTAAGTCTTGCTGTTGAGTTTTGTTAGAAATTTAGATTAATGCTGATGATTTATGTGGGTTTATTTTGTACCCTGCAACTTTGTTAAAGTTGTTAATTATTTCTACTAGCCTTTCAGTTGATTTTTTAGGATTCTTTAAGTAGACCATTATATCTGTTAACAGTGATAGTTTAGTTTTCTCATTGCCTACTTTAATCCCTTTAATATCTTTTCCTTCTCTTATTGCTACTGCTAACATTTCTAGTATAATGTTCAATAATAGAGGGGATAATGGGCATCCTTACTTCACTCCAAATCGCACAGGGAAGGCTTCAAACTTGTCCCCACTGAAGATGATGCTTGCTGATAATTTTAAATATATAATGCTTATTATTTTTAGGAAATGTCCTTCTCTTCCTAAACTTTCTTGTATTTTCAAAAGGAATGGGCTATTTTGTTAAAGGCTTTTTCTGCATCTATTGAGATAATCATGTGATTGCTGTTGATTTGATTATTGATGTAATCAATTATGTGGATGGTTTTCCTAATATTAAACCATCCTTTCATTACTGGTATAAATCCCACCTGTTAATAGTGAATAATCCTTGTGATAATTTGCTGTCCTCTTTTTGCTAGTATTTTATTTAAGATTTTTGCATCTATGTTCATTAAGGAAAGTGGTGTGTAGTTTTCTTTCTCTGTTTTTGGTCTGCCTGGATTTGGAATCAATACCATATTTGTGTAATAAAAGGAATTTGGTAGAACTCATTTTGTACTTATTTTTTTTTGTTTTTTTTCACTTGTTTTTTTTTAATTTTAATATTATTTTATTTGGTCGTTTTCATACATTATTCACTGGAAACAAAGATCGTTTTCTTTTCCTCCCCTCCCCTCCCCCCTTCCCCCCCCCCCCCCCGCCTTTCTCTCTCCCATAGCCGACGCATGATTCCACTGGTTATCACATGTGTTCTTGACTCGAACCCATTTCCCTGTTGTTGGAGTTTGCATTATAGTGTTCATTTAGAGTCTCTCCTCAGTCTTATCTCCTCCAACCCTGTAGTCAAGCAGTTGCTTTTCAGCGGTGTTTATACTCCAACAGTTTATCCTCTGCTTGTGGGTAGTATTTTTTTTTAGATCCCTGCAGATTGTTCAGGGATTGCATTGATACTAATGGAGAAGTCCATCACCTTCGATTGTACCACAATGTATCAGTCTCTGTGTATAATGTTTTCCTGGTTCTGCTCCTCTCGCTCTGCATTACTTCCTGGAGGTTGTTCCAGTCTCCATGGAACTTCTCCACTTTATTATTCCTTTTAGCACAATAGTATTCCATCACCAACATATACCACAATTTGTTCAGCCATTCCCCAATTGAAGGGCATCCCCTCATTTTCCAATTTTTGGCCACCACAAAGAGCGCAGCTATGAATATTTTTGTACAAGTCTTTTTGTCCATTATCTCTTTGGGGTACAAGCCCAGCAGTGCTATGGCTGGATCAAAGGGCAGACAGTCTTTTATCGCCCTTTGGACATAGTTCCAAATTGCCCTCCAGAATGGTTGGATCAATTCACAACTCCACCAGCAATGAATTAATGTCCCCACTTTGCCACATCCCCTCCAGCATTCATTACTTTGCATAGCTGTCATGTTAGCCAATCTGCTAGGTGTGAGATGATACCTCAGAGTTGTTTTGATTTGCATCTCTCTGATTATAAGAGATGTAGAGCACTTTTTCATGTGCTTATTAATAGTTTTGATTTCTTTGGCTGAGAATTGCCTGTTCATGTCCCTTGCCCATTTGTCAATTGGAGAATGGCTTGATTTTTTGTACAATTGATTTAGTTCTTTATAAATTTTAGTAATTAAACCTTTGTCAGAGGTTTTTATGAAGATTGTTTCCCAATTTGTTGCTACCCTTCTGATTTTGGTTACATTGGTTTTGTTTGTACAAAAACTTTTTAATTTGATGTAATCCAGATTATTTATTTTGCATTTTGTAATTCTTTCTAATTCTTGCTTGGTTTTGAAGTATTTCCCTTCCCAAAGGTCTGACATGTATACTATTCTGTGTTCGCCTAATTTTCTTATAGTTTCCTTCTTTATGTTCAAGTCATTCATCCATTTTGAATTTATCTTGGTGTAGGGTGTGAGGTGTTGATCTAAGCCTAATTTTTCCCACACTGTCCTCCAATTTTCCCAACAGTTTTTATGAAATAGTGGATTTTTGTCCCAAAAGCTGGGATCTTTGGGTTTGTCATATACTGTCTTGCTGAGGTTGCTTGCCCCCAGTCTATTCCACTGATCCTCCTTTCTGTCTCTTAGCCAGTACCAAATTGTTTTGATGACTGCTGCTTTATAATATAGTCTGAGATCTGGGACTGCAAGACCCCCTTCCTTTGTATTTTTTTTCATTAATTCCCTGGATATCCTTGATCTTTTGTTCTTCCAAATGAACTTTGTTATGTTTTTTTCTAAATCAGTAAAAAAAAATTTTGGAAGTTCCATGGGTATGGCACTAAATAGATAGATGAGTTTGGGTAGGATGGTCATTTTTATTATATTGGCTCGTCCTACCCATGAGCAGTTAATGTTCTTCCAATTGTTCAAGTCTAGTTTTAGTTGTGTGGAAAGTGTTTTGTAGTTGTGTTCATATAGATCCTGTGTTTGTCTCAGGAGATAGATTCCTAAGTATTTTATTTTGCTTTGGGTAATTTTGAATGGGATTTCTCTTTCTAGTTCTTGCTGCTGAGCTGTGTTGGAATTATATAGAAATGCTGATGACTTATGTGGGTTTATTTTGTATCCTGCAACTTTGCTAAAGTTGTTGATTATTTCAATTAGCTTTTTGGTTGAGTCTCTAGGATTCTTTAAGTAGACCATCATGTCATCTGCAAAGAGTGATAATTTGGTCTCCTCCTTGCCTATTTTGATGCCTTCAATTTCTTTTTCTTCTCTAATTGCTACTGCTAGTGTTTCTAATACAATGTCAAATAATAGAGGTGATAATGGGCATCCTTGTTTCACTCCTGATCTTAATGGGAATGGATTTAGTTTATCCCCATTGCAGATGATATTAGCTGATGGTTTTAGATATATACTGTTTATTATTTTTAGGAATGACCCTTCTATTCCTATGCTTTCTAGTGTTTTTAGTAGGAATGGGTGTTGTATTTTATCAAAGGCTTTTTCTGCATCTATTGAGATAATCATGTGGTTCTTGTTGGTTTGCTTGTTGATGTGGTCAATTATGTGGATAGTTTTCCTAATGTTGAACCAGCCCTGCATCCCTGGTATGAATCCTACTTGATCATGGTGGATGACCCTTCTAATCACTTGCTGGAGTCTTTTTGCTAGTATCCTATTTAAGATTTTTGCATCTATATTCATTAGGGAGATTGGCCTATAGTTTTCTTTCTCTGTTTTTGGCCTGCCTGGCTTTGGAATTAGTACCATGCTTGTGTCATAAAAGGAGTTTGGTAGGACTCCCTCTTTGCTTATTATGTCAAATAGTTTGTATAGTATTGGGGTTAACTGTTCTCTGAATGTTTGATAGAATTCACTGGTGAATCCATCAGGCCCTGGGGATTTTTTCTTAGGCAGTTCTTTGATGGCTTGATGGATTTCAATTTCTGATATGGGATTATTTAAGAAAACTATTTCTTCTTCTGTTAGTCTAGACAATTTATATTTTTGTAAATATTCATCCATATCACCTAGGTTGGTATATTTATTGCCATATAGTTGGGCAAAGTAGTTTTTAATGATTGCCTTAATTTCCTCTTCATTGGAGGTGAGATCCCCCTTTTCATCCTTAATGCTATTAATTTGACTTTCTTCTTTCCTTTTTTTAATTAAATTAACCAGTACTTTGTCTATTTTGTCTGTTTTTTCAAAGTACCAGCTTCTAGTCTTGTTTATTAGCTCAATAGTTCTGTCACTTTCTATTTTATTAATTTCTCCCTTAATTTTTAGGATCTCTAGTATGGTTTTCTTCTGGGGGTTTTTAATTTGTTCATTCTCGAGTTTTTTTATTTGCATTTCCAATTCCTTGGTCTCTGTCCTCCCTAATTTGTTAATATATGCACTCAGGGATATGAATTTTCCTCTAAGTACTGCCTTGGCTGCATCCCATAAGGTTTGAAAGGATGTTTCGCCGTTGTCATTTTCTTCAACGAAATTGTTAATTGTTTCTATGATTTCTTCTCTAACTATCCGATTTTGGAGTATCATGTTATTTAATTTCCAATTAATTTTTGATTTGGGTCTCCATGTACCCTTTCCGATCAATATTTTAATTGCCTTGTGATCTGAAAAGGCTGCAGTTAATATTTCTGCTTTTCTGCATTTAAGTGCCATGTTTCTATGACCTAGTGTATGATCTATTTTTGTGAATGTGCCATGTGGTGCTGAAAAGAAGGTGTATTCTTTTTTGTCCCTATTTATTTTTCTCCATATGTCTATTAATTCTAATTTTTCTAAGATTTCATTCACCTCTTTTACCTCTTTCTTATTTATTTTTTGATTTGATTTATCTAAATTTGATAGTGGTTGGTTCAAGTCTCCCACTAATATGGTTTTACTGTCTATTTCCTCCTTCAATTCTCCTAGTTTCTCTATTAAAAATTTGGATGCTATACCATTTGGTGCATACATGTTGATTAGTGATATTTCCTCATTGTCTATACTTCCTTTTAGCAGAATATATTTACCTTCCCTGTCCCTTTTGATCAGGTCTATTTGTACTTTGGCTTTGTCAGATATCATGATTGCAACTCCTGCCTTCTTTCTATCGGTTGAGGCCCAAAAGGTCTTACTCCAACCTTTAATTCTAACCTTGTGAGTGTCAACCCGTCTCATATGTGTTTCTTGAAGACAACATATGGTAGGGTTTTGGGTTCTAATCCAATCTGCTATTTGTCTGCGTTTTATGGGTGAGTTCATCCCATTCACGTTCAAAGTTATGATTGTTATTTGTGGATTCGCTGGCATTTTGATATCTTCCCCTAGTTCTGACCTTTCTTCTTTAGCTTTCTCCTTTTGAACCAGTGATTTACTTTAGGTCAGTCCCCCTAGTCCCCTCCCTTGAGATGCTTCCCTTTCTAGCCCCTCCCTTTTTATGCTCCCTTCCCCTCCCCCCTCTCCTTCCCTCCCTTTTTGTACTCCCTCCCCCCTCCCCCTCCTCAATTTTCCTTTCTTTCTTGCCCTAATGGATAAGATAGAATTCAGGATCCCACTGGATCTAGATGTTCTTCCCTCTCAGATTTGATTTCACTGAGAGTAAGGTTTAAGTAATTCCACTTCACGCTCTCTTCCTCTCCTTCTCATATGAGAGTTCTTCCCCTCCCCTTCCCATGTGTATCTTTATATGGGAAAGTTTATTCTATTGATTCCCCCCCTATTTCTTGAAGTTAATCTTAGTATTATCACGGTTCCCCCCTCCCTTTTCCTTTTTTTGCCCCAACTTTCCCCAAATCTTCTTAATTCCCCAATCTTTCCCTATGCATGTTTCTTCTAACTACTCTTATGATGATACAATTTATGAGAGTTACACAAAACATTTTCCCCACATATTAATATATATATAATTTGATGTAAATGTAGTCCTTATAGAAGAGAGTTTGACTTAAAGAGAAAGATAAGAATTATCTCCTTTTCCCTTTCTTTCATATTTACCTTTTCATGTTTCTCTTGCTTTCTGTGCTTGGATATCGAACTTTCCACAGAGCTCTGGTCTTTTCTTAGCAAATGCTTGGAAATCTTCTATTTTGTTGAATGCCCCTACTTTCCCCTGGATGTATATAGTCAGTTTTGCTGGGTAGTTGATTCTTGGTTGGAGACCCAGCTCTCTTGCCTTTCTAAATATCGTGTTCCATGCTTTGCGGTCTCTTAGTGTATTAGCCGCTAAGTCGTGTGTGATCCTTATGGGAGCCCCCTTATATCTGAAGCTCTTCTTCTTGGCTTCTTGTAGGATTTTCTCCTTTACTTGGAAGCTCTTGAATTTGGCAATTACATTCCTAGGCGTTGTCTTTTGGGGATTTAGTATAGAAGGTGTTCTATGAATCCTTTCTATTTCTATTTTGCCCCCTTGCTCCAGAACGTGGGGGCAATTTTCTTTTATAATCTCCTGTAGAATAATATCCAATTTGTTGTTTACCTCTGGTTTTTCTGGGAGACCGATGATACGGAGATTTTCTCGTCTTCCTCTGTTCTCCAGGTCCGTGACCTTCTCAGTGAGATATTTTATGTTTTCTTCCAATTCATTAATTATTTGGGTTTGCTTTATTGATTCTTGCTGTTTTATCATCTCACTTTCTTCGAGGTGCTTAATTCTGGTCATTAGGGACTGGTTTTGCTTTTCAGCCTTGTCTGCCCTTCTATTGGATGCTTCGAGTTCTTTTTCCAATTGAGCAGTCTTATCTGTCAGACAGCTGATCTCTTTCTCCCATTTTTCTTTCCAGAAGGTTTCCATCTTTTGGATAAGTTCCAGTTTGAGATCTTCCAGAGCTTGTTGATAGTTTCCATTTTGGGAGGCGTGTTCTGAATTTTTTTGGATTTCCTCCTCATTCTCCTCTTTTCCTTGGGTACTTCCACCATAAAAGTTTTCAATAGTCACTTTTTTCCCTTTCTTCCTGGAGGCTTGATTTTGGGCCATGTGAGCCATCCCTTTGGTGGTTTTATTCCCCTTTCCTTTTTGGTCTGGGGTCTGGGTTATAAGAGCGGTTTTTCTGTGAATTTAGGTTGCTTCAGACTAGTTCTTCCCAGCCTCCGAGCCCAGGTATTCAGCTCCGCCCAGATAATCAGCGTGCGTTGTTCAGCGCAGCCCACCCCAAGTCCAGGTCCACTGGATTCTCCAGTGAAAGCGCCCTGAGACGTTTTTTTCCTGGCAGTCCCCAGATCCCAAGGACCCTGGAGTGCCCCCCCCCCCCCAGACAGAGACGCTCCCCACTCACTCGCTGTCCCGGTGAGCGCTCAGGTAGCTCACTCTGGTTTAGTGGGGGAGGTGGGGTGGGGGAAGGGCGGCTCAGTTCACTTTTCTGTGCAAGCTTTTCCTTCTTATTTTAGTGTGGAAATGTTCAAGCCCCACGTACCTTTGCCTCTGTGGGGTACTGGGGAGTTCTTCTGTTCCTCCAAAGGTGATTTTATGCTCCTTTGATGTAGTCTATTTCGTTCGGTGCCGGGGAGAGGAAGTGTGTGGAGTCTAGATTGCAGCCATGATTACCCGGAAGTCCCTTTATGAACTTATTTTATCAAAGAGTTCATACAGTACTTGAAATGGTTGTTCTTTAAATGTTTGATAGAATTCACTTGTGAATCCATCTGATCCTGGGGATTTTTTTTCAGGAGTTCTTTAATAATAATTTATTCGATTTGTTTTTCTGATATGGGATTATTTAAGTATTCTATTTCCTCTTTTGTTAATCTAGGCAATTTTTATTTTTGTAAATATTCATCCATTTCATGTAGATTGTCATATTAATTGCCATATAATTGGATAAAAGAACTCTTAATACTTACCTTAATTTCCTCTTCATTAGAGGCGTGAAGATTGGATTTAGCTATCTACTGTTTGTAACAATGAAGATAATTAGTCTAACAAAATCAGAATGTCTTGAGAACTTTAAATTACTCCACCCTACTTAGTTTAACAAAATCAGGGATGTCTTATAAACTTTAAATTACTCCGCCTGGCTTAGATCTTACTTTATGGGAAGGTAAAGTTGCAATCTCCTGATTGAACAACGAAGGTACTTAGTTCTTACTTTTTAGTGAAGCTAGAACTTTAAGTTAAGTCTATTTTTAGATCTTAATACAAAAAGGTGTTAAGTAACTATAAAAGGTAAATTAATCACAAAATGGTTAAGTAACTCACAAAAGGTGAACTTAACAAAGAATGTTAAGTAACTTTAAAGATATAATCTAATCAAAGAAGATGAGAACTAAAGAATGGGCATTTAGAGGAGGGGACACAATAGTAATAGATCTGTATATTTGTCTCACTTCCTCTCTCCGGGAACTTTTGGTGACAGAGATTTGGTTGGTGGCAGCTTGCTGGGCCTTTTGGCATCTTAACATGGCTACAAGCTTTTGTCCGGTTCGGTGCTGAGTTTCTGGTAGAGTTTTTTCTCCTTTACTTTCCAAACTTATCCTCTTAGAAGCCTCTAATCTCCTTCAGAGACCTAGTGGCAGAAATCTTGAACTCCCCCTGGCACAGGCCAGGTGGGAGAAAAATCTATACCCTCTTCTCTCTTTCTCCTTAAATCCTTTCCACTATATTAATTAAAATTACCATAAATTTTCAGAATGATTTGAGTATTTTATTTGGGATTTTTTCCTTGGTGACCAATTAATTTATATTTTATGTCACAACCCTAAAATTATGTTTACAGTCATGAGATCACCCTTTTCATCTTTGATACAGTTACTTTGATACTCTTCTTTCTTTTTTTAATTAAATTAACCAGTAATTTATCTATTTTATTTTTTAAAAGAACCAGCTCCTAGTCTTATTTATTAGTTTGTTTCTTTTAATTTCAAAGTTATTATTTTTTCCTTTAAATTTGATGATTTCCAATTTAGTTTTTACCTGAGATTTAAAAATTTGTTCTTTTCTTATTTTTTATGTTGCATATCCAATTCATTTTTTAAAAATGATTTTTTTATTTAGAATATTTTCCATGGCTACATGATTTATTATTTTTCCCACTCCTTTTCCCTCCCCCTTCCCAGATCTGACATAAAATTCTACTGGGTTATACAGATATGATTGTTCCAAATGTATTTACACTTCACTCATATTTGTAATAGAGTGATCCTTTAACACCAAAGCCCCAATCATATCGCCATCAAACCATGTGATCAATCATATATTTTTCCTTTGAGATTCTACTCCCACAGTTCTTTCTCCAGATGTCGATAGCATTGTTCCTCATAAGTTCCTAGGTTTTATCCTGAATCATTGAGAAAGTCTATTATATTTGATTATGCCACAATGTATCAGTATCTGTGTATAATGTTCTTGTGGTTCTGCTCCTTTTACTCTACATCAATTCCTGGAGTTCTTTCCAGTTCACATAGAAATCCTCCAGTTAATTGTTCCTTTCAGCACAATAGTATTCCATCACCAGCAGATACCACAATTTTTTTTTCATTTATTCCCCAGTCAATGGACAACCCTTCATTTTCTAATTATTTACCACTACAAAGAGCAAGGCTATAAATATTTTTGTACAAACCTTTTTTCCTTATTATCTCATTGGGGCATCAACCCAGCAGTGGTATACCTGCTCAATTCATTAATCTCCTCCCTTTCTTTTTTGTTGATATAGGCATTCAAAGATATAAATTTTCCCCAGTACTGCTTTGGCTGTATCCTGTATATTTTGATATGTTGTCTCCTCATTTTCATTCTCTTTGATGAAATCAATACTTATTTCTTTGATTCATCAGTTTTGAAGGATTTAATTATTTAATTTCCAATTGCTTTTAAATTTGCCTCTTCATGAACCCTTATTAATTATGATTTTCATCACATTATATTCTGAGAAATTTGTGTTTATTATTTCTGGTTTTCTGCATTTGTTTCCTATGTTTTTATGCCCTAGTACACTGTCAGTCTTTGTATATGTAACATATACTACAGAACAGGTATATTCCTTTTTATACTTATTTAGTTTTCTCCAGACATCTTTTAGCGCTAAAGTTTCTAAAATTTCATTCACTTTCCTTAGTCCTTTTAAACTTATTTTTTGGTTCAATTTATCTAGTTCTGATAGGAGAAGTTTGAGGTCCCCCAGTAGTATTATTTTTATATTTCCTCCTTGAACTCCTTCAATTTCTGCTTTAAAAATCTGGATGTTGTACAATTTGGTGCATATATGTTGAGTACTGATACTTCTTCATTATTTATGCAATCTTTTATCAATAAATAGTTTCCTTCCTTGTCTCTTTTGTCAATATGTAGTTTCCTTCCTTGTCTCTTTTAATCAAATCAATTTTTTTACTTTATTTTTGTCTGAATTCATGATTGCTACTTCTGCCTTCTTTGTCTCAGTTGCATCCCAATAGATTCTGCTCCAGCCTTTTACTATGTGTGTCTATCTCATGCATGTTTCTTATAGACAACATATACTAGAATTCTTGTGTTTAATTCACTCTACAATCTCTTGCATTTTAAGGGTGAGTTAATTCCATTCTCATTTTGAGTTATGATTACCACCTGTGCATTCCCCTTCATTTTAACTGCTTTCTTTAATTCTAACTTTACTCCTCCTATTCTTCCCTTACCTCTACTATTTTGTTTTTAATCACTCTCTTCCATTTCCCCTCCCATTATATAGTTCCCCTTATTCCTTCCTTCCTTCTTAATTCCCTATAACTATAGGACTTTTTGGATGCCCCCAAACTTCTCCTTCCCTTGTATATCTCCCCTCCACATCATCCTGTTTCTTATTCTCCTTCTACTTTTCTATAGGGTAAAATACAATTCTATACCCAAATGAGCCTGGCTGTTCTCTCTCTGAGCCAATTCCAGTGAGAAAACAGTTAAATCACCAACTTCTTCCTCCCTTCCATTGTATTGTTTTCTCCAATCCAACTATCCTTGGTGCTTCTTTATGTTATATATTTCCCCCATTTTGACTACTATGACAATGATATCAATTTTTTAGAATTAAATATATCATTATTACATATAGGAATATATGCCCTTTAATCTTATTGAAGTCATTAAATTTTCCTCCTTTTTTGTTTATTTTTTCATGCTTCTCTTGGATTTTATATTTGGGCCTCAAATTTTCTCTTCAAGGTTAGTCTTTTCTTTAGGAATGCTTGGAAGTGTTCTATTTTATTAAATGACCATACTTGCCTCTAAAAGAGTATAGTAAGCTTTGTTGGATAATTGATTCTTGGTTGTAGATCCAGTTCCCTTGCCCTATGGAATATTATATTCCAAGCCTTCTAGTCCTTTAGTATGGAGGCTGCTATGTCCTGTGTGATTCTAACTGGGGCTCCCTGATATCTGAATTGTTTCTCTTTATTTACTTATAATATTTTCTCCCTGGTCTGGGAACTCTTGAAACTGGCTATAATGTTCCTAGGAATTGTCAATTGGGGATTTAATTCAAGAGGTGATCTGTGAATTCTTTCAGTTTCTATTTTACCCTCTTGTTCAAGGATATTGGGGCATTTCTCTTCAATAATTTCCTGTAGGATGATATCAAGGCTTTTTTCTGGTCATGGCCTTCAGGTACTCAAATAGTTCTTATATTATCTCTCTTTGATCTATTTTCCTGATCTGCCATTTTTTCATTCTTTTGAGTTTATTTTATAAAACCTTGGTGCTCTGAGAAATCATTAGCTTCTAGTTGTTCAATTCTAATTTTTTTAAAAATACTGGATTTTTGTCCATGGCTTTGTGATCCTCCTTTTCCTTTTGAACTATTTTCTTTGTATCTCATTCTCTTTGTCTTTTAATTTTTTTAATCTAATTTTCTAGCTGGTCAGTTCTGGCATTCAAGACACTATTTTCTTTTATTTTTTTATTAATTCATGCTCTTCTGTTTCCAGATGACTATTTTGCTTTTTTAAGTTCTTTTTCCAATTTTCTTCAACCTGTGTTATTTTTTAAATTCTTTTTTGAGCTCTTCCAAAAACTGAATCCAATTTTCTGGAGCTTCTGAGGTTTTACTTAATGTTCCTTGGTTCACCTCTGTTCAATCTGTTCTTTGTTGTTTTTCTGGATAGTAGTTTTCAAATGTAGTTTCTTTTTACTTCTGCTGTTTACTCATAATTTTGTTTTTTTCCCTCTTTGTGAGCTATACATTTGTTCCTCTGATTGTTTGCTGGGTCTGTGACATTGAGCTTTTCTGTCCTCTAGAACCTTCTTCTCTGAGCTGCTGATATACTTAATTAAGCCAGTTGAACTGATCTACAGAGCTGAATGTACCCTGAGGTTAAAACTTCCCACAGCAGAGGCCCAAGATGAAAGATGCTGACTGAAGGCTATGACCAGCCTGCCCTCTCCTCTATTCCTCTCCACCAGCTTCCTCCTTGCCATCTGTGGTCAGAGTGTTGAGGTTTGAATAGTTGTGGTAGCAAGGTACTCTGTCCTGTTTGGAGCCCTCCCCCTGAGATCCCACCAATGGCTGAGGCTCAGCAGAGTAAGTGGGGGGCAGGACCATTGGAACATTCCTTCTTTCTTTTCTTTATCCCAAAGAATTCAATATTCTCTGCATACCTTTTAAGTTGAATTGAGCAGGAGGATCCTGAAGCTCTGTCTTGTTGGATTTAGTTTTCTGTCCCCCTTGAGGCATTTTGTTTTTGTTTGGTGTGGAAGGATATTCACAGAGGAATCAATTTTTGCTGTTTCTAAGACACCATCTTGACACTTCCCTCCAAAACTAGCTTCTGGAAAACTTATAAGAAATCAACTTTTTTCCCAAGAAGTATTCAATATTAATACTCAATAAGCGGAGAGGCATGCCTCTAAAATTGATGCCCAAAACTTGCCTGTTAATTCTAATTCATTCCATATTTAAACAATTTTAGAATTGTGATTTACCATTAAATATGTGAGACAGATTCTCAGAATTGTGGGCTTGGATTACTACCATAATATAGATTATAGAATATTAAATATTATTCTTTAGATTTTATATATTCCAGTCATGTCATTTTAGAAGCATACCAAGAAAGTAGTGATTATCTTATAAATATTTTATTGTTTGGTCATTTTGAATCATTTACAGGTTTTGGGGACAGTGTTTGGAGTTTTACTGGAAAAGATATTGGAAGGGTTTGTCATTTCCTTCTTCAGTTTGTTTTGTAGATGAGGAAACATAGGACAACAGAGTTAAATGGCTTGTCCAGGGTCACACAATTACTCAGTATCTGAGGCTAGATTTGAACCTAGGAGGATGAGTCTTCCTCATGTGTGAATGGAACCCACTCCCAGGATCCCATGCTGGGGTCCTAACCTGTGTCCTGGTACTGCTAGTGTTACATGATGTCAGTGCACTCCAGTGTGGGTCATGGGGCAATGACCTAGGTAGCTGAACTGGAAACAATCATGTTATTGATCCAGGGTAAAATAGGAGGGATAAAAGAAGGAGTTCCAGGATGTGGGAGCTCTCTCTTCTCTTGGGAATGATAAAATAAAGGTGGTTGAGAGAGCCATGTGGAGAGTAATCACATAGCTAATTTAGAATAGATTTTTTTTCTATCTGTCTGCTTCTCTTATTCAAGTAAATATTAATAAACTCTATGAAAATTAAGGGCCAGAGTTTAATTTAGCTACAACACTGACTTCAGGCCTGCCACTATCTACTATGCCACTTAGCTTCATCTCTTACAGAAATATGGCATGACTTTGTAAAAATAGTATCCAGTAGGCTAAATACTTAGAGGGAACTGAAATGGGAGGGAAAATGGACACGTATCATGGTCAAAATCAGGATGTAACCTTTGCTTGTCATAGATGGGATCATGCTAAACGAAAAGAGAGGAGAGTCCCTCTGCTCTCATTGGGCTGCTTTGGATTACTTGGCTCATTATGGCATAGCACAATTTAAGTGGCCCTTGATAAGCTGGGAAGTGTCTAGAGGAGGGTAAGTAGATTATTGAAGGGCTTTGAGTCAATTCCATGTGAAAAAAATGGGGTCTTTTAACATGGGAAGACTAGAGGTTGATGGCTGTCTTTAAGTATTTAAGTGGATTTTATGTAGAAGGAAAAAGTTTGTTCAACTGCTTTCTAGAGCCAGAACAAGGAGCCACACATGACAGGTGTGAAGAGGTAAATTTAAACTTGATGTCAAGAAAAAAAACCTACTAAGACTTAAAGTTGTACAAAGTGGGATGATGTCTCTGGGCATTGAGTCAATTTCTCTCCTTGATGGCCTTGAATGCAATGCAATGGACACAATCAGATCTAGCGATCTGAGTATCACTGTTGAGCAATATGAGGGAGCAGACTGTTGCAAAGCATCGGGAAAGAAAAAACTGAAATATGATGCAACATGCATTGCAGTGAGGATTTCTTTGGGATATATGTTCACTTAGATGGTCCATCAGGGTCCCTTTTGACTCGCATATTCCATTTATATGAGTTGAAATGAACACTCATAGAACACATTTACTTATAGATATTTTTAATGGTTTATTTTTGTTAACATAAACCCTTAAATTAGGAAAGCTACAGATGGAGTTTTAACACAATTGTGACTAAGACAAAGAAACTCCTTTTGGTGAACAAGTTTCCCTAGGAGATTCAGTTACAAAATGTGCATTAAAGACTGTATTTCGTAAGAGACACAGAACTCTTATATCTACCCAGGTCATTCCCTTATCACAGACAGTTGTGAGAAAACTGTAGAACTGACTGGTGAAAAAAGGAAGTGAACAGTGTTAAAAGGAAAAAAAAAAGAAATGAATTGACAACAATTAAAGACGTTTCTAGGAGTCTACCATTAGAATGGATCTATCCTTCACTGTATTGTGTACACCCGTTGTCACACTGTACTGCTATTGTCCCCTTTCTAAGGTTATGGTTTTCTTCGCATGAATGGACAAAATAGAAAAGAACTTAATTAATAATTGAAATATTTTAGGAAAGAAGTTTTACCTTGCCCTCATTCCCCCATTAACAGAATAAGAACTTTCAAGTTTACTTTGCCCTGTATTTCTTCCACTGCTAAATGTTCTCCTTCTATTATTCTCTAGGTTCCTGGCTTTAAAATTTAAGTCAGTGGAAGATGGCCTTTTCCTGCAATGGCTCAGTAAAATCTAGTGATCTGAGTGTCACTGTTGAGAAATATGAAGGGCCTTACTGTTGTAAAGCACAGGGAAAGAAAAACTGAGACATGAAGCAACACAGGACTAGCAACTTTTTAAAAAGTCATAGACATCAGGAAGTTAAAGCTAACAAAGGTGATCACAAATAGCAAGATGGCTTTGGCAGCATGGGTCTCTGAAGAGCCTCTTTGAGACAGACTTTGTAGTTATACAAATATGTTGAATTCTTTGGTGATGTCTATAAGAAGGAAGCACAATCAGCCACTGGTAATGGCCATGACACTCACAAAGAATCCATTATAAGCAAACTTCCAGAAAAGGAATATTGTAGTCTTCATTTCATGGAGATCTAAGGCACTAAGTCTAATGTTATGTTCCTCTTTATTATGCATTCTTTTCCTGAGATCAATGACATACCTAGGCAGAACTACTGCTATCAGCAGATTCAGGACCCAACAGAGAAGATAGTAGGGAAAGATGCCCTTCAGGGCTCTGGTTTTCAGTTCTGCTATTCTGAATCTGCTTGTACTGATGGCAATGGCCTGGAAGACACTCAGGAGGGTGGAGCTGCAGAGGGAAAAGCTATGAGTCACTTTCTGCATCTAAGTTAGAAATAGTCTCTTAATACAATCCACAAAATATGTTAATCCCCAGACTACAATTGCCTTGGGAATTCCCTTGAAAAGAAGCAAATTAATATTGGTAAAGAGAAAATGTATGAGAATCAGAAATATGGACCATGTTTTATGACCACAGTTGAACTTAAAACTGTATAGGAATATGAGGAAGGACAATCTAATTCAGGTAGATGATGCTGAGAATTTTATCATGAATAATCATCAGATATCTTGATTATTTAATTAGATTCATTATTAATTATTTCTATGTCTTAATCAGAAACATTTTCACAAGATAAAAATTAACCTGGAGAAAATAAAGAGTAATAAGGTAATGACTTAAAATTTCCCAGAAGAATTTGCCTTCCTCTTTTGAGTTATATCGTGAGAAACAGAAAATGGAAATCTATGAGGAAAGGATGATATTTCCAAAGAAATTCTCCTAGTACATAAATCCACTAATCCTTCCTTCAGTGAAATAGTTTTTAATTGCTTATATTGACTTATGTAAATAACAACACATTTTTCTTTTACAATGGACCTGACAAGCTCAAATCCTTTCTAGAATGTGTAGCATGTGCAGTGTAGAGTTTAAATCCTTGCATGTATTTTGGAAAATGCACAGGTATTTTGTAACTGATTTTGATTTGATAAATATATATTAAAAAGGCAGAATTTTGGTTTGCTGCTGATTAAGAAATGGGGTTCATTCAGAAGGCAAGGAACAATCCAAAATGTCCCACTCCATTTTTTTCCCTATTTGACTGGAACAGAAGAGAGACATGCTTTAAGCCTCTGAATAGGGAAATATCCTGGTACTTCCTCATCTTTGGTGAGTATATAGTCTAGCATCCAAGTCTTCTGTTTTTTTGTGTGTGTGTGTGTGTGAGAGAGAGAAGGAATTAAGGAGGAGAGAGAGAGAGAGAGAGAGAGAGAGAGAGAGAGAGAGAGAGAGAGAGAGAGAGAGAGAGAGAGAGAGAGAGAGAGGAAAGAGCTAATTCAAACTGCTCTGGCTCAGGCTGAGCCAGGAAAGAGTTAAAGGCCTTGGCCAAAGGGGCCTCCCCTGAGCCCAAGGGAAAAGGAAGTCAGTCTTATCACTCACCCTGAGACCTTCTCAAGGAAGCTGTCTGAGGGAGCTCCTCCAGGCTTGAGTTCCAGGATCTAACTGGCGGCCAATCTGCTCATAGGAAGTGATCAGCCAGATCCACCTCTCCAGGGAAAGAGAGTGAAGAGAGGAAGTGAAGTGCCCTATATGGACAGTTTTTATGTCAATTTCCTGTGTCTTATCTGTACCAATGGTAGCTTAGCTTGACTTAGCTTGACTTAGGACAGCCTAGGGGTCTGTCAGCTGTTTTTGCACATGTCTATCAAAGACCATCCTCCTAAATACTTAATCCTTAAGTATGGGTGCAGACATTTCTGACCTTGTTAGACTAAGTAGAGTAGAGCAATGTAGAGTTCACAAGACATTCCTGATTTTGTTAGAACAAGTATCTCCATTGTTACAATCCGGAGATTACAACTTTATCTTCCCCTAAAGTATGGTCTGAGTAGGGTGGAGTAGTTTTAAAGTTCACTCTTAGAAAATAAGGGGCCTCAGAAGTCTCTTGTCCTGATATAGTGCTCAGAGCTCAGATACAAGATGAAGCACAAGGATAAGCACTGGCTAAAATAATATATTGAAGGAGGAAGTTACATTGTTTTTTTCTCATGAAGTTATTTTCCTCCTGAATAAATCAGCTTACATGTAAGGATATTCTTAAAGAAAAACTACTTAAGATTAAGAAGATATGAGGGACAATACAAGATGGTAGAATTGGAAAGATCAATACAACCTAGATCATATTTCTTCCTCTTTTCCAAAATTAATCCAAAAAGACAAAGAAAAGGCAAAAGATCAAGTTCTTCCTTGTTTATGAAAAATTATAGTGAGTCATTTTCCTAGGCCAGATTCATATGAGTATATAGAAAGAGGCCTTTAGTTGCTTTAGACAATGTCTTGCTAGAAGATTGAAAGGTAATGTGTGGGGACATTTAGGATAGGGTCATACTGGGATCTGGACCTATGCAATTGGTAAAGAAAAGGTTCCAGAAGCAAGATAAAGAGTCCTAACAGTAAAAAGAGTGGACGTATCAAGTCACAGTTTTATTGATTGTACCTCAAAACTGGGTAAAATATTCAATGTATATTGAGGAAGATCTATAGGGCTAGTTAACCAGAGTAATGAATGGTACAAGTCTGTGGATTGCAAGTACCAGGGATAGACTTTAACTCTGCAAAGGGAATTTGGATCCGTCCCTTAACTTAGTCTCAAGCTTAGGAATGTGTAACCAGAGCAATGTGCTATGACAAAGGTTAGTCCACAGCTCTGCCATTTTCTGCTTGAACAACTTTCTAATTAGGTTACAGGGGCTAGGTCCAACTTCTGTCCACTGGAGGTCTAACCAGAAGGAACCTCAGATTTATGTTGCTCAGATTCAAACTTGGGTCAGGAATTGAGATTACATAATCTAACTCTATTGAAGGCCTGTGATTCATTCTAATATATTTCAGTGATCTGAAAGGAAAGGGAAAGACAGAAGGCCAATGGAACTGGATCTCTCCATATTGAATCTCTTTCCAGAAGTCTTATTTCCACCTCAATCAGGATGACATTCCTCAGAGAAATATACTTGTTTTATTATTAATTTATGAGATATAATTTCCCAAATATCCTAATAAATTTATTCATTAAAATTTTTTTTATGAAAATGAAAAGATGCTCTCAAAAGCCCAATCGGCAGTGTCTTGAAGCCAAGGGTCATTTTCTGCCTAGGTGGGGCAGTTTAGATGAATAATGAATGAGAGACAGCTTGAGTGCTCAGACCTGGAGCTCAGGAGTCACAAAGCTATTCTGCCTGGCTCAGGGTTCATGTTTATTATATAGTTCAGTGGGTATATGCTTTTCTGGCACACAATCATTTTTCAATCATACATGATTTTCTACAGATAATTGGATATGTCACACATTAACAAATTGCTTAATAAACATTCTGTGATCATATACCATGTTGCTACAACAGAAAAATACATGATAGAGATAAATGACATAGGCAGGGTAGCCAGTAGGTCAGTTCACCCTGACCCACTAAGATGACCAGCTAAGAGAATCATTGTTGCTTTTGTTAAATTAAATTGTATGGTTGGATTGATAATATATTATTAATTAGGTGGTTGCCTGGGATTTAATTTCTAAATCCCAAAACAAATTACTAAAGCAAATAGAATTTATGGTAGTTTATTTACTATTTACAATAGAAGGAAGATATTAAGGAATGAGAGAGGGGAAAAAAAAACAAGCAAACCTCTGGTTTCTTCTGATATCAGTTAGCATTTATAAGCCCCACGCAGGGGAAGAGACTCTCAAGAAGATGGGCCTTACCTGGAGGCTTCACACCTCCTGAAAAGCGGGGTCATTAAGTCAGCTTCTCACTCACCAATGGTAACAGTCCAAAAGAAGTCTGGGTGTCTGTATTCCAGTCACTCCTCCATCCTTCACTCCAAGTCGACTCCTGTGTCTCCTTTAATCTTTTTTTCCTCTATTTAAAGACCTTTTTGTCTTGTGGGAACTCCCCTAAGTTTTCACATCTACCAATCACTGCAGATGTTTTTTTCTGCAGGACTGCCCATTCTTTAGTTCTCACCTTCTTTGGTTAGAGTATTCTTTTTGGCTTACTTAACACATCTTTCGTTAAGTTCACCTTTTGGAATTACTTAACACCTTTTTGTAGTTAAAATCTAAAAATAGATTGGAGCTTACAATTCTAGCTTCACTATAAAGGAAGAGCTAAGTATCTTCATTGTTACAATCAGGAGAAAGTTAAATCCAATCTTCACACTTTTGGTCAGCTTTCACAATCACTCAGAATTACTTAGGAGATGGGTAACAAAACATTTTGCAGCTAGGTATGAGGTTAAAGGGCAATTTAAGACAGACCAAAATCAGGAATTTTCTCAAATTCCAAGTCTTTTTCTCTGTGTTTCATTAAGGTGCCTTGGCGATGTTGCCTACTTATTGTACAGTACCAAATTCAATGAAGTGTGTCAGTAGCTTGAACTTTAGAGGAGTGATTGATTTACTTGTGTGTTTGGCTAGCAATGGGTGTGGGGCATCTAAGTGTAACTATTAAGAGGTAAAGGAGGGGGTACTGGGCGCATGGAACTCTTTAGGTTTTAATTCTATGAACAAGATCCTTGGAATGAATTCTTAGGGTGGTATTCTGGGGGGGTGTTAAACTGGGGCATATGTGTATTAGTTCTGTTAGTATTTGCTCTCATATCATTTCTCCTGTAACTTGGTAGAAAACAATAATCATAAGAATTTCATTAGTAAGAGAAGTTAGTGGGAGAGAGAAGTCACATAGATGGGGGTTCAGTGGGTGTCTCATTTTTTCAGAAGGTCACCTTGCAACTCTGGAACCCACACGCAACGATGTCAAACAGTGAGAGTTTGACAGCTTCCCACAAGATGCTTCTTTTATATTCAAAAATAGACTAAATATGTATCTATATGTGTGTGCTTTTGTTTGTACAACTGGGGCATGAAGCAGGATTTGCCTCGATCAACTAAATCTGAGCTTTAGCCTCCAAGCAAAACTTCTCTCAATTTTAGTCTTGAGAGGAAGGTATGGCCATTGTCTATAGAATTCACTCTTTCTCCTTCCCATTGGCAATCATCTTCATCTTTAATTTTTATTACTTTTAGCACAAGATCAGGTAATGTGGATAAAAAGACTAGAAATGTTGAAATGGGTTAGAAAATATAGATATAATCAATGAGAATGAAGTATCTCCTTTTCTTTTATCCAACCTCTGATCTGTTCTGTCTCCTTAAGAATATCAATTATTGGTTCTTGAATGGTTCAACAGACACTAATGACCTACATCATTAGGGCATTCCACATTGTAAACATAGGCTGTAGTGAACCTGGTACCACAATATATTGAGGATGGGCAATGAAGGTCCTTTATGTGGGCCTATGTTAGATAAGAGAAGACTGAGGTTTTAGCATGATGTGGGTCTTCAAATATTTTCTGAGCTGACATGTAGTAATGAGATTAACACTTTTCCATCTCAAGTCATCAGAATGAAACCTGGAATAAATCATTGGACATCACAGGAAGACAGATTTTCCTTGATGTGAGGAAAATATATTATAGTTCAGGAAATCTACTATTTTCCCTTCTTTGTCTTTTTTTAAAAAATATATCAGTGCATCTATTCCCTTAGTTTCTTTCTCTTTTCTTCTTGCTATTCCCTTCTGCCGTCTCTTCTTACCCTCTACACACACACACACACACACACACACACACACACACACACACACACACACACCCCAATATGCAACGTTCTCCACAGGATATTTCAAAAGTTTTTTAGTGTAACTCAAACCTGAGCTTAAAAAATGCACCAATATTTTGGCACATGGTGCATTTCAAATTTACAAATCTAGGAATCTAAGTTTTCAAATTCCATGCCTTGTAAACTTAAAGTTAGGGGTTAATCAGACTCATCTGAATGGATGTCATTTTCCATCCTCTCCTTACTTCCCATCCAAAAATATTCCCACCAATAATATCACAGAATCTAGAATGAGAACGTGTGAAGACAAATGATAGATATAACAAGTCACCAAGTCCTTGGAATGACATTTACTAGGTGGGAGTGGTATGAAAGCATGCCCTCCCTGCTTACAAGGAAGGAGGCTAATGAAATTATAAAGAGACTATTAGGAGAACTGGGAATTAATGAATAAATGAAACATGACTAGAGCTTTTTCTGGAATAACAGTATGGAAGAAGAAGTAATCTTTCAGGTGAATGGGAATTTCTCCTGGAAAAAAAGAAGCTAACTATACCATTGAGGAAATGGCTTGAAAATCTAGGAGTGAAGTTTTGCGAATTTATTTGAGGCTTTCATTTAAAGGTGTCTTTCTGAGGTTTGTGTGTGCCTACTTATAGACTTGTCTTTGGAAGTAATGGTGGGCAGAATTGATTTTAAATCTTTATTTATAAAGTTTGATGGGAGTGGATGATTATGTATTGGTATTTTATTTATCTTTTATTTTTACTTGGAGGTTCTCTGATTTTTTAGAATCTGAACTCTCTCCACATTCATAGATGGATGGCAAATTCATGTTTTTCTCTAACTTTACAGATATTTAAACCTCAGCATTTCACTTCCCTGCTTGCTTCTTATTTTTTACAATAATTTGTTCTGACAATCTTTTCTACTTATATTTTCAGCAACTGCAAGATCTTGCTTGATTAATTCTACTTGTAGACTTTTGCTGGTCTTTCCTGTTCTATTTTATCTAGAATTCACCCTAACAATGCCCTAAAAGTCACTTTTGAATATTATTTTGAACATCATGCATTTGCCCAGATTATGTCTAAGAACTAATAATAAAGAATTATTGGAGGGCATCTAGATGGCTCAGTTGCCTGAGAGCCAAGCTTAGAGATGATAACCAGTCATGGGTTCAAATCTGACCTCAAACATGTCCTAGCTGTGTGATTATGGGCAAGTCCCTTAACCCCCATTCCCTAGCCCTTATCACTTTTCTGTCTTGGAAACTATAAACAGTATTGATTCTAATATGGGAGATAAAGGGTTTAAAAATATTGATAGAAAATTTCCCTCAAAGTCAGGAGGATCTGGGTTCAACTTCCTCTACTAATCCTCAACTAATTCCTCCACTCTCTGAAGAGCTGTGATTTGGTTTTTGTGACCATGAAGAGTAGAAATACTAGCAATTGTGAAGATGCAAATTTAGACTGAGAAGATTAGTGTCAAATATCTTCTATGTAATTAGAATTTGCATAGTTAAATCCTTAACAAATATGTGTTAACTAATTGGAGCACCAAAATTTTCAGTTATAGATTCAGGATCATGTTTAAGATATTTATCAAACATGTGAATTTAAAAACCATATTACTGATGCTAAGGACAGCTCTATAGCTACTCTGTCAATTTCAAATTGTCCATCTTGATATTTACTAATTTTCTTTAGTGATTTTTACTTAAAACCACTTTTTAGTTATGGATTCTTCTAGACTCAACATGGCATTACTATCTAAAATAATTTATTCAGTGATATACTAAGCCATGATTGAAGATCTCACTATCCTAGGAACTCCCTCACTGATATAATGAGAGCTTTACAATCGATATATTCCATTATTCCTCCAATTGCTAAAATTCCCTGCTTCTATTGTTTGCTAGGCTTCTAGTTCATATTTTGGATTCAAAGAAAGGTGGCTTTTTCATCCCTCAATGAATACAGGAGAATCTAGTAATCTGGAAGTCACTGTTAAGCAGAATAAAGGGGCTAAGTGTTGGGAAGCACAAAGAAAGTAAACCAGAAACATGAATCATCACAGGACTAGCTACTTTAGTAAAAGTCATATAAATCATAAACATGGAACTCATCAAGTTAAAGCTAAGAGAGGTGGTTGCCAGCAGCAGGATGGTTTTGGTGGCTCGGACCTCTGGGGAGCTCTTGTGGGATACACTGCTGATTTGAATATTTTGTACTTGCTGGTGGTGTCTATAGAGGACAAATATCATGTAACCACTAGAAATGGCCATAAGAACCACAAATGCACTATCATAAACAAATTTCCAGACAAGAAACATGACAGTCTTGGTGGGGTAGAGGTCTAAAGCTTTAAAACCAATTTGCCATCTTTCTTTACTGTGCGTTCTGTTCCTCAGACCAGTGCCATACACTGGCACTACTATGTCTACCAAAAGATTGAAAATCCAGCAGAGAAGACAGCAGGGTAAAACATACTTTGGAACTCTTGCTTTGACCTCTACCCATATGGGGCTTCTTGGACTGATGGTGATAGCCTGGAAGACACTCAGGAGGCAAGAACTGCAGAGAGAAAGGCCTCGTGACACTCTCTGCAAGTAAGATATGATTTTACTTGTAGTGAAATCCACAAAATAGTTAAATTCCCAAACATCAATTATTTTTGGGATGCCCCTGAAAAGAAGGAAAATGATGTTGGTGAAGAGGAAATGAATAAGAAAAATGATTATAGGTTTTGTCTTGTGGCCAGTGCTGAGCTTGAAACTGTATAGAAGGATGACAAAAGAGTTCCCCAGAACCCCAGTGATAATCTGGACCAGATACATGATTCTAAGAACTTCATGAAAAACCATTCTTCAGATGTCTTCAGAAGAGGAATTGTCATCATATCCAAAGTAACCTGGGAGAAACAAGGTCATTATGATAGTAAATGATTCAAGGTTTACCAAGTGGAAATCCATACTCACGTCTATGAAGAAGGGTAAGGGAATGAGGTGAATACAGTGGTGGCATTGGAGATTTGTTTTCAAGTTCCTCCTCTGACACATATCAACTATGTAATCCTGGGAAGGTCACAGCTTCTTAGTGTCCTAGGGAACCGAGACTACAATTTATTAAGTACATGCTGATCTGCCTTGACATAGGGATTGTCTACTTCCCAGAATTGTGTATATTATTAAAATTATGAGCCTATCACTTCCAGAGACCTGCAAATCTTCAGTGCCACTTTCTGCCAAGAAATTCTTAAGCTATCACAAGGACGAATCTCCTCAGAGACACACATTTTATTTTAAAGTGATGGGTGAAAGCATTTTCTGAGACAGTACCAATTCCTTGATATATTATTTTTGATGTTAAAAATATATTAATTCTATTTTAAACAGAAAATAAATTTTAAATGATGTGTGTGCATGTGTGTGTATGTACACATGTGTACATTTGTATGTATGAGTTTCCATTTGACTCCAGGATAAATCAAGGGCTTGTCCTAATTCAGTCAACTTTGGTCTATGGTCCCCCAGATTATATATTCTCTCCAGTAGAATCATTACTTTATCTGTTGCCATTCTCTGCAGATTCTTTACTCTGTCATCAGTGACCATCTTTACCTTTATTGTAGTTTATTTATAGCATATACAGATTAAATAATAGAAGTCACCACACTGGCAAACAATTGAGTTTATATGGATGTGCTCAATGATACTGACATTTCCAGTTGTCTTTCTTGGTCAAGTCTTTGGGCAATCCTTCTTAAGTATATCCACTATATTTCATTATTTCATTGACTCAATTCATAAACATGTCTGAGCTACATGGTCAGGCATTTTGTATTTGAAACAGAGCTTGTGTTAATTCTGGTATCTCCTCATCTTGAAGAGGGTCTGGGTATGAGGAGGCCTTGATATGAGCCTATGTGGTCATCTGTGCTGTGTGCCTGATCTATGTAAGCCCAGAACAGGACCAGGAGTCCCAACACAAATTTATAGTAAGGATCTGAATTCCATGTTGAGGACATCTGTACAGTACTCTAGGTGAGTGTAAATTCAAAGTTAAGACCCTGGAACCCCAGCAGAACACAGTCCTCAGGATGCTGGTCTGTGGGAGGCCAAACCTAGCTAGACCTTACCAAAGCTCAAGATGAAGCTCCAGGGTAAGGTAGCTCATCTTGTGCCTAAGATGATCATGCCTAGAGTGAGGCCAAAAGCCCCCAGCAAAACCTGAGGCTAGACTTTGAGACATCAGCAGTTTCAGGGGATGATTGAATCAGCAATGGCTTCCAGAGCTCCCAGGCCACAGATCATCATACAAACTTGGAAGAACTGAAACTTGTAGAAACCCAGAAGTAAGGCTAAAAGTAACATCAAGGAAGAACTGAAGTTTAAAAGAGTGTCCTAACCTCCCTAGGAACAAAGACTACCTTCAAAATAAAAATACAAGTCAAGAAAAAGGCTGGGGAAATGAGCAAACATAAAACAACAACAACAACAAAAGAATACCTAACAGAAAATTTCATGGAGACAAAGAGCAGGGCACAGGGACAGAAGGTGACAACGAAAGAAAAGCAAACAAATACAAAGAAAAATATGAATTGTTCTTAGTTTCTGGAAGAGCTTAAAAAGGATTTCAAAAATCAATTAAGAGAGGCAGAGGAAAAATAGGGAAGGAAAATGAAAGCAATGCAAGGATAAATTGATCAAATGAAAAAAGAGGCTTAAAAGCTCATGGAAAAAATGAATTTTTAAAAATTAGAATTGGGCAACTAGACTTCATAAGACATCAAGAAATAATTTTAAAATGTCAAAAGAATGAAAAAACAGAACAAAATGTTAAATATCTTATTAAAAAAAAACAACTGATCTGGAAAATATAGCCATGAGAGACCACTTAAGAATTACTGGACTACCTGATGTTCATGATAAAAAGCAAGAATACACAGAATATTGTATAAAAAAACCTCTTAATCACACATTAATCTTATTTTGTGTAACACACATGTTATTTTAAAGCATAGAAAGTTGGAGATCTCTAATAGGAATTATTACTTTTATTAATAGGGCTAGAGGACACCAAAGTACATAAAGACCATCTATAGGCACACAGCTTTGGAAATGATGTCTGAGAGAATTTATTTTATTTTTTTATTTTTTTTATTTTTAAAACCCTTACCTTCCGTCTTGGAGTCAATACTGTGTATTGGCTCCAAGGCAGAAGAGTGGTAAGGGCTAGGCAATGGGGGTCAAATGACTTGCCCAGGGTCACACAGCTGGGAAGTGGCTGAGGCCAGATTTGAACCTAGGACCTCCTGTCTCTAGGGCTGACTCTTAATCCACTGAGCTACCCAGCTGCCCCCGAGAGAATTTATTTTTGATATATACTGAATTGTTACTATAATCTGCATTTTAAATTAGTGGCTCCAATCAGTCTGTTGATTTTAAAATTTCTTTTGTTCTTAGGAAAAGCATAGAATGTTCCTGACCCAATCAAATTTGATTAATAGATAAGAGAGATAATGAAGTTCCTCCTTTTAAGGACCTGATTACTCACCATCATCTATGACATGATGTGGCATGGGTGAGGATTGAGCATTTAGATAGACCACCTCTCAATTAGTCATCTACTAATTAAAGGATCCAAAGGAGAGGCTGAATAATCAGCTTCCAAAATTGTATTTATGGACTTGTTCCAGAGGACTTTGAGGTCTTTTGATTATTGAGAGAATCATTTGACCAGATTAATTTATCTTGCCTGGTCAATTAAGAAATTAGTTTTAAACCCCAAATTATTGCCTTTTGAAATGTCACTCATCACATATCCCTGAAAATTTTCCTTTCATCTCTATCACTTAGCACAGTGCCTTTTTATTAAACAAGTTCTTAGATGCATTTGATTTAATCTATTAATCAATGGAAGACTCTTCCTACCCAAAAGAAACAAAGATTGCTTTTAGTTTGTTTAGTTTAAAAATCAGAGATTCTTAAGGTAGAAACTACAGATTCTTGAAAAGGTATGTGAATAGAATTCTGGGGATATATAAATTTTAATGGCAAAAATATTTTATCATGTAAATTTAGTTCGTTTCTTTACTAATCCCAAATATTTCTATGCATTTCTAGAGTATATATGAAAAATGGGTCAACAGCATCCTCAAAACTGCATGTATGGTCCATTACTCAAAAAAGTAAGGAACCCTTTTATAAATATTGGTAAATAAGTTTACTTTCTCAAAATGTTGGAAATTTTTGACCCATAATGTGACTTTTATGCTTAGACACCAAATAGAAGAAAGAAAGAGGAAAATATCTGGCACATACAAAAATAGTTTTGACACTTATTTTTTGTGTTGCTGCCAAAAAAGCAAACAAACACATTATGTTATGCTCTATTTATGAAGCCTTCACTTCTCATCTAGTACACAATAATATATCACTAGGTACCTATTAGATATTTTCAACTAGATATTCCACTGATATTTCAAGTTTACCAGGTCCAAAAAGAACTCTATATCTTGCCTCCCAAACTTTCATCACTTATAAACTGCCCTATTAATGTTGAGTAGCACTATCTTCCCAGCCATTCAGACTCATCACATTGGTATCAGTCCTTGACTATTTTCTAAAATTCACTGAACATATGCACTTTGTTGCTAAATTATGTTGATTTGGATTTGAAAAGACAAATGTAAAAAAAAAAGAAATTCATACTATCTTTAGTAATATGAAAACCATTTCAAAGCACTATTAATTAAAGAAATGCAGATGCAAATAACTCTGAAGTACTACCTCACACCAATCAGATTGACTAAAATTACCAAAAAGGAAAATGATAAATGTTTGAAAGGAAATTGAACAATTTGTATCCTAATACATTGCTTGTGAATCTATAACTTGATATGACCATTCTGGAGAACAATTTTGAGCTATGCCCCCAAACTATGCATTTCCTTTGACCCAGAAATACCACTGCTAGGTCTGTATCCCAAAGAGATCAAAGAAGAGGAAAATATATTCTGGTATGAAATTATTTGTAGCAGCTCTTTTTTTTTGTAGGGGACAAGGCCTAGAAACTGAATGGATATCCATCAATTGGAGAGTGACTGAACATTTCGTGCGATATTACTGTAATGTCTCATAAGAAATGACAAAAAAATGATCACAAAAAATCCTGGAAAGACTTATATAAAGTGAAGCAAAATGAATTGAGCACAATGAGGAAAACATCACACTCAGAAAAAAACAATAGTGTATGATGATCAATGATGAATGACAACTATTTTTAACAATGCAAAGATTTAGAAGAACTCAAAGGGACTCATGATGAAAAAGAGTATCCACCACATAGAAGAAACTAATGGGGTCTGGATGAAGAAGGAAGCACTCCATTCTGATTTCTCTCTCTCTTATAAGTGCTTTGTGTCTGGTTTTCCATATTTACTCGTAAATATGCATTACATGAAAACACATTTACAACCTATATAATATTACCTATTATTTGGAGGATGGAAGGAAGGGTGGGAGAAAGAATTGCAAAATGTCAGAAAAAGATTGTTAAAAATTGTATCAACATGTAATCTGGAAAAAGTAATGTAAAATGCATTGATATTTTGAAATTCATAACACCACTCATATAAACTCATATACATAACCTATCCTCTAATCACATAGTCATTACCTTTGTATTGGTGTTTATTCTCTCTTCTCTGGATCATGTCAATAGCCTACTTGTGCTTTTCCAGCCTTATGACTCTTCTCACTCATATTTATGATCTGTTCACATGCCCAAATGATCTCTGAAATCCAATGGTAAATATGTCATTGAATTCACTACTTAGTGAACCCTAATGATTTCCTATTACTTCTAGGCCAAATATAACATATTCTGTTTGATTTTAAGGCTTCAAAATCAGGCAACATCCTAAATTTCCTGAAACATTACTCTTTTTAATATAGTCCATCATTCTTTATGTTCCTCTCATATGACACTCCATTAGTTTTTCACTATCAATCATTCATGTTTGAATATTCTCCTTTTTCAAATCTACTTCCTGTGACTCGTAACTTGCTTCAAGCCTCAGCTCAAATCCCATCTTCTTCAAGAACCCTTAACAAATGACCCTACTTGCCACTGCTAATATCTTCCCTCTTAGATTATTGCTCCTATGTGTCAGAAGTGTGACATAAAACCAGATATTCCTAACCATAATTCTGTCACTACAGGCTATCTTATTATAATGTCTCTTAAGAGCATTCCATTTCCTCAATTTCTCCTTTATTTATGTTTTCTTAAAATGCTTTTATTTTGGTGATTTCTTTTATTCTTTTTATCTAATTTATGACCTATTATTTTCCTTTTCCAGATCAAAATCTCTTCTGAAATGTCACATAATCTCATAGTCTCAAAAATGAGAGGATCACCTCATCCATACCATAGTCCAAGCCAGGACTGGAAAAAAATTCTCTATAACATCCCTATTCATGAAAAAAATTGTTGGATAACCTTAATTTGAAGACCTCCAAGGAAGTAAATGCAACATTTCATTAGACAGCCCCATTCTCATTTGGATGTATGTAATTGTTAGGGAGCGAGTTTTTGTCTTTTTTTATGACTCTTTCATCCACAGAAAATAAAGTATACATTTTCTTTTTTTCAATTTCTACCCCATTATTCTGACTTCAGCCCCACAGGGTCAACAGAACAAATCTTATCCCTTTTCTATATAGTAGACCTTCAAATAATTTCCTAGTGAAGATCCAGTCTTATCTTATCCTAGCTAAATGAACCCAATTCCTCTAACTTATCCTTATATAATATGATCCCAAGAATCTATTTTTATATACTATCCAGCTCATCAATGTGCTTTTTATGCTGTGTGGCCCAGAATTGCCACTATACCCAACATGATATCTCATAGATAGTTTAGTGGCATAATTAAAGATTTCTCCCTGGAAGATAATTTTTTCTCTTACCCTGAAATCCTATTAACATTTTTTTGTAACATACGACACTTTTCATGAAAAATAAGAGATATTTCTGCCTTTTGAAAAAAATATATACATATATCTTAGAATTTTTAATTACATTTTCAGTTATTTCTGTTTTATCTACATAAACTGATTATGGGTTATTAGGGATAATAATTGTCTATTTATTTCTCTTTATTTTCCACTTTGCTTTTCATGTGCAAGTTTCCAATTAACATTTTTTTTTCCAATCCAGATAACTTTATCACAAACTATTAACCATTAAGAACATAAAATCCTGGAAAAATATCCTAAATAAATAAAATGAATATAAAATCTTTTCCCTACTTTTATATAAAGAATCAAATGATCTTATTGAAATTTTGAGTAAAAAATATCTCAGGATTTCTCTTCTGTTGTGGATAAGCTGATGCATTTTCTTCTATAGAACTCAAAGGGGGAATAGCTATTTAATCTATTATATTCAAAGAAATCAGTTGTAGGCATCTCTTCCCTGATTCAGTTAGTGGTAGAAAGAAGGTGGTTATTAGGAAATTGTTTTGTATACATTTAAATACTAAATAAAATTCTGCTCTTATGAAAGAACTTGCCAGTTTCCTCCATGGAAACATAAAGCCTAAGAATTCTACAATTCTTATTTTCTCATTAGGTTCAATTTGGCATTTGAAAAAAATTTTTTTGTACTTTTCTATTTTCAGCCCTTCATTAATTGGAAATTGCCATTGCTATGAAAACAATCATGTAATTTATCAGAATTTTGATTTTTTTCTAGGCCCTTTGCAAAAAGAAGAGACTTAATGGAAATTGGAGATAAATAGTGTGTATGGCATTTCTGTCAACTGATATCACTCAGATTATGATTTTCTAAAAATATATCTTAACAATCATTTTCTTCAGTTTTCTTTATGTATCTTTTAGAAATAAGTGCAATTTTTAAGGATACCTGAGGAATAGTTAGCTACTCTGACTCTTGGAATTCGTATATCTTTTCAAGGCAAGACTCATATCCTTTTCTACAATTTACCTTTTCTCTTCTGAGTTTTTGTGCTTTCTTCTACATTCCAATACTTTTATTCACTTTGTAGAAATTTTCATTGGTTGCTGACATAATATTCCCCTCTCCACTTCCCCCACCATTTTGTTTCTGTATCTTCAGCAGCTATCATAGTTCCTGGCATACATCAAACTGAGAACTTCACTTTAAACATATTTATGGCAAAATCAAATAATATTTCCAGATATATAATGTCTTCTTTATGGATATATTCAACTCTTACTTACATTAACTTACCTAGTCTAAGGAATAGAAGTCCCTCATAAGTATTGACTTAGATGGTTTCAGTAATACTGAAGAAAAATCAATATGTATTTTATGAGAGGATTTCAACCACTCTGACTTAACAACTTGGTAGGGAGTTATGAAATATAGTCTTAAATTGGTCAGAATCACATTTTGTGTTTCTAAAGGATAGAGATTCAAAATCCCAGAGTCTTCTATTTCAAAGTGAAGGGAAAAGAGCAGTAGAATGAATGGTAGAGATGAATTGATTAATTACTTTCTTTCTGTCAATGAAGAGACTGAGGTTCCAAAATAGTAGCTTGATAGAGTTCATTTAATCAGTAAATGGTAGAAGCACAATTTGAACCCATACCACCTACCTTTTTCTATTATTATATGATTCCTAGATGGCATTATCTCTAGCTTATTTGCCTTCTCTGTAAAAACTCATTTATAAAGTAAGAGAAGATATTAAACATTACTTTGGGATAGCTTTTAAATGCCTCCTATCATAAAGGATGTTGTTCAAAGATAAAGAGGATAATAATAGAGAAAGAGAGATAAAAGAGTGAAAACTTAAGGAGAGATATAAGTAAGGATTACTGTGCTTTGGACAAAAGGGAAACTTTCTTCATTTAATGTCAAAGCAATGGCTCTGTATAGTAGGTGGTAGAGATTTGGGATAAGGAATATAGAAAAACCCTGTTCAGTCTACTCAGAGGTATCTAGGTACTTTAAAGGAGAGTGCACCAGACTTGCAGTAATAAAGGTCAGAGTTCAAATTCTAATCAGATACTATCTCTGTGATCTTGGGCAAGCCACTTAACTTCTGTCTAATTTTCCTTATTTTTACTGAGGATAATAGCAGCATCTACCTTAGAGACTTATAGTATGTGTTGATAGAGATTGTAGAGATGATGTATATATCACTCAATGCACTAAATAAATGCTACCAATTGATCTTTTTATTTTGTATTAACAGTATCGTATTTTAGCTAATTATTTCTGTTACTTTTTGCCCTAATTATGAACTTCAACTCTCTCCACACTATGCTGATCCAACCGAGAAGGCTCCAGAACAGAGAAGCAGCAAAGGGAGATCCCTCAGCCTTCTCCCAAGATTCATCCTACCGAACAATTGTTGAGTTAAAGATCATCTTTTAATCTTAATGAAGCAAAGATATTGGCCCCCATCCTCTACTCAAGACCTAGAGATCCAAGGCCATGCCTTCTTTTCTCTATAAGAAATTTCTCCCCTAATAAACATCAAATTCTTTCTTTAAGATCTCGAATCACTTACCTGGATACTGTATGTTGTTAGGAAAGTAGGTAAAGTTGCAGTAGGATGTGTGCTTGTGTGCTTATATAGATCCATATGGGTGGGACATCAATTTGTAGGTTTGACTGTATCTGACAGCATCTCCCTGAAGAGCCATTATCATGTCACTTGCAGGAAAAGTAATATTGTCTTCATAAGAAGCCTATCCAGTGTGTATAGAGGAACAACAATAAAATAAATAGCTTTCCCCTCATGTGTTAATTCTCTGAAACTTTGTTTATCAATTAACTGGAAACAGAGCAAAGTAGCACCAGGGAGAGCAACTTTTCTTCCCTTAAGTAGGAAAAGAAGGGGGAGGTAAGGATCATGGAGTGTCAGAGCAAGAAAAAGATGAGGATTCTTAAGGATTACTACTGAGGGCCTCCTGACTATAGAGTTCTGTTTATCTACCTTTTCGTTCCAATGTTATAAGTTTTTTTTTTAAATGAAATTGTTCTATAAATATAGGTCAAGATAAAATGTTTCTATCTGTATATTTTTGTGGAGTAGGGGAATTGTCATAAATGACTGCTAAGGGCAGAGGAGAAGGTTGAGAGAAATAATAATTATAGTTTGTAATTTTGCATATTCCATTTCATATATCACAAATAATATTTTCTAATTTAATCTTGATAAATTTTATGATATTGGTATTAAAGGAAGGCTCTCCCTGACGGTCAAAATATATAAAATATTAGACGTTGAGAAACAGATGTCTTCTTGATAATTGATATCTAAAAGGGATTATAGCTCACCCTTTCCCCTTGAATAAGGAAGAATAATAAATAATTTCTGTATTCAATAACCCACAATCTTATTGATAGTATTGATTAGACATGTTTTTGTTAATGAGAGGATATAGTTGCCTTCAATCCAAAGCTACCTCCTTTCTTAGAAAAGGTTACCCATGTCCACTATTCAAAACTGATAGAACATGACATTTTGAGGTAGAAATATCGTCTCTATCCAGTAGGAAGTAAAAACTGTCAAGAATACAGGATATAAACTTCTCTAGGAAGGTATGACTTAACTGCATATAGTAGGCGAACTTCTTTTTTTTTTTCACTCTTGGTTCTCTATTGGTACTACTTGAAGAATGGGAGAAGCTGGTTTTTTTTTGTTTTGGGATCTTTTTGCTTCTCTTTTCTTCTCCAGGATAGCTATATAAGAAATGTCAAGTTTCTTTATTTTTTTGGTGGGGAGGAAGCAGTGAGGATTTGAAAAGTCCCCAAATTCATGTAGGCCTTAATATAAAGCAAAGTTTTAATGAAAGGTAATTATTAAGTTATGAAGTATACCCAGATATTTATTTCTGTAAATATTCTGGTAAATAACTGAAAACTTATGGATAGTCCAAGCATTGTACACAAAAATGCCTAGTTCTAGCTTCTATGGTATAGTTGCATGGGAGAATAAGGAATAAGAAAGATAAAGATTTGGGCTACCTAAATAGGAAAATGATATTTTGTATGATTTGAGGATAGATTGAAATTGTGCAGAAGAAAATTTTAAAGTAGAAGATTCTCTAGGTCTAGATTTTATTTACAGATTCTGTGAAAGATATTAAATAAAAATAAACTGTTAAATAAGAAGGAACAGAATGAAAAGAGATTAAGGTGTAATGACCTAAAGAATAATCAGGAAAAAAAATTGAGATAACAAGAAAGAAAATTTCTTTCTCAGCAGACAACAGCTAATGATAGTTATTTAGCAACAATTGATATGTAGTAAGGCAAGGAAAGTAAGAAAAGGTAAGTGAAATATGTTTTCAGAAAAATAAATTGGTCAAGTGGATTGATGAATGGAGAACTGTGGTGGAAGAGTGTGAAAATTAATACAAGTGAAGAAAGCAGGTCAGTATGGCCCAGAACCCTTGAGACTCAGGGTTTGAAGGTAACCATGGTATTTGAGTTTACTATTGGATTATTAAATTTTAAAGCTTTACTTAGGTTTCAACAAAAAACAATAAAAAATAGGTAATAGTAAAGGTTGAAAATGTGAATTTTTGCAAAGAGGAATACTGATTTTCAATGATTTGCATTGAAAATTAAGTGTTTGAATTTCTGTTATCAGTGAGAGTCATTATATCCCACCTCAAAAGCAAATGGGAGCAGTTAGGTGGCTCAGTGGATGGAGATCCAGGCCCAGAGATGGGAGGTCTTGGGTTCTAATCTGGAATCAGACACTTCCAACCTGTGTGACCCTGGGCAAGTCACTTAACGCTCATTGCCAACCCTTATCACTCTTCTGCCTTGGAATCAATACATATTATTCCTTTTAAAATGGAAGGTAAGAATTTAAATAGAAAACAAAAAAAAACAATTGTAATGTAAGGGTGGGGCAAAGTACACATCTTCATGTCAATAATTTGGAACAGTAAAATAGATAAAAAGAACAAAAACCCAAATAAACAAATTATAAAATAACTAGAAGTCAGGTTTCAAAAGGAGAAAAATGATTTGAAGTGGAGTGGATGAAGTTATTCCTGACAGGGGCTTGTCAAGTGGAACCATGTTGCACAACAGAAGGGAAAAATACATTTGGGAACAAACTTTTTAATTTGATGTAATCAAAATGATTTATTTTATATTTTGTGATTTTTTCAAAGTCTTGCTTAGTTTTAAAATCTTTCCTTTCCCAAATGTCTGGCATGTATACTATTTTGTGTTCACCTAAATCACTTATGGTTTCCTTCTTTATGTTCAAGTCATTCACCAATTCTGAGTTTATCTTGGTTTAGGGTGTGAGATGTTGATCCAACCCTAATCTCTCCCATACTGTCTTCCAATTTTCCCAGAAGTTTTTATCAAAAAGTGTCTTTTGGTCACAAAAATTGGGATCTTTGGGCTTATCATAGACTGTCTTGCTGAGGTCATTTACCCCAAGTCTATTCCACTGATCCTCCTTTCTGTCTCTTAGCCAGTACCATATTGTTTTGATGACTGCTGCTTTGTAATATAGTTTGAGATATGGGACTGCAAGGCCACCTTCCTTTGCATTTTTTTACATTATTTTGCTGTATATCTTTGATCTTTTATTCTTCCAAATGAAGTGTGTTATGTTTTTTTTTTTTTCTAATTCAGTAAAAAAAGTTTTTTGGTTGTTCACTAGGTATGGCACAAAATAGGTAAATAAGTTTGGGTATGATGGTCATTTTTATTATGTTAGCTCTTCCTACAATCAATGTAGCAATGAACAATCAATGTTTTTTCCCAATTGTTTATATTAAGTTTTAATTGTGTGGAGAGTGTTTTGTAGTTGTGTTCATATAGTTACTGTGTTTGTCTCAGTAGATAGATTCCTAAGTATTTTATATTGTAGAGGGTGATTTTTAAATGGAATTTCTCTTTCTAAATCCTGCTTCTCTGATGTGTTGGAGATACATAGTAATGCTGGGTTTATTTTGTATTCTGAAACTTTGCTAAAGTTGTTGATTATTGTTGACTAGCTTTTTGGTTGATTCTCTAGGATTCTTTAAGTAGACCATAATATCATCCTCAGAGTGATAGCTTGGTATCCTCATTGCCAATTTTAATACCTTCAATTTATTTTTCTTCTTTAATTGCTACTGGTAGTGTTTCTAGTACAATGTTAAATAATAGTGGTGATGATGGGCATCCTTGTTTCACTCCTGAACTTATTGGGAATGCATCTAGTTTATCCCCATTGCAGATGATGTGGCTAACAGTTTTAGATAAATACTGTTAATTATTTTAGGAAAGACCTTTCTATTCCTATGCTTTCTATTGTTTTCAATAGGAATGGGTGTTGCATTTTGTCAAAGACTTTTTCTGCATCTATTGAGATAATCATGTTTTTTTTTGTCAGTTTGCTTGTTAATATGGCCAATTATGTGGATGGTTTTCCTAATATTAAACTATCTTTGCAATCCTGGTATAAATCCTGCCTGGTCATAGTGGATAACCCTTGTGATGACTTGCTGGAGTCTTTTTGCTAGTATCCTATTTAAGATGTTTGCATCTATATTCATTAGGGAGATTGGTCTATAATTTTCTTTCTCTGTTTTTGACCTGCCTGGCTTTGGAATCAGTACCATATTTGTGTCATAAAAGGAATTTGGTAGAACTCCCCTTTTGCTTATTATGTCAAATAGTTTGTATAGTATTTGGACTAGCTGTTCTTTGAATGTTTAATAGAATTCACTTGTGGATCCATCAGGCCCTGGGGATTTTTTCGTAGGGACTTATTTGATGACTCGTTCAATTTCATTTTCGGATATGGGGTCATTTAAGAATTCTATTTCTTCTTCTGTTAATCTAGGGAATTTATATTTTTGTAAGTATTCATCCATATCACCTAGATTGGCATATTTCTTGCCATATAATTGGACCAAATAGTTTTTAATGATTGCCTTAATTTTCTCTTCATTGGAAGTGAGGTCTTCCTTTTCATCTATGACACTGTTAATTTGGTTTCCTTCTTTCCTCTTTTTTATTAAATTGACCAGTACTTTATTTAGTCTTATTTATTATTTATTAATTCAATAGGTCTTTCAATTTTGATTTTATTAATTTCTCCCTTAATTATTAGGATCTCTAATTTAGTTTTCTTTAGATATTAGTTTTCTTCTGGGAATTAATTTAATTTGTTAGCTTTCAAGGTTTTTTATTTGTATGTCCAATTTTCATTGACCTCTGCCCTCCCTTAGTAGAATCAATAATTAGTATTCATTCTAAAACGGAAAGTAAGAGTTTAAAAAAAAATTAAAGTGTGGGTGGGGCAAGGTACACATATTTATGTCAATAATTTGGAACAGTAAAATAGATAAAAATAAACAAATTTTAAAATAAGTTGAAGTGGGGTTTCAAAAGGAGAAAAATGATTTGAAGTACAGTGGGTGAAGTGATTCCTAACAGGGATTTGTCAACAACAGAACAGAAGAACACAACAGAAAGGAAAAATACATTTGGGCACAAGAGAACTTTTACAAAGCCATCTACTCAGAATCTTCATTATGATGCTGATATAATCCTGAATATTCTTCATTTTTGAGATATCTTTGAAAACATTTTTTTTGCTTTTTTGGCATTAATATTATTTCCCCAAATACAGTTCTTTCTTTTCCTCTCTGAGGGACATCACACACACACACACACACACACACACACACACACACACACACACACACACACACACATATATATATACATGTAAATATATATGAGTATTTTGCTTCATCTTTAAAGATAATTTATGATAGTATAAATGTTAATGTAAATATTAAGCATACATATTAGGTAATTATGCCAGATACTGTATAACTTCTAATAAATCCTAAAATACAAAGTAAAATCTAAAAGAATAATAATAACTAGATATTACCCATTTTCCCTTGACATCTTCCTTCACTCTGCATCATTTCATGTTGGTGTCCTTTTACTTTTCTGTATTTATTTAATATATTATTTCATACAAAATAATGACAGTCTATGATATTTATGCAACACTTTTTGTTTAGTCATTTCCATTAAAAAAATCTACTTTGTTTCTAATGTATTTGAGGGGAGGTTAATTTGTATTTCAAGGGGTTCAGTTTTTCAGTATAGAGAGAAAGGAAAAGAGAGGAGAACTTTCCTTCTCAAAGTGGTGTTCAGGGGAGACAGCTGATGTTTAGGGTTGGCTCAGAAAGAGGAGAGGGGTTTTGAAGATTTTCCCCCTTGCGCCTTCTCTCCTTAGCTAAGGCTAGTCTCCCAGATTTGCTCTTGACCCTCCACTACTTGATACCAAATGGTCTCCCCTTGATTTATTCCTCACACTTCATTCACAGCTTGCAGAACAGATAACTATTTTAATGTCAACTCAATCAGGGGTTAACAAACAATAACTAGCAGGGAAAGAATGGGAAAGGAAAATAGAAAAAAGAGGGTCCTTGTCTCTATCTAAAACCCCTTTTCCTCCTAACTTGAGGTTTGGGGGGAACTCAGGCCTTGGCAGCCTGAGCCCTGAGAGAAAGTCAGATTGACTCACCCTTTGGCCACAATTCAGACTCAGGGAAATAGTAGCTGAAGTAAAGTAGGACAGAGATTTTAAATGTCTTTCTCAAGTTTCCCCTTCAATAGTCTTTTCAATTGGGAAATGTTGGGGGGGGGGAGATTTCCAATCACCAGCAGGAAAAGTGGGTAACCCTCAGGCTAAAGTCTTTTCCCACTCTCTCTCTTCAGCTTCTCACATCTGAGAGACCAAATCCTCTACCAGCCAGAGTCTTCTATTCCTCAAGATTCCAATCCCTTGCTTCCTCTCCCCAGTTGAGGTGATCAGTTTCACACACTCTTCAGCCTGGTACTTTTGTTATGTGCCAACCTCTGTCACACTAATTTTTTAATATTATTTTATTAGGTTATTTCCAAACATTATTCACTGGAAACAAAGATCATTTTCTTTTCCTCGCCCCCCTCCCACCACCTTTCCCTCTCCCATAGCCGACACACAATTCCACTGATCATTACATGTGTTCCTGTTTCTAACACATTTCCATGTTGTTGGTATTTGCATTAGAGTGTTCATTTAGAGTCTCTCCTCAGTCCTATCACCTCCACCCCTGTAGTCAGGCAGTTGCTTTTCCTCGTTTTTACTCCCACAGTTTATTCTCTGCTTGTGGATAGTACTTTTTAGATCCCTGCAGATTGTTCGGGGACATTGCATTAACACTAATGGAGAAGTCCATCACCTTCGATTGTACCACAGTGTATCAGTCTCTGTGTATAATGATTTCCTGGTTCTGCTCCTTTCGCTCTGCATCACTTCCTGGAGGTTTTTCCAGACTCCATGGAATTCCTCCACTTTATTATTCCTTTTAGCACAATAGTATTCCATCACCAACATATACCACAATTTGTTCAGCCATTCCCCAATTGAAGGGCATCCCCTAATTTTACAATTTTGGCCACCACAAAGAGCGCTTCTATGAATATTCCTGAACAAGTCTTTTTACTTATTGTCTCTTTGGGGTACAAACCCAGCAGTGCTATAGCTGGATCAAAGGGCAGGCAGTCTTTTATCACCCTTTGGGCATAGTTCCAAATTGCCCTCCAGAATGGCTGGATCAATTCACAACTCCACCAGCAATGAATTAGTGTCTCTACTTTGCCACATCCCCTCCAGCATTCATTACTTTCCTTTGCTGTCATGTTAGCTGATCTGCTAGGTGTGAGGTGATACCTCAGAGTTGTTTTGATTTGCATCTCTCTGATTATAAGAGATGTAGAGCACTTTTTCATATGCTTATTAATAGTTTTGATTTCTTTGGCTGAGAACTGCCTGTTCATGTCCCTTGCCCATTTATCAATTGGAGAATGGCTTGATTTTTTGTACAATTGATTTAGTTCTTTGTAAATTTGAGTAATTAAACCTTTGTCAGAGGTTTTTATGAAGATTGTTTCCCAATTTGTTGCTACCCTTCTGATTTTAGTTACATTGTTTTTTTTTGTACAAAAACTTTTTAATTAGATGTATTCCAGATTATTTATTTTGCATTTGTAAATCTTTCTAAGTCTTGCTTGGTTTTGAAGTCTTTCCCTTCCCAAAGGTCTGACATGCATACTATTCTGTGTTCACCTAATTTTCCTCTAGTTTCCTTCTTTATGTTCAAGTCATTCACCCATTTTGAATTTATCTTGGTGTAGGGTGTGAGGTGTTGATCTAAACATAATCTTTCCCACACTGTCCTCCAATTTTCCCAGCAGTTTTTATGAAATAGTGGATTTTTGTCCCAAAAGCTGGGATCTTTTGGTTTGTCATATACTGTCTTGCTGAGGTCACTTGCCCCAAGTCTATTCCACTGATCCTCCTTTCTGTCTCTTAGCCAGTACTAGATTGTTTTGGTGACCGCTGCTTTATAATATAGTCTGAGTTCTGGGACTGCAAGGCCCCCTTCCTTTGTATTTTTTTCATTATTTCCATGGATATCCTTGATCCTTTGTTCTTTCAAATGAAGTTTGTTATGGTTTTTTCTAAATCAGTAAAAAAGTTTTTTGGAAGTTCCATGGGTATGGCACTAAATAGATAGATGAGTTTGGGTAGGATGGTCATTTTTAATATATTGGCTCATCCTACCCATGAGCAGTTAATGTTTTTCCAATTGTTCAAGTCTAGTTTTAGTTGTGTGGAGAGTGTTTTGTAGTTGTGTTCATATAGTTCCTGTGTTTGTCTCGGGAGATAGATTCCTAAGTATTTTATTTTTTCCAAGGTAATTTTGAATGGGATTTCTCTTTCTAGTTCTTGCTGCTGAGCTGTGTTGGAATTATATAGAAATGCTGATGACTTATGTGGGTTTATTTTGTATCCTGCAACTTTGCTAATGTTGTTGATTATTTCGATTAGCTTTTTGGTTGAATCTCTATGATTCTTTATATAGACCATCATGTCATCTGCAAAGAGAGATAACTTGGTCTCCTCCTTGCCTATTTTGATGCCTTCAATTTCTTTTTCTTCTCTAATTGCTATTGCTAGTGTTTCCAGTACAAAGTCAAATAGTAGAGGTGATAATGAGCATCCGTGTTTCACTCCTGATCTTATTGGAAATGCATCTAGTTTATCCCCATTGCAGATGATATTAGCTGATGGTTTTAGATATATACTGTTTATTATTTTTAGGAATGACCCTTCTATTCCTATGCTTTCTTGTGTTTTTAATAGGAATGGATGTTGTATTTTATCAAATGCTTTTTCTGCGTCTATTGAGATAATCATGTGATTTTTATTGGTTTGCTTGTTGATGTGGTCAATTATGTGGATGGTTTTTCTAATATTAAACCAGCCCTGCATAACTGGTATTAATCCTACTTGATGATGGTGAATGATTCTTCTGATCACTTGCTGGAGTCTTTTTACTAGTATCCTATTTAAGATTTTTGCATCTATATTCATTAGGGATATTGGTCTATAATTTTCTTTCTCTGTTTTTGGCCTGCCTGGCTTTGGAATTAGTACCATGTTCGTGTCATAAAAGGAATTTGGTAGAACTCCCTCTTTGCTTATTATGTCAAATAGTTTGTATAGTAGTGGAGTTAGCTGTTCTTTGAATGTTTGGTAGAATTCACTGGTGAATCCATCAGGCCTTGGGCTAATTTTTTTTTAATTGCAAAAAGTTCTACTATAAATAGTTTATTGTATTTGGGAACTTTCCTCTTAACAATGGCTTCTTTGGGACAGAAATGTAATAATGAAACCAATATGCCAGAGTACTAACAATTTAGTAACGTTATTTGCATAATTCTAAATTGGTTTTTAAAATTGTGTATTAGTGAATTCTTTCACTAATTGCCATAAAGTATTCTTTGATAATTGTACCATATAAGAATTATAAATTAACATAGGTGGTATTACCATTTTAAACATTTAGAATAGTTCATTTAAGAGCATTTAATATTCCTCCAGGTATTTAGGCTTTTCTTTATTTCTTCAGGTAATATTTTATCATATGTTCTATATTTCTTGGCTTTGGAAGTTGATCCCCATATATTGGATGCATTTTGTACTCATTTGGAATGAGATTTCCCTTTATTTTGTTGCCTCTTATAATTTGCTATTATTGTATTAAAATACAACTGATTATAGAAGATTTATTTTGTAGCCTGAAATTTTATTGAATCTGTTCTCTTAATTACTATCTTTCGTATTTTATAGGATTTTCCAAGTAAGCCAAAATGTCATCACAAAATAGGAATAGTTTTATTTTATTTCTCTATTTGTATGCCTTTAATTTTTTTTCCCTTTGGTTGTTTTTGTTTTTAATTTTGTTGTTGCTAGCATTTACAGAAACAACAAATAAAATAGTAGTGGAAATGAGCAATTTTACTTTCAGAACCTGCCTGAATCACAATGTGGCTTCCTAGCACCATCGACATGGTCTTCATGGTGAGGCAAATTCAGGAAAAAATGCCTTGAGCAGAACCTGAGTCTCTACATTGTCTTTATAGACCTGACAAAAGCATTTGACACAGTGAACAGGGACGCATTATGGGTTATCCTTAGGAAGCTCGGTTGCCCAGCAAAATTCGTCAAACTGATCCAGCTCTTTCATGTTGACATGACAGGGGAAGTCCTATCTGGTGGAGAGACTTCCGATCGCTTCAACATCTCCAATGGCGTGAAACAAGGCTGTGTCCTCGCTCCAGTACTATTCAACCTATACTTCACCCAAGTATTACGACATGCTGTGATGGATCTAAATCTGGGTGTCTACATCAAATGCCGACTGGATGGCTCACTATTCGACCTTCACCGCCTGACTGCAAAAACAAAGACAACAGAGAGACTCATCATGGAAGTTCTCTTTGCAGATGACTGTGTTCTCATGGCCCACCAAGAAAATCATCTCCAAACCATTGTGGACAGGTTCTCTACAGCAACAAAACTGTTTGGCCTGACTATCAGCCTCAGCAAAACAGAGGTGCTGTTCCAACCTGCACCAGGGAGGCCAACTAATCAGCTGTGCATTACAATTGATGGCACGCAGCTTTCTAAAGTCAACACTTTCAAGTACCTGGGCAGCACCATCTCCAACGACGGGTCCCTAAACCACGAGATTAATGCCAGGATCCAAAAGGCCAGCCAGGCACTTGGGCAACTGCGCTGCAAAGTCCTCCAACACAGAGGTGTAAGCACTGCAACGAAGCTCAAAGTGTACAATGCAGTGGTCCTCAGCTCACTCCTGTGTGGTTGTGAGACGTGGACACTGTACGGGAAGCACATGAAACAGCTGGAGCAATTCCACCAACGCTCCCTCCGGTCAATGATGAGGATCCGATGGCTGGACCGAATCACCAATCAGGAAGTCCTCGACAGAGCCAACTCCACCAGCATTGAAGTAATGGTCCTCAAAACCCAGCTACGATGGTCTGGACACGTCATCCCCATGGACCCACAGCGAATACCAGGACAGGTATTCTACAGTGAACTGTCAGCTGGACTCAGGAAACAAGGTCGACTAAAGAAAAGGTTCAAGGATCAACTAAAGTCAAACTTGAAGTGGGCTGGCATTACACCAAAGCAACTAGAACTCGCTGCCTCTGACAGAAGCAGCTGGCAAACCCACATTCACCATGCCGCCACCATCTTTGAAGATGAGCAACGTCGACGTCTTGCCGCTGCACGTGAACTGCGACACCAGGCCACACCCACACCTCCCCTAACAATTGGAGTCCCATGCCCCATGTGCCACAAACTGTGTGCCTCAGCCTTTGGACTCCAAAGTCACATGAGGGTACATCAATAGATGATAATGCACAAAGACAATTGTCATTCTCGGTCACCGAGAAATTACCACTTCACTTTCATACTACATTTACCAGAAAATGTTTTCATACTTCTGCATTGCAAAAGATTCTTGATTTGGAAGTTAGATTGGTAATTGTAGTGACATTTTACATTTTTTCCTCCATTTTTTACTTTGTAGGATTTTTGACATAATTGAGGTTTATGCTTTGATAAAGGCTTTTCCTGTATCTTTTGAGATATTCATGAGTTTATTTAAACTTTTCATCTTTTAAGATGATTAATTATGTTGCTTTCTTAATGTTGTTCTTTCCTTTTATTTCTGGTATAGCTACAATTTGGTCTTACCAAATATTGTTTTTAAAAAGTAACTTTGGTCTGAAATAATTTTATTTAAATTTTATGAATTAATTTTTTAAAATGATATTGGTCTATATTTCTCTCTTTTATTTTTATCCTAGTTTATGTTTCAGGAAAACATTTGTCCTATAAATGATTTTAGTAGGGTCATTTTTCCCCTTTTGGAGAGTAATTTTGTTAGTATGCTTATTAATTGTTCATTGAAAGTTTAACAGAGCTCTGGATTCTTCAGGACAAGGATATTTTCTTTTCATATTTTACAGCTTCTACTTAATTTTATGAGAGTATTCTATCCAAAGTTTTATTGTATACTTTTGAAGAAATTTTAGTCCCTTCCCTCTCTCACCTCCATTCCAAAGCTTTGTAAGACTACTTTGTTTCAGTAAAGATATTCTCAAGACTGTTTAACAGTGCTGATTATCAAGCATGGGACAACATGATATAGGATAAAATCCCCTCTGACCCTATATTTTCCTCTTTTTGACAGGATCATCCCAAAACCATCTCCATTGCCAGGTATCATATCTGGAAATTAGACCTACACCTCATTGTTCTGGATCACTCTGTGTTTCATTAAATATTCCCTAATTATATGTAAAATTAATTTTTTTAATTAAATTTAATCATTAAAATAAAATTTATGTTAAATGTTGTGGTTCAATTTTTCATCCTCCTTCTTGTCCCTCAGCTTCCCTTGGAAGACAAATTAATATTGATTATATCACGAAGTCATACAAAGAATGTTTCTGTATTATCTGTGCTGTAACATAGACAAGATTAAAAATAAATGTTGAAATATGTATTTGACTCTGTGTCCAGAATTCTTTAGTTTTCTCTCTCAAGGTTTATATTTTTTATCATGAATCTTTAGGAATTGCCTTGGATCATTGTTTTGATCAGAGAATCTAAGTCTTTCACAGTTAATCATTCATAAAACACTGCTGCTATTGTATACACTATTTTCATGTTTCTGTTTACTTCATATATGAGTTCATATAAGTCTTCCCAAGGTTTTCTGAAACCATCCTGTAAATTATCTCTAAGACCACGGGAGAATGACTGGTCTAATTTCATTCAGGCCTTCAATAAAACAACTCTCAAGTATCCCTGACACTATGTCTTTTGAAATTTTGACACCCATTAACTTACTCTTCTCAATTTTGAGGATATAATAAAGTTCCTTTTCCAACTTAGCATTGGTGCCACTTTGAAGAATGTAGTGAATCAACAATTATTATTGATAGAATGTTTTACCTGAGGCAAAAGTTTACTTTTCATATAGACATGTACCAAATTCCCATTGCAAAAAGTATTTTTTCTCCATGTGACATAAAAATCACATTTCTAATGGGAGGAGAATGCAAGATGAACTAAGATGAATATAATTTCAGCCCTGGGTACTCCCAGCATATATAAAAATACTGATTTATGCAATTCTGCCTCTGCTCTACTTTCCAATTTTCCAAGCAATTTTTGCTAAATTTCAAGTACTTAACCCACAAAATTTGATCTATAATTCCTTCAAACTTTCTATTTTTTGCATATCCACCTCCCCCAGTATTTATTATTTGTTCCTTTCATGTTAACTTATTTTATAGTTATAATGTGCATTTCTGTAATTGAATATATGGAACATTTTTATGTGAATATTGGCTGCTTTAATTGTGTTTTTCTTAAAACTGCCTTTTTCCAAACTCTTACCATTTATCAATTGGCGAATGGCTCTTATTTTTATGATTTTAGCTTAGATCAAAATTTATACATTCATATTAAATGAGACTTTTATTATAGTAACAATGTAAATTATTTTCCCACTTTCATGCTTTCCTTCTAACTTTGGTCGCATTAGTTTTGTTTGTACAAAAGATTTTCAATTGCATATAATCAAAGTTATATATTTTACTTCCCGCAACTTTCTGTATCTCGTTTGGTCATAAATTCTTCCAACATCCTTCATTCTGATGGGTAAAATTTTCCATACTACACTAATTTGTTTATTATGTCATTTTTGTATATAAATTATGTGTTATTTTTTTTTACCTTATCTTGGTATACAGTGTGAAATGTTGGTCTAGGTCCAGTTTCTTATAAATGCTTTTCTTTTTCCCCCCAATAATTTTTGCCAAATGCTGAGTTCTTTCCTCCAAATCTTTTGGGGTTTATCAAACACTGGATTACTATGGTGATTTACTACTTCTCAATGTGTCTATTAAATCTATGTCACTAATCAATCAGTTTCTTAGTACAAGATTCATTTTATGGTTGAAATTTTGTAAGAGCCAAGATAACAGCATAGTTGCAGGAAAATCCTGAAACTGTCTGAATATCCTTCTAAATAAATCTTTAAAAAGCATCTCAATAGGACAAAAGTCAAATCAGGACAAGAGAGGAGTCCTCCCACTAAAAACAACATGAAGGGGACAGCTGGGTAGTTCAGTGAATTGAGAAGCAGGCCTAGAGATTGGGAGGTCCTAGGTTCAAATCTGGTCTCAGCCACTTCCTAGCTGTGTGACCTTGGGCAAGTCACTTGACCCCCATTGCCTAGCCCTTACCACTCTTCTTCCTTGGAGCCAATACACAGTATTGACTCCAAGACAGAAGGTAAGGGTTTAAAAAAAACATGAAAGGTAGGCAGAGAGAATGTACTCCACAATATAAGGTGGAAAAACTTCCCAAGGAAAAGTTCAGGGCAACTTTCCCTCCCTCTCCCCAACCTATCATACTAGACATAGAGCAAAGAGCTGGGAAAACTTGGGATTCTAGGATCTGGGTTACCCTAAGAGAAAAGCACCTTGGACCTATTACAGGAAGCTCCAGGTATTGGCAGTGCAATTCAAAGCTAAATAGCACTGGGCTAACTTGAGTCTTGTCTGCATCAGAAGAACAAAAGATCAAGAATATTAAGGGAAGTAATTAAAAATGGGGTATTTGAATGATTTTTTTGGCTACTTGAATTAATTCATTTTTAACTTAGGAGCTCTGGAATTTGGCAATAATATCATATCTTTGAAATTGGCATAACTATGAGGAAGTGATTGATGGATTCTTTTTATTTCTATTTCTTCTTTTCAATATCTTCCCTCTATATCTATAAATCTAAATTTATATCTAAGTGGCTATACATGGCTCTGTGGGGAAAGAACTTATTCTGGAGTCTGGAATATCTGAATTAAAATCTGGCTTCAGACACTTAATAGCTGTATGACCCTGGTTAGGTCATTATACCTATATTTGCCTTAATCTATTGGAGAATGAAATGACAAACCACTCTAGAGTGTTACCAAGAAAACTCCATGAACAGTATGATTCACAATCATAAAAAGTTGGATATAACTGAATAACTGTTAAGCACACAACAAATTATATCTATTTCTCTTCTACAAATTCTATTTGAACTTGTGCTAAACCTTTATTTTTCTTTTACACTAGGAATATGTATTGGGGTCATTCTCCTCTTCTGTGTTCATGCATTTTTACCCATCACCATAAGGTCTTTATGACATGATTCATTTGTTTGTTTACTCTTGACCTTTATGTTTGGGGTAGGTAATGTACTCTTCATGAGATGGTAGTGTTTAGACTAAGTTTTTGTTCTTTTGTATCCTGGTGCAACTTTTGAAGAACATTGACTGTTGTATTCCTCCAGGATCTCTGAGAAAGGTCAGGCTAGGAACCCATAAATTTTTAGGGCTCTTAAAAGTATGTGATTTAGGGGAAAGTGTAATCATATCTCTTCTGGTCTAAGGTCATTCTTTTTTCCCATAATGATCAATTTTATTTATTTTTTTGCAATTTTTATTTAATTAGTCAATTTAGAATATTTTCCATGGTTACATGATTCATGTTCTTTCCCTCCCCACACCCCAACACTTCCCAAGCCAAAGCACAATTCTACAGGGTTTTACATGTGTCATTGATCGTGATGTATTTCCATTTTGTTGATCTTTGCACTGGTATGATCATTTAGAGTCTACATGCCCAATCATATCTCTGTCATTCCATGTGATCAAGTAGTTGTTCTTCTTCTGTATTTCTAATGCCAGAGATTTTCTCTAAATGTGGATTGCATTCTTTCTCATAAATCCCTCTGAATTGTTCTAGATTACTGCATTGCTACTAATAGAAAAGTCCATTACATTTGATTATACCACAGTGTATCAGTCTCAGTATATAATGTTCTCCTGGTTCTGCTCCTTTCATTCTGCATCAATGTCTGGAGGCCATTCCAGTGCACATGGAATTCATCCAATTCATTATTCCTTTGAGCACAATAGTATTCCATCACCAACATATACCACAGTTTGTTCAACCATTCCCCAATTGAAGGAATCCCCTTCATTTTCCAATTTTTTGCCACCACAAAGAGCACAGCTATGAATATTCTTGTACAAGTCTTTCCTTATTGTCTCTTTGTGGTATAAACCCAGCAATGCTATAGCTGGATCAAAGGGAAGTCAGTCTTTTAGCGCCCTTTGGTCATAGTTCCAATTTGCCCTCCAGAATATTTGGATCAGTTCACAACTCCACCAACAATGCATTAATGTCCCAATTTTGTAAGGTCATTAACTTTTTGACTGGTTTATAAAAAGATTGGTTGAGAATATTTTTTCATAGTTTGTAATCAACTGCTGTTGTAATCAGCCACAATCAACTAACAGAATTGCTCTTTAGGTTCAGAGAAACAGAACATCTGAATCTACTTTGCTCAGAGATTTTTGCCTTGGTTATTTCTAGTTGGAGACAGAAATCAGTCCTGTGCTTCAGATTCTGCTTAGATCTCAGGATTAGAGTTATGTAGATACAATTTGTTTCTGATATGGTTCCTATGTCATGAATAGTCTAGGACAGTGATGGTGAACCTTTTAGAGATTAAGTCCCCAAACCACAACCCTCACACTGCATGTGAGCTGCCCCTAACCCCAGAGAGGGATGGAGGAAGCATTCCCTTTGGGAATGCTGGGCAGAGGTGTAGATGTCAGAAATACCCTCAGACACAGTGGAGAGGTAGATGGGCAGCTCTTTCTGAGACATGTGCCATAGACTAACCAACAGAGGTCTAAGGCCTATTGCCACTTTGTCTATTTGAATGCCATGCCTTGGTGCAAATCTACTCAACCTACCATAGATCATCATGTTTTCAATTTATCAATCAATTAAAAATATTTATCAGATGCCTAACTTTTACCAAGATTTATATCAGGCACTGGGGGAGGGGGAAGCCAGTCGTAGGCCCTCCATATATGCTAATCTGATATCTGCAGATTCAGTTACCCACAGTTAATCATGAAAAAAATAAAATAATGGGGGACATTCTGAAAAAAAATTAAGTTAATGAATTTGAAATCAATTACTAAGCAAGGACAGGATATAACAAGGTGAATTTTGTAGCCCAGTATATGATGAGAAAGACGGAGTAGGACAGTGGAGGGAGAGAAGGAGAGAGGGAGAATGTTCTTTGTCCTTCATTTGCAAAGAGAACTAATGGCATCATAGGATGATATCTTGACTTCTGCATGAATTGGCTTTAAATGAGGCAGAGTTGCACAAAGTCATCAGCACACTATCTCTTCCAGAATCCCTAAAGAAAATGGCAAGTCAACAGCCAGGATAACTGGTGATGAATTGGGATGCAGTGAATGAACTTCATATATTCAAAGTTGAACTAAGCTCTAAGAGCTCCATAGCACTTGCGTCAGCTGTCTTCATGGTCATTGGGACAAATTTCTCTCATCCACCCATTCCAAAAGAGGAATGCTTCACATGCTTGGTGTTTTGGGTAAATACTTCCCTAACTCACTGACTGACTTCATGGCCTTTAGGTCGGTTGCCTTCAACCTGATTTTGCCCATCTGCTGAGATGGTCTTAAAAAGGTATGGCTTCTCTACATGCTAAAACTTCTTGTATCCCCAGGTGAGAGTGGGATGAAAGATGCCAGGTGGACACCAAAGAGGGGTGAGCAGAACTGGAAAATGCTCAACAAAACTCTTCCACTAGAATTGTTATTCCTTCTGAAATACCCATACAACAAAAGGGAGTATTTTATTGTATAATAATGCACTCTGTACTTAATTATTGTACTTAACATTTGCAATATCATGTGTTTAATGTGTCAATTAAAATTTATTTTATATACAAAAATATTTACACTTTTTCTCAATAGGATTGTGCTTTTATACATGGTTTTAATCATCCATAGTAGATCTTGATATGTATCCCTTGAGGAGGAACATACTGTACAATGAATAAAATAAATCCTACCCATACTAAGTTTACACTCCAATATGAGACAAAAGCACTTATAAATATATACTGTAAAAATTAAGAATAATAAATATAAACACATGCAAGCAAAATCTTTAAATACAAAATAGTTGAAGGAGGGTACTAGCATCATTTGGGAGAGAGATTATTTTTGACCAAAATGGATTTATATTTTTCTTCACTTATGACACTTTATCTCATGTCTCTGAATCTACCTGTAAGAACACTTTCCTTTGGTGAACATATCATACCATAAAACTACATCAATTATCAATTGGTCAATAAATTGATCAGTAGTGAAAATGCATGGTCAATATAATAAAAGAAGTTTAATATCAAGAAATGAATGTTTATTTCTTTTCAGAATAAATTACAGAATTTGAGAATTGCTAAAATCCTCAGTGATCATTCTATATAAGCCTTAAAAGTTAATTAGAAAAGTGATAATACAGTCTTCAAAAAAATTTGATAGATACCTGATCCTGTAATTATCTACTGAATAATCATTTAACCCTGAACACAATTTCTGGGTGTGTGTGTAGATGCGTGCGTATGTATCATAGGCCTCCTTGCCTATCTGATGAAGGTTATGTATTTTTTTCTGAATGTATCTGTAGCATCTATTCACAGTGAAAGGAAATATGAAATTTCAGTTACATATCAGTAAAAATAAAATATTTTTTCTATAATGACCACTGAATACAGTCCCTTTCAATGTCTATAAATTCCAGGTTAATATTCACTTATTCTGAAATTATTTATCAAGTTCAAAAATTATATTTAAAGTCTAAAAGGATCTAACTGAATCTGAGCTGAGATCATGTTAGTACAGGCATCATCAACATTTACCATCTTTTAGAGAACACAGAAGGACCTGGGAATCTGAGTATCACTGCTGAGCAGGACAAAGGGGCTGAATGATTGGAAAGCCACTGAAAGAATAATAGAGACATAATATGCCCAGGAAATGGCTCCTTGAGAACGTTCTATATGAAGAATAAATGGGCCACTGACTGCATTAAAGCAGACAAAAGAGCTCACCAATAGCAGAATGGATTTAGTGGCTTGGATCTCAGGGGATGCACTGAGAGATGGACTGGTGTGGTGAATGTGCTTGACCTGCTGATGATGTCTATAGAGGAAAAATACCATGTAGATGCTACTACAAGCCATTATAGCCACAAATATGAAATCATAGAGAGTCTTCCAGACGACAACTTTTAAAGGACTCATAGCATGTATATCCAGAGAACAGTACCCCCAATTCATTCTCTCTTTAGTTGTGTTATTCCTTGGACCTGTCACATAGACAAGTACAAATACATCTATCAACAGATTAAAAATCCAACAGAGAAGACCACATGGCAAGACACAATTTCGGGCTCTGGTTTTGACTTTGCCCCCAAAGAGGCTGCTGGGACTAATGATAATGGCCTGGAAGATACTCAGGAGACTAGTAGTAGAGAGTGAAAGTCCCCGGAATACTCTTTGGAAGTAAGTTATGAGTTTACACTCAATGTCATTCAGGGAATATCCCTGTCTCCAAACTCTTATCATCTGTGGAATTCCCTTGAACATAAGAAACATGACATTGATAGAGGCCAAATGAATAATTATTGGATCAATGAGCCTTTTCTTATAACCAGTAATAAAATTATAGTTATATATGCAAAAAAGGAAGCTATTCCCAAGGACACCAATTATTAACTGCATAAAGTAGATGATCCATAGGACTTCATCAGGAGAAATCATCTTTTATTTGTCTTGCATAAAATTGTTGCTTTCATATCTGGAATCAATCTGTGGGGTGAAACATATGACATTCAGAATATTGAAGATGAAAATGCTTTCCAAATGGATTTCCACATGTCCTCATCTACAACATGGGCATTAGTAAAAGTGCCTCTGTTGAAGTTGGAGGCATGTAGGAAGGGCCATCCAATTTCAAAAGTGCTTTACTTCCCCCATAAATATGAAAATCTGATCACCCTAGTGCAAATATTAGTAATATGAAAATAAGTCTTGATCAGGGACACATAAAATCCCAGTGGAATTGCATGTGAGCTATGGAAGAGGGTGAGGGGAGAAAAATAACATGGTTCAGGTAACCATGGAAAAAACTTTCTAAATTAATGACATAAATAAATAAACTCTAAAATTATGAATGCATGAATATATGAATATTTATTAAAATACAAATTGACCCAATTAACAGAACAGGAAACAGCATACTTAAATAGATCTATCTTATTAAGAATGTCTTCAATACTCATCCAAAAAAATACCCTGAATCAGATGGATTCACAAATGAATTTTTTGAAAATTTTAAATAAATAATTAATTCTCATGTTATATCATCTTTTTTTTTGAAAATAGACATGAAAGTGTTCTACTAAATTAATTTTGAGACAAATATCATGCTGATATTTAAACTGGTAAGGGAAAAAACATAAGAGGAAATTATAGTTTAATTCTCTCATGAAAATATTAAGTAAAATACTAGAAAGGAGAAAACACCCATATATCACAAAGATAATACAGTAAGAATAGATTTATCTAGATTTATTATAGGAATACTTGATCTATTCATTGACAGGAAAACCATCAGCATTATTGGCCATATCAATAATAAATATTACAAAAATATGTTTCTCTATACATAGAAAAAATTTCAAAACACAATATTCTTTACTATAAAAATAATAAAAAGCATGGGATAAAATGGAGAATTTTTAAAGTGATCTATAGTACCTATCTAAAACCATAAGCAAGCATTTTCTGTAGTAAGATGAACAAGAAACCTTTCAAATGAGTACAGAGGTAAAGCAACAATGTTCATCATTAAGATCATTATTTTAGTGTTTTACTAGAAAATTTTGCTCTATTAATAGTAAAGAAGAATCAGAAATGGATTATAATGGACTATGAGGAAGCAAAAGTATCACTTTTCAAGATGATGTGATGGTATATGGTAAGCAGAAAATGTTAATGAACTAACAATTGAACAATTGAAATCAAAGTGAATAATTTAAAACTTCAGCCAAGTTACAGGGTACAAATCATCAGCAGAGCATATATATATATATATATATATATATATATATATACACATACATATATACAAATACCCACACATACAAAAAAAATCTCTGCAGGAAGAAACATAGAAATTCCATTTAAAATAACCGTATATAATATTAAATATTTCAGAGTCTTCCTTTCAAGAAAAACCTGGGAACTATGTATTGTTGTTGTTCATACTTCATATTTTTGAAAAGGGTTGTGTGTGCTATAAAAATGATGAATATCTATGTGACCACAATTACAAAATACTTTTCATTCAAATAATGATAGATTTAAATATCTGAAAAATTATTCTTTATAGGTAGACAATTTATATAATTAATATGATTCCAATTAAGTTAATTTGCTTATTTATTTAGTTTCACATCAAACACTTTCTAACAATAATTTAATAGGTCTAGCAAAGATAAAAATAAAATTCATCTGGAGTTAGAAAACATCAAGAATATAATGAAAATAAATAAATAAAAATATTATGGAAAGTGGTCCAGCAGGACCAAATCTCATATTGTATTTCAAAATGATGATCATGAAAATATTCTGGTGCTAGCTAAATAGAATGGTGAACCAATTGACTAGATCAGGTACACAATACACAATAATAATGAACTATAGAAACATGATGTTTGATGAACCGAAAGATTCAAACCTGTGGGACAGTAACTCAGAATTTGAAAAAAATACTGGTAAAAGTAGTAGACAGTTTGTTTGAAATTCTGTGTAAATCAACAGCTAACATTTTATACCAAGATAAGGTCAAAATGGATATATAACATAGTCATAAGTTTATTAAACTCTTTAAGGGAACATGGACATTTTAACTGTTAGGTCATTGGATGATAGAATGTATAACCAATTAGGAGAGAGGATCATGGGAAATAAAATGCATAATTTTGATTACAGTAAATTAAAAGGTTTTGTACAAACAAAATCAATGTAGCCAAAATTACAAGGAGAATAGGAAACATGGACAAGGAAGGTGGGTTATTTCAGGCTCCTCTGATAAAGGCTTTATTTCTCAAAGATACAGAGACTGAGTCAAATTTAGAAATGAATATGTCTTTCCACAATTGTTAAATATCAAAAGACATGAAGAGGGTCTTTTTGGAAGAAAAAATCAAAACTACCTACTTATTTGAAAAAAATGCTCTCAACCACTACTTACTAATATCAACTCAAACAAATATGAGATATCATCTCATCTCTATCAGATTTTATAACAATTCAGAAAAAAGAATTTGAGAAATATTTAACAGGTCAATAAAAAATTGGGACACCAACAAATGATTCATGGAGTTATTAATTTGTTGAGCTATTTAGAAAACAATTTGAACCTATGCTCAAAGGCTATAAACTGATTATATTTTCAATCTAATACTACTACCTCTATGTCTTTATCCCAAGCATATCAATTGAAAATAAAAATGCTCTTTTTTACAAAAAAATATTTATAAGAGTTTTTTATATGCTGACAAAGAATTTGAAATTGGGAGTACAACCATTTGAGGTTGGCTAATCATGTTGTGTCATATGATTGGGGTGAAATACTATTGTACTATAAAAATGATGAATAACTTGTCTTGAGAAAAATCTGGGAAGACATATATAAATTGATGCATAGTGAAGGAAGTAAAACAAGAGAACATTATACATAGTAACTGCATTACTGTTCAATGATGAACTGTAAATGACTTAAGTATTCACAATAAAATGATTCAAAACGTAGTATGAAAAATGATATCTACTTCTAGAGACAGAACTGAAGGACTCCTAATGAAGATTTTTTTTTCAAAATAGGTAATATGAAAATATATTTGCATGGTTTTGAATATAAAATTGATATCAGTTTTTCTTATCAACAGGAGGCAGAGGGCTTCAGGGGAGGAGAGAATGCTGAATCCCAAAATAAAATAAAAAAATATTAAGTTAGAAGTAAGTATTTCATTAAGGAAGATGGTTGAGGAATGCAGCATCACACATAAGGAAGATATATATGGGTAGAATGCGTTAGATCACAAGCTACTGATTACCTTTTGATAATGATATTTTAAAATATCTAATGAATTTCCAGTATGAGATGTCTGGAAAGCAATTGGAAATGATAGATTTTAGTTTAGCAGAGTACCTGAGGAGGGAGTGATGGATTTTAGAATCCTCAGCATAGAGATGATAATTAACTCCATAGAAGTTGATGTGATAACCAAATGAAGTAGGAATATGGATGAGACAAGGACCTAGAACAGAATATTGAGAAATTTCTAAGTTTAGAGTGCACGATATGGATGAGGATCAAAAAAGAGAGAATAAGTAGAAGGAGTCTGATTTGTAGGAAGATAACCAAAGGAGAGTGATGTCCTAAAATCCTAGAGAGAAGAGGCTATCTAGGCAGAGAGTAAGATCAAGTGTCAAAGACTCCAAAGCAGACAAGGAGAATGAGGTCTGATGAATGCAGTTCTTTTTCTCTCTTCACAGTTTCACAAACCTCTCTTAGAGAACAATGAGTTATTGTGCAAAGAGTTTTGAATTTGGGTTCAAGAGATAAATAGATTGAAATATTTCCTGTGCTGCTCATTAATGATGTAAATATGCCACAAATTCTAAAAAACACTTTTCTGAAGCTGCCCTCTTTTAGCAAATTTACTCTTGACTCTTTTTTTTCAGCACTTGTCTCCAGAGAACTCATTCTCAGCTCCAAGTCTTTAAATGCTGAAGGCATATACATACATACATACATATATATGCAAATTGAGAACTTCACTTTAAACATATTTATGGCAAAATCAAAAAAACATTTTCAGATATATAATATATTTCAGATATATAACATGTATTCAGATATATATCTTCTTTATAAATCTCAAGTCTTACTTACATCAACTTGCCTAATTGAATGCATGGAAGTCCCTCATAAATACTGACTTACATGGTTTGACTAATACTGAAGAAAAATCAATGTCTTGTATGAGAGGATTTCAACCACTCTGACTTTACAACCTGGCAGGGAGTTCTGAAATATAGTCTTAAATTGGTCAATATCACATTTTTGTGTTTCTGTAGGATAGAGATTCAAAACCCCAGAGTATTTTATCTCAAAGTGAAGGGAAAACAGAGGTAGAATGGATGATAGAGACTAATTGATCTTTCTGTCAATGAAGAGACAGAGGCCACAAAAAAGTAGCTTGATAGAAGTCATTTAATCAGTAAATAATAGAAACAGAATTTGAACCCACATCATCTGCCTTTTTCTATTATTATATGATTCTCAGATGGACATTGTCTCCAGCTCATTTGCCTTCTCTGTAAAGACTCATTCACAAAGTAAAAGAAGATATTAAACATTACTTTGTGATAGTCTTTAAGTTCATGCTAGCATAAAGGATGCTGTAAAAACATAAAGAGGAAAATAATAGGGAAAGATAAAAGAGCGAAAAGTTAAGGAGACATATAAGGAAGGATTACTGTGCTTTGGACAAAAGGGAAACAATTCTCTCTTCATTTAATGTCAAAGCAATGGCTCTGTACAGTAGATGGTAGAGATTTGGGAGATGGAATATAGGAAAACCCTATTCAGTCTACTCAGATGTATCTAGGACATTATAAAGGACTATGCGCCAGACTTGCAGTAATAAAGGTTAGAGTTCAAATTTTGCTCAGTTACTAACTCTGTGATCTTGTGCAAGCCACTTAACTTCCATCTAATTTTTCTTATTTTTAGTGAGGATAATAGCAGCATCTCAATGTATTGTATATGTTTAAAGAGATTATAAATATGATGTATATATCACTTGATGCACTACATAAATGCTATCAATTGATCTTTTTATTATGTATTAACAGTATCCCATTTTAGCTAATTATTTCTGTTAATTTTTGCCCAAATCATAATAATGCCCTAATTATGAACTCCAACTCTCTCCACACTATGCTGATCCAACTTAGAAGGCTGCAGAACAGAGAAGCAGCAAAGGGAGATCCCTCAGCCTTGTCCCAAGATTCATCCTACAGAACAATTGTTGAGTTAAAGTCCATCTTTGAATCTTAATGAGGCAAAGATATTGGCCCCCATCCTCTACTCAAGACCTAGAGATCCAAGGCCATGCCTTCTTTTCTCTATAAGAAATTTCTCCCCTAATAAACATCAAATTCTTTCTTTAAGATCTCGAATCACTTACCTGGATGCTGTATGTTGTTAGGAAAGTAGGTAAAGTTGCAGTAGGATGTGTGCTTGTGTGCTTATGTAGATCCATATGGGTGGGACATCAATTTGTAGGTTTGACTGTATCTGACAGCATCTCCCTGAAGAGCTATTATCATGCCACTTGCAGGAAAAGTAATATTGTCTTCATAAGAAGCCTATCCAGTGTGTATAGAAGAACAACAATAAAATAAATAGCTTTTCCCTCATGTGTTAATTCTCCAAAACAATGTTCATCAATTAACTGGAAACAGACAAATAGCACCAGGGAGAGCAACTTTTCTTCCCTTTAGTGGGAAAGGAAGGGGGAGCTAAAGATCATAGAGTGTCAGAGAAAGAAATGATGAGGATTCTTAAGGATTACTAATGAGGGCCCCCTGACTATAGAGTTCTGTTTACCTAAACTTTTCATTCCAATGGTAGGTTTTTTCGTGAAATTGTTCCATAAATATAGTTCAGGATATAAGGTTTCTATCTGTATATTTTTTGGAGTAGGGGGAATTGTCGTAAATGACTACTAAGGGCAGAGGTGAAGGTTGAGAGAAATAATAGCTATAGTTTGTAATTTTTATAGTTTTTAATACATATCCCATTACATATATCACATATAATATCTACTAATTAAATATTAATGATTTTATGATGTTGGCATTGAAGGAAAGTTATGTCCTGGAGGCCAAAATAGGCAAAATGTTAGATGTTTAGAAACAGATGTCTTCTGGATAAGGGATATCTAAAAGGGATTATAGTTCACCCTTTCTCCTTGAACAAGGAAGAATAATATAGAATTTCTGCAATTGATAATCCACAGTAACCTTATTTAAATCCTTACCTTTTTGTCTTTTTTTTAGCTAAGTGAATATTTTGTACAGTGTGCAAGCAATCAGAGTCTAAAGTTTATTAAGGTGAAATAAAGAAGCTTCCTATATATTAAAAAAGGGGGTAGTTGGGTGGCTCAGTGGATTGAGAGTCAGACCTAGAGACTGGAGGTCCTAGGTTCAAATCTGGCCTCAGACACTTCCCAGCTCTGTGACTCTGGGTAAGTCACATGACCCCTATTACCTAGCCCTTACCACTCTTCTGCCTTGGAGCCAATACACAGTATTGACTCTAAGACAGAAGTTAAGGGTTAAAAAAAAAAAAGCCTGGCTCTCAATCCATTGAGCCACCCAGCTGCCCCCCACATTTTCATATTGATAGTATTGATTAGACATGTTTTTTAATGATATGATAATTATACCTTTAATACAAATCTACCTCCTTTCTTAGAAAAGGATACCCATGTCCACTATTCAAAATTGACAGAACATGACATTCAGAGTCAGAAATATCATCTCTATCCAGTAGGAAGTAAAAACTGTCAAGAACACAGAATGTAAAGTTGAATAGGAAAATGTGACTTGCCTGCATGTTGTAGGCCAACTTCAAGGATCTACTCTTCTGAATTCTTCCTCAAACTCATTCTTTTCACTCTTGGTTCTCTCTGGATACTATTTGAAGAACAGGAGAAACAGTCTTTGTTTTGGGATCTGTTTGCTTCTCTTTTCTTCTCCAGGATGGATCTATAAGAAATATCATGATTCTTCATTTTTTGTTGGGGAGGGAGCAGTGAGGATTTGAAAAGTCCCCCAAATCATATAGGCCTTCATCTAAAGCAGAGTTTTAATAAAAGTTAATAATTGAGTTATGAAGTATCCCCAGAGTCTCATGATACCTGTAAATGTCATGGTAATTAACTGAAAATTATGGATAGTTCAAATACTTCTCATTGTACATGAAAATGCCTTGTTCTTGCTTCTATGGTATAGTTTCATTCGAGAATAAGCAAGAAGAAAGATAAAGATTGGGGCTATGTAAAAAGGAAAATGATATTTTGTATGATTTGAATATAGTTTGGACTTGTGCAGAAGGAAATTTTAAAGCAGAAAATTTTCTAGGTCTAGATTTTATTTACAATTTCTGTGAAAAATATTAAATAAAGAAAAACAAAATGTTAAATAATAAGGAATGGAATTAAAAGATTAAGGAATAATGACCTAATGCATAGTCAAGGAAAAAAATGAGAGGACAAGAGGTAATAAAATTTTCTCTTCTATGAACTATTTACTTTTCTATATTCATTTAATCTATCATTCATATAAAATATACTTATGCAAGGCTTTTTTTAGCCACTGCCAATCAAAAAACATCTACTTTGCTTCTACTTTTTAATCACAAAAAGTTATACTATAAACAGTTTGGTTTATTTGGTGACTTTTCTCTTAACAATGTCTTCTTTGAAGAGTAATAATGAAACCAACATGCCAGAGTAACTTTATTTGCATAATTCTAAATTGTTTTCTAAAATTGTGTATTAATGAATCCTTATACCAATTTCCATATAATATTATTTAATAATTTAATTGGTAAAATATTAGAATTATATATTAACATTCATAATATTATAATTTTTAAACATTTATAAATGTTCATACAAGAGCATTGAATATTCCTCTAAATATTTAGAGTTTTCTTTATTTCTTCAAGTAATACTTTATCATATTATCTATAAGTCTTGGCTTTCATTGTTGATCCCTATATACCAGATGTATTTTTTAATTGTTTGGAGTGATATTTTACTTCATTTTGTTGCCTCTTATTTTTGGTTATTATTGTATTGAACTACAACTGATTTTTGAAGATTCATTTTGTAGCAATAAATTTTAATGAATCTGTTCTATCTTAGATATTTCTGTAGGATTTTCCATGTAAGATAAAATGTCATCATAAAACAGGAATACTTTTCTTTCTCTATTTGTATGCCTTGAATTTTTTCCCATGTGGTAGTTTTTTTTTAATTTGTTTTTTATTAGCATTTATAGGCACTACAAATTATAATGGTGGAAATGGGCATTTTTGATTTCCTACTACATTTATTAGAAAATATTTTATGTTTCTGCTGTGCACATGATGCTTGCTTTGGATGGTAATTGTAGTAACATTTTACAGTTTTCCTCTATTTTTGTGCTTTGAAGGAATTTTGACATAACTGAGTTTTATCTTTTGACAAAGGTTTTTCCTGTATCTTTTGAGATAGACATGAGTTCATTTAAACATTTTGGTTTTTAATATGATAATGTTGCTTTCTTAATGCTGAACTTTCCTTTTATCACTGGTATAGATACAACTTGGTCTCACTGAATACTGATTTTAATAAATCACTATAGTCTGAAAGAATTGTATTTATATTTTTTTAATTCATTTAAAAATTATATTGGTCTGTATTTCTCTGTTTTGTTATTATTCTAGTTTATGTTTTGGGAAAATTATTCTATTAGTGATTTTATTGGGGTCATTTATTTTTTCAGTTTTTTGTGAATAATTTTGTTAGTATGATTATTATTTATTCTTTGAAAGTTTAATAGAGTTCTGAATTCTCCAGGACAAAGATTTTTTTCTTGTCATATTTTACAAGTTCTATTTAATTTCATGAGATTGTTCTATCCAATGTTCTAGTTGAAATTCTTTTAATTTTTGTTATTTTATACTTTTGAAGAAATTTTAGTCCCTTCTCTCTCTCTCCTCCATTCCAAAGCTTTTCAAGACTTTTTTGCTTCATTAAAGATATTCTCAAAACTGTTGAACAGTGTTGATTATCAGGCATGGGACAACATAATATAAGACAAGATCCCCTCTGACTTCACATTGTCCCTTTTTTTGACAGGGATCATCCCAAGCCCATCTCCATTGCCAGGTATTACATCTATAAATAAGACCTCCACATTATTATTCTGGATCTCTCTGTTTCATTAAATTTTCCCTAATTACATATAAAATTAATTTTAATTAAGTTAAATTATTAAAATAAAATTTACTTTTAAAATGTTGTGTATCAATTTTTCATCCTCCTTGCCCCTCACCTTCCCTTTGAAGACAAATTAATACTGATTATATCATGAAGTCATACAAAGAATGTTTCCCTATTATCCATGCTGTAAAAGAAAACAGACAAGATATAAACATATATATTTGAATGTGTATGCAGAATTCTTTTGTTTTTTCTCTAAAGGTGTATGATGTTTTTATTGTGAACCATTAGGAACTGTCTTGGATCATTCTTTTGATCAGAGAATCTAAGTCTTTCACAGTTAATTATCCTTAAAATATTGCCACTTTTGTATTGTAAAGATAATTTTAGGATTGTGACTTAAAATCTAAATGAATTGGTCACCAGGGAAAAAATCCCAAATAAAATACCAAAGTTAGTCTGGAAATTTATGGTAATTTTAATTAATATAGAGGGAATGATTTAAGGAGAAAGAGAGAAGAGGGTATAGGTTTTTCTCCCGCCTGGCCTGTGCCAGGGGGAGTTGAAGATTTCTGCCACTATGTTTCTGAAGGAGATTAGAGACTTCTAAGAGGATAAGTTTAGAAATTAAAGGAGAAAAAAACTCAGCCAGAAACTCACCACCAAACCAGACAATAGATTGTAGCCACGTCAAGATGCCAAAAGGCCCAGCACGCTGCCACAAGCCAAATCTCTACCACCAAAAGGTCCCAGAGAGAGGATGTGAGCCAAATATATGGACCTTTTACTCTTGTGTCCCCAACATCTAAATGCCCATTCTTTAGTTCTCATCTTTGATTAGATTATATCTTTAGAGTTACTTAACACTTTTTTGTTAAGTTTTGTTAGTTACTTGACTTTTTTGTGATTAATTTACCCTTTATAGTTACTTAACACCTTTTTGCTTTAAGATCTAAAAATAGACTTAAAGTTCTAGCTTCACTATAAAGTAAGAACTAAGTACCTTCATTTTTCAATCAGGAGATTACAACTTTATCTTCACCATAAAGTAGGATCTAATGTAGGGTGTAGTAATTTAAAGTTCACAGTATACAATATTTTCCTGGTTCTGTTTAATTCATGTATGAGTTCATATGAGTTTTCCTAAGTTCTTCTGAAACCATTCTGTAAATTATCTCTTCTACCACATTAGAATGACTGGTCTAATTACATTTAGGCCTTCAATAAAACAGCTCTCCAATATCCCTGACACTATCTCTTTTGCAACTTTGACACCTATTTATTTACTCTTCTCATTTTAGATGGTATAATAAAGTTCCTTTTCCAGCTGAGCATTGATGCATCTTTGAGGAATGTAGCTAATCAATAATTGTTATTGATAGAATTTTCTATGTGAGGCAAAAATTTACTTCTTCTATAGACATATATCAAATTCCCTTTGCAAAAAATATTATTTTTCTGCATGTGACATAAAAATCATATTTCTAAAGGGAGGAGAATGCAAGATGAGCTCAGATGAATATAATTTCAGTCCTGAGTACTGCCAGAATATATACAAATACTTATTCATGCAGCTTTACCTCTGTTCTACTTTCCAATTTTCCAAGCAATTTTTGCCAAATTTCAAGTACTTAACCCCCAAAATTGGATCTATACTTATGTCAAAGTGTACCTATATTTTTTGCATATCTACCTCCCTCAGTACTTATAATTTACCTCTTTCATATTAACTAATTTTATAGGTGTAATGTATATTTCTGTAATCAAATATATGGAAAATTTTAATATAATTATTGGCTGCTTTAATTGTATTTTTCTTTAAACTGCCTTTTTATAATAACCTTTGACCACTTATCAATTGGAGAATGGATCTTATTTTTATAATTTTAGCTTAGTTCAAAATGTATACATATATTGAGACCTTCATCAGAGTAAGAATGTACATTCTTTTCCCACTTTCATGCTTTCCTTTTAACTTTGGTTGCATTTGATTTGTTTGTATAAAGGCTTTTCAATTTCATATAATCATAGTTATCCATTTTGCTTCCCACAATCCTCTGTATCTCTTGTTTGGTCATAAATTCTTCCATCATCCATTGTTCTAATAGGTAAAATTGTCCATATTTCACTAATTTGTTTATTATATAATTTTACATGTAAATTATATGTTGTTGTTTTACCTTATCTTGGTATTGTAAAAATAATAAATGGTGAGTTACATAAAATAGATAGATGGGAAAACTCGCCAATACAGGCTCAAAACTGTCCAGATAATTTTGATAGATATAATCCAAAGTATCTTCTGTGATGAAGTGAAGCTTAAATGTGAACTTCTCTTCAGTGCAAGGATGCTAAGGAGACTCATTATAAAAATAAAATATTTGTTGAAATATATAAGGATAGATTTCTAATTCTAAGGAATCCTAAGTCCTCCCAAAGAAATGCCCTGGTACTTCAGGGAACCACTTCTCTTGTGTTTCACAGGCTATACTAATCCTCCCTAATCTGACTAACCCAAATTTATACTATCTACATAAAACTATGACTATTATCCTTATAATTCATAACTTCACCTTGCAGTTATAAAATAACAAAGGCTAGCTGATTGAGTCTCAACAAGAATCACATTAGGCCTCTGAGCCTTCATCAGACTCAGAGTCCAAATCAAAGACTAGGTTTTTCTTTTGTCTTCTCAGAGTTAAATCAATCTACAAAACACACAATAGATAGTCAATAGTTAGGAATAAAAAGTTGGGAAAGTAAAAGATGAAGATCCTTTAGGTCTTTCTCTCAGACAGAGAGAGGCAAAAGTGTTACCTCCCCCAACCCTGAGAGAGAGTTTTTGAGAGTGTCTCTCTGCCAACTGCCAGAGACTAACACCCAACTGCCAGAGCAAGTAACTGACACAAAAGAATTATAATTGCCAACAATTGCAATTAACACACTCTCTCAACTCTCCTTCAAACTCCAATTCTTTCTCAAGCCAGTCACTTTATTTCTTATCTATGTACTAATAAAACATTACTTACTTTCTAATATCATTCTTGCTGTATATAGTATGAAATGTTGGTGTATGCTAAGTTTCTTAGAAATGCTTTTCTTTTTACCCTATAATTTTGGCTAAATGGTGAATTCTTGTCCCCATATCTTTTGGGTTTTATCAAACACTGGATTACTATGATTTCACATTGTGTCTATTCAATCTATTTCACTGATCAACCAGTTTCTTAGTACAAGATTAATGTTATGATTAAAGTTTAATGAGAGCCAAGATGGCAGCAAAGTAGCAGGGAAATTCTGAAACTGCTCTGAATATCCTTCCAAACTAATTTTTAAAAAGCATCTCAAAAGGACAAAAGTCAAAGCAGGACAAGAGAGGGGATTCTCCCATGAAAAGTGGGCAAAGAGAGTGAACTTTCATGATATAAGGGTGAGAAACTGTACAAGGAATAGTACAGGCCAACTCTCCCTTCCTCTCAACCTACCACACCAAATATAGAGCCAGGACCTGGGAAACCTCAGGAGTCTAGGATGTAGGCTACCCTAACTGAAAAGCACCACAAACTTATTCCAGAAGGCTCCAGGTCTTAATAGTGAGATTCAGAGCTAAATAGCACTGGACTCACTCAGGTCTCTATTGTATCTGGAAGAACAAAATATCAAGAATATCAAGTGAAGTAAGGAAAAAAAAAGTGGTATTTGAATGATTTCCTTTTGGCTGCTTGAAGTAGTTCCTCTTAAACTTAGGAGCTCTGCAATTTGGCAATAATATCTCATGTTTGAATTTTTTATCTCTATCAGGAAGTGATTGATGGATTATTTTTATTTCTATTTCATCTTCTCAATATCTTCCCTCTATATCTATAAAACTATTTTTATATCTAAGTGCCTATTATGGCCCTGTGGGTAAAGAGTTGATTCTGGAGTCAGGAACACCTGAATTCAAATCTGGCTTCAGACACTTAATGATCCCATGTAGGTCATTTCACCTCTATTTGCCTTAATCCACTGGAGAATGAAATGACAATTTACTCTAGAGTCTTGCCAAGAAAACTCCATGGAGAGTGTGATCCACAGTCATAAAACGTTTGACATTACTGAACTGAATAACCACCACAGCAAATTTTATCTATTTCTCTTCTACAAATTCTATTTGAACGTGAGCTAAATACATATTTTCCTTTTACATTAGGTAGATGTACTAGGGTCATTCCTGCCTTCTGTGATTATATATTTTTATCCATCAGCATAATGTCTTTATGACATGATTCATTTAGTTCTTTAGTCTTGAACTTTATGCTCGGGCTACGTAATATACTCTTCATGAGATGGTATTGTTTATGCTAAGTATCTGTTTGTTTGTATCCTGGTGCTACTTGTGAAAAATATTGACTGTTGTGTTACTCCAGGATCTCTGAGAAAGTTCAGAATGAGAACCTACAAACTTTTATGGCTCACAAAAATATGTGATGTAGGGGAAAATCTGATCATATCTCTCCTGGTCCAAGGTCATTAAATTTTTGACTGGTTTATAAAAAATAATTTTTGAGATTATTTTATCATATATTGCAATAAACTGCTGTTGTAACCAGCCACTATCAACTGTAAAGGATAATTTATTATTGTGACCTAAACTATATTAATTATTGGTCACCATGGGATATCCCAAATAAAAAAATACCCAAGCCAGTTTGAAATTTGTGTGGATTTAATTAATGTAGTAGAAAGAAATTAAGAAGAAGGGAGAAGGAAAGGGTGTAGGATTTCTCCCACCTGGCTTGTGCAAGGGGGAAGATTAGAGGCTCTAGGAAGATAAAGTTTTGGAGAGTAAAGGAGGAAGGAATCAGCCTGAACTCCAAGAGGGCTCAGCAAAGATGCCTGAACCTGAATTAGCTCAAGGGCAAACTCACCTCCAAAACCCAGAGAAATAGCTTCCACCATGCCAAGATTTTGGAATGCTTAGCATGCTGCCAGCCAGAGCTACCTCTCCAAGAAAAAGAGAAAAACAAGTGCAAGCCCTGCAAAAAAAAAAAAAAAAGCTAGACGATTCTACCTCACTTTCCTGTGTCTCCTCTGCACCAATGGTAGCCTAAACTTGACTTAGGACATTCCAGGGGTCTGTCAACTGTGTCTGATTTGTCAATTTCTCTATCAAAGGCCACCCTCTTAAAACTCAATCCTCAAGCATGGTTACAGACATTCCTGATTTTGTTAGACAAAGTAAGGTAGAGTAATGCAAAGTTCCGAAGACATCCTTGATTTTGTTAGAATAAGCATCTTCATTGTTACAAATCAGGAGATAGCTAAATACAATCTTCATACAACTAGCTTCAGGTTCAGAGCAACAGAACTTATGACTCCACTTTGGCCTGCGTTTTCTGTGTAGGTTATTTCTAGCTGTAGAAGAAGGAAAGAGACAGAAAGAACATGAATCATGTAACCATGGAAAAATATTCTAAATTAATTAATTATATAAAATATTTCAATTTGAGACCAAGTACCCAAACTGCTACCTTACACTGCATGTGAGCTGCCCCCTTACCCCAAAGCAGGGAGGGAGGAAGTATTCCCATTGGGCTGCTAGGCAGAGTAGTAGGTGGTGTCAGAAAAGTCCTTAGAGAGTGGAGAGGGGTAGGGGAGCAGCCCTCTCTGGTACATGTGTGATAGGTTTTCCAACACAGGTCTAGGGCCTATTGCTACTCCCTCTATGTGAATGCCATGCCCGAGTTCAAAACATTTTTATCAATCTATCCTAGATCATTATATTTTCAATTTATCAATCAATTAATAAATATTAATCCAATGTCTGCTATTTACCAAGATTTATATCAGGCACTGGGGGGAAAGGGGAAGCAAATATAGTAGGCCCTCCATATCTGCTGATCTGATATCTGCAGATTCAGTTACCCATAGTTAACCATAGACAAATGAAGGAAATGGGAAACTTTCAAAAACATTTTAAAAGTTTATGAATTTTAAATCAATTACCAAGCAAGTACAGGCTATAACAAGGTGAATTGTTCCAACCAAGTAAATGATGAGAGAAAAGAAGGGGGTAAATGTGAGAGGGGAAAGAGAGAGAGAGAGAGAGAGAGAGAGAGAGAGAGAGAGAGAGAGAGAGAGAGAGAGAGAGAGAGAGAGAGAGTGAGAGAGAGAGAGAGAGAGAGAGAGAGAGAGAGAGAGAGAGAGAGAGAGAGAGAGGGAAGCTGAGAGGGAAGGAGAGGCTGGGAGGGAGGGAAAGAGAGAATGTTTTTTTACTTCATTTACAAAGAGAACTAATGGCATCATGGAATGATATCTTGACTTCTGCATGCATTGGTTCTAAGTGAGGCAAAGTTGCACAAAGTTATCAGCACCACTATCTCTTCCAAAATTTCCAGAGAAAAATGGCAAGTCAAAGGTCAGGATAACTGCTGATGAATTGTGATGCAGTGGATGACCTTCACATCGTCAAAGTTGAACTAAGCTCTATGTGCTTCATAGCACGTCCTTCAACTGTCTTCATGGTCACCGAGGCAATTTTATCTCGTCCACCTATTCCAAAATAGGAATGTACCACATTCTTTGCATTTTGGGTAAATACCTCCCCAACTTACTGACTGGCTTCATGGCCCATAGGTTGGTTGCCTTCATCGTGGTTTAGCCCATAATCTGAGATGGTCTTAACAAGGTGTGGCTTCTGTATATGATAAAATGTCTTGTATCCCCAGGTAAGAGCTGAATGCCAGGTGAACACCAAAGATGGGCGGAAAAGGCTCAATAAAACTTTCACACTACAATTGTTATTCCTTCTTAAATACTTAATCACCCCCAGAGAGTATTGTAATGTGCACTGTACATAATTATTGAATTTATCATTTGTAATATTTTATGTGTTTAATTTTTCAATTAAAATTCATTATTTATACAAGAAAATTATGTATACTTTTTATCAATAAGTATGTGAATACATAATATATGGTTTTAATTATCTATAGATCTTGAAATATAACCCTTCAGGAGGAACATACTGTACAATGAATGAAACAAATCCTACTCATACTAAGTTTACACTCTAATGTAAGAGACAAAAAGCACTTATACAAGTATATACTACAAAAATTAAGAATAATTAATATAAACACATACAAACAAAAACTTTAAATACAAAATAGTTGGAGGATGGTACTAGCATCATGGGGGGGGTGGTAGAAAAGCCTTCACAAAAAAAAAAAAAACTGGTGCTTGAGCTGCATCTTCAAGGAAGAGTGGATGATTTTTGACCAAACTCTATTTGTATTTGTTCTTCACTCATGACACTTTACATCATATCTGTGAATCTTTATACTACTCTTTCAGCCCAACCCAATGATTAGATTAAATTCACTGCATATCGGTCCTTAATAACATCTCCTTCTTCCTTTGAAGCATCAAGTATATAACTGTGAGATTACATTTCACTATTTGATGACTTAAAAATAGTGGTGAGGTGACTGGGTAGGCATTATTAACCCATTTTATGAACAAGGGATATAGATAAAATCAGTAGTCCAATGTTAGAGACCTATAAAGTATCTCCACATTTATATTTAAGATACGGTCTTTATAAACCTATTCCTGGTTTCTATTTACTGCAAAGTACTTGGTGGCATTTGACATTTTCCCCTGGAGAACCATCAGTGACATATTTTAACAATATAAAAAAATAAGAATTGGAAGGATAGGTATAACTTCAATGGTTGTTCAGCCTGGACTTCTCCCTAATGCCAGTGAAAACTACTGAGGGTTATCTCAGATCCTGTCTAATTCTTAGCTATAAGGACTCAGAAATCAGGTTCAAACAAACTCATATTAAGGAAATTCAGTGAACTTTATTAATAGGTCTGAATTAGCTCACTTAAAGTTATTTTGGGAATTGTGCCTGACAGAGGAATGGGCCAGGTAAAGATATGTTAGGTGACCAAATGTCAGCTTCTGATGAATAACTTCACTCAGGAGGCTAAAATACACGGGTATAGCAGATTTATCTGGAAAGAGTAGCAGTACTCACAATTTGTAGAATATACATCCCCACATGGAAGGTAGCTAAGAATGTTCTAGGAAATGAGTTGAAAAATGATTGGGAGGAAAATGGAATTAAATTGTAACAACAATCATATCTATGAGATATCATCTATATAAAATATATAATGTAAAATGTCTATTATATACAATAACTATAATAAGCACATCTAAAATATTTCTGGTATCTCAGCCTGGAAAATCAGGTTCCTTTGGTAAACTCATCTCATCATAAAACTATATCAGTTATCAATTGGTCAATAAATTGAGTAGTAGTGAAAGTGCATGGTCAATAAATTAAAAGAAGTTTAAGGTCAAGAAATGAAATATTATTTCTTTTCAGAATAAATCACAAAATTTGAGAATTGCCAAAATTCTCAATAACCATTCAATATGAGTCTTAAAAGTTTATTAAGAAAAGGGATCATACAGGTTTTTTTAAATCGATAGATACCTTTACCCCTAATTGTTTATTGAATAATGATTAAACCCTGAACAAAATTTTCCATTTTGTCCACATGTGTGAGCATGCATCACAGATCTCTTTACCTATCTCATGAAGCTTATGTATTTTTTCAGAATGTCTGTAGCATATATTCATAGTGAAAGGAAATATGAAATTTCAGTTACATGTCAGTAAAAATAAAATATTTTTTCTATAATGACCACTGAATACAGTCCCTTTAAATGTCTATAAATTCCAGGTTAATATTCACTTATTCTGAAATTATTTATCAAGTTCAAAAATCATATTTAAAGTCTAAAAGGATCTAACTGAATCTGAGCTGAGATCATGTTAGTACAGGCATCATCAACATTTACCATCTTTTAGAGAACACAGAAGGACCTCGGAATCTGAGTATCACTGCTGAGCAGCACAAAGGGGCTGACTGATTGGAAAGATACTGAAAGAATAGTAGAGACATAATATGCCCAAGAAATGGCTCCTTTAGAACGTTCTATATGAAGAATAAATGGGCCACTGACTGCATTAAAGCAGACAAAAGAGCTCACCAATAGCAGAATGGATTTAGTGGCTTGGATCTCAGGGGATGCACTGAGAGATGGACTGGTGTGGTGAATGTGCTTGACCTGCTGATGATGTCTATAAAGGAAAAATACCATGTAGATGCTACTACAAGCCATTATAGCCACAAATATAAAATCATAGAGAGTCTTCCATATGACAACTTTTAAAGGACTCATAGCATCTGTATCCAGAGAACAGTACCCCCAATTCATTCTCTCTTTAGTTGTGTTATTCCTTGGACCTGTCACATAGACGAGTACAAATACATCTATCAACAGATTAAAAATCCAACAGAGAAGACCACATGGTAATACAAAATTTGGGGCTTTGCTTTTAACTTTACCCCAAAAGAGGCTGGTGGGACTGATGATAATGGCCTGGAAGACACTCAGGAGACTAGTACTAGAGAGAGAAAGTCCCCGGAATACTCTTTGGAAGTAAGTTATGAGTTTACACTCAATGTCGTTCAGGGAATATCCCTGTCTCCAAACTCCTATCATCTGTGAAATTCCCCTGAACAGAAGAAACATGACATTGACAAAAGCCAAATGAATAAGTATTGGATCAATTGGTCTTTTCTTGTAGCCAGCGATAAAATTATAGTTATATATGCAAAAAAGGAAGCTATTCCCAAGGACACCAGTTATTAACTCCACAAAGTATATGATCCATACAACTTCATCATGAGAAATCATCTTTTACTTGTCTTGCATCAAATTGTTGCTTTCATATCTGGAATCAACCTGTGGGGTGAAACATATGACATTCAGAATATGGCAGATAAAAATGCTTTCCAATTAGATTTCCACATGTACTCATCTATAACATGGGCATTAGTAAAAGTGCCTCTGTTGAAGTTGGAGGCATGTAGGAAGAGCCATCCAAATTCAAAAGTGCTTTACTTGCCCCATAAAGATGAAAATCTGATCATCCTCATGCAATATTAATAATATGGAAATAGGTCTTGATCGATGACACATGTAAAACCCAGTGGAATTTCATGTCAGTTAAGGAGGGGGGAGGAGGAGGGGAGGGAAAGAAAATGATTTATGTTACCATGGGAAAATATTCTAAATTAAATAAATGAATAAATGATCTTTAAAATATGAAAATCTTAATGATGTGTATTTATTAAAATATAAATTGCCCCAATTAATTGAACAGAAAGAACATACTTAGAAATTTATTTTTAAGAATGTTATCAATATTTATCCTAACAAAAAATACCCTTAATCAGATGCACTCACAAATGAATTTTATGTAACATTTTTTTTTCTTTTAAACATTATTTTATTTGGTCATTTTCAAACATCATTAATTAGAAACAAAAATCATTTTCTTTTCCTTCTTCCATCCCCCACCACCCCTCCCATTGGTGATACATGATTCCTCTGAGTATCACATGTGTCCTCGATCCGAACTCATTTCCATGTTATTGGCTTTTGCATTAGGTTGTTCATTTAGAGTCTTTCCTCAATCATATCCACTCCACCCCTGTAGTCAAGCTGTTGCCTTTCCTTGGTGTTTTTACACCCACCGTTTATGTAACATTTTGAATGAAAAATTAATTCAAATGTTATATCATCTTTTTTTAATAGACAAGAAAGTGTTCTACTGAATTCCTTTTAAGACAAATATGGCACCAATATTTAAACTGGTAAGGGTAAAACCATAAAATGAAATTATAGTTCAATTTCCATCATGAAAATTTAATTTGAAAATGTTAAGTAAAATATTAGAAAGGAGAGGTGACCCATAAATGAGAAATATAATACGGTATGAATACATTTATTTAGCTTTATACCAGAAATACTTGGCCTATTCATTGACAGGAAAACCATCAGCATAATTGATCTATCGATAATAAAAATTACAAAAAAACTTTTCTCTATACATTGAAAATATTTTTAAAATAAAATATTCATTTCTACACAAATAATAAAAAGCATAAGAATAAATGGAGAATTTTTAAAAATGATGTTCAGTACTTATCTAAAACCATCAGCAAGCATTGTCTGTAGTAGGATGAGCATGAAATCTTTCCAATGAGTAAAGAGGTGAAGCAAGGATGTTCATTACTAATATTATTATTTAATATTTTACTAGAAAATGTTGCTATAGTAATAGTAAAAAGAATCAGAAAGGGATTAAAATAGGCCATGGGGAAGCAAAAGTATCACTTTTGAAGAAGATATGATGGTATACGGTAATTAGAAAATCAGCTAATTAACTAAAAATTGAAGAATTGAAATTGAAAGCAACTAATTTAAAACTTCAGCCAAATTGCTGATGATTTATGCAGGTATGCTTATATATATATATACACAAACACACACACACACACATACCCACACATACTAAAAAAACAAACAAACTCTGCAGGAAGAAACAGACAAATTCCATTTAAAATAACAGGATACAATATAAAATACTTGGGCGTCTTCCTTACAAGAAAAACCTGGAAATTATATGTTGTTGTTGTTCATACTTCATTTGTTTGAAAAGGAACTATGTGCTCACAATTACAAAATAATTTTCACAAAAATAGACAGATTGAAAAAAATTATCGTTTATAGGTAGACAATTGATACAATTAAAATTCCATTTAAATTAATGGAATGATTCCATTTAAATTAATTTGTTTATTTAGTGTCATATCAAACACTAACAAAAATTTTATAGGTCTAACAGAGTAAAAATAAAATTTATCTGGAGGAAGAAAACATGAAGAATATAATGAGAATCAATAAATATAAATGTTATGGAAAGTGGTTCAGCAAGATCAAAACTTATATTGTATTATAAAATGATGATCATGAAAATATTCTGGTGCTAGCTAAAAAATAGAATGGTTGATCAATCGACTAGATCAGGTACACAATACACAATAATAATGGCCTATAGAAACATTGTGTTTGATGAGCCCAAAGATTCAAACCTGTGGGACAATAGCTCACTATTTGAAGAAAAATGCTGGTAAAGCTAGTAGACGGTTTGTATGAAATTCTTTCTAAACCAACATTTTACATTATATACCAAGAAATGGTCAAAATGGATATATAGCATAGGCATGAGATGATATATTAAACTCTTTAAGGGAATATAGCAAATTTTATGTTAGATCTTTGCATGATAGAAGAATTTACAATAAATATCAACTCAGATACCTATGAGATATCATCTCATTGTATAACAATTCAGAAAAAAAAGATATTTGAGAAATATTTAACAGGTCAATAAAAATTGGGACACCAACAAATGACTCATGGAGTTATTAATTTGTGGAGCAATTTAAATAAGAAGTTGAACCTATGCCCAAAGGCCATAAATTGTAGATATTTTTTATCTAAAAATACAACCCCTAGGTCTGTATCTCAAGGATAACAATTAAAAAGAAAAATGCCTTTTTATTTTTTACAAAATAATATTCATAACAATTCTTTCCATGTTGACAAAGAGTTTGTAATTTGGGGCACAAGTATTCAAGGTTGGCTAATAGTGTTGTGGTATATGATTGGGGTGGAATACTATTGTGCTATAAAAATAATGAATAATGTGGCTTTAGAAAATTATGGGAAGATATGTATATAAATTAGTGCATAGTGAAGGAAGTATAACCAAGAACATTATACATAGTAACTGCAATATTTTTCAATGATGTGTGAATGATTTAAATATTCAGCTCAATGCAATGATCCAAAACTTATGGTGAAAAATGATGTCTAATTCTAGAGAGAGAATTGAAGGACTCCTAAGGAAGATTGAGGTATATATATACACATATACATATACATTTGGGTTCAAGAGATAAGTAGATGGAAATATTTCCTTTGCTTCTCATTAGGGATGTAAATATGCCATAAATTCTAAAATACACTCTTTCCTGAAGCTGCTCTCTTTTAGCAAATTTACTCTTGACTGTTTTTCAGCACTTATCAGAGAACATGTTCTCAGCTCCAGCCCTTTAAAAGCTGAAGGTGTATATATATATATATATATATATATATATATATATATATGTATATATATATATTTATATATGAGAGAGAGAAAATGATCACCTAATAAGTTACACTCAGAAAGCATTTCTTACCTCAGCTTTCTGTAATACAATTTTCTGTTAGTGAATTTGAAGTGAGAGTAAAGGGAAGCACCATGGTCTGCTACAATATAGCTTTAATATACATTGAAATGACTATACCAAAATATTTATGGTCAGTTAGAATTATGTCTTCTCATAAATACTCTAAACTCCTTTTAGCCTTTTGTACTACTACCTTGAATATCAAGACCTAATTAATTACTCATAAAATAAGCAAATTCCTGGCATACATCAGACACTTAATAAGTGCGTTTCAAACTGAGAACTTCACTTTAAATATATTTATGGCAATATCAAATGCTATCTTCAGATATATAATATCTTGTTATATATATTTTCAACTCTTAATTACATCAACTTACCTAATCTAAGGCATGGAAGTCCCTCATAAGTACTGACTTTGATGATCTGAATAATACTCAAGAAAAATCAATATGTCTTGTATGAGAGGGTTTCAACCTCTCTGACTTTACAACCTGGCAGGGAGTTCTGAAATATACCCTTAAATTGATCAGTAACACATTTTGTGTTTCTGTAGGATAGAGATTCAAAACCCCAGAGTATTTTATCTCAAAGTGAAGGGAAAACAGAGGTAGAATGAATGGTAGAGACTAATTGATCTTCTTTCCGTCAATGAAGAGACAGAGGCCACAAAAAAGTAGTTTGATAGAGGTCATTTAATCAGTAAAGGATAGAAGCAGAATTTGAACCCATGTCATTTGCCTTTTTCTATTATATTATGATTCCCAGACAGGCATTGTCTCTAGCTTATTTGCCCTCCCTGTGAGGACTCATTTACAAAGTAAAAGAACACCTTAAACATTGCTTTGTGGCATCCTTTTAGTTTCTGCTAACATAAAGGATGCTGTTCAAAGAAAAAGGGGATAATAATAGAAAAAGAGGGATAAAAGAGTGAAAACCTAAGTAGAGATATAAAGAAGGGTTACTGTGATTTGGACAATAGGGAAAATTTTTTCTCTTCATTTAATGTCAAAGCACTGGCTCTGTACAGTAGGTGGTAGAGTTTTGAGAGAGGAAATATAGGAAAATCCTATTCAGGGTACTCAGAGGTAACTAGGTACTTTAAAGAACAGGGCACTAGACTTGTAGTAATGAAGGTCAAAGTTCAAATTCTGTTCATATACTAACTCTGTGTTCTTGGGCAAGCCACTTAACTTCCATCTAATTTTCCTTAATTTTAGTGAGGATAATAGAAGCATCTACCTTAGAGATTTATAATATGTGTTGAAGGAGATTATAGATATGATGTATATATTACTCGACATACTACATTAATGCTAGCAATTGATCTTTTTTATTATGTATTAGCAGGATCCTATTTTAGCTAATTATTTCTGTTAATTTTTGCCCTGATCATAATAATGCCCTAATTATGAACTCCAACTTTCTCCACTCTATGCTGATCCAATCTAAAAGGCCGCAGAACAGAGAAGCAGCAAAGGGAGATCCTTCAGTCCTACAAAGCAATTGTTGATTTAAAGTCCATCTTTGAATCTTAATGAAGAAAAGATTCAGCCCCCATCCTCTACTCAAGACCTAGAGATCTAAGGTCATGACTTCTTTTTTCTATATGAAATTTCTCCCCAATAAACAGAAACTTCTGTCTTTAAGATCTTGAATCACTTACCTGGATGCTGTGTGTTGTTAGGAAAGTAGGTAAAGTTGCATTTGTGCTTGTGTTCTTATGTAGATCCATATGGGTGGGACATCAATTTGTAGGTTTAACTGTATCTGACAGCATCTCCCTGAAGAGCCATTATCCTGTCACTTGCAGGAAAAGTAATATTGTCTTCATAAGAAGCCTATCCAGTGTGTATAGAAGAACAACAATAAAATAAATAGCTTTCCCTTCATGTGTTTATTCTCTGAAACAATGTTTATCAATTAACTGGAAATAGTAAAGTAGCACCAGGGAGAGCAACTTTTCTTCCCTTAAGTGGGAAAAGAAGGGGGAGGAAAAGATCATAGAATGTCAGAGCAAGAAAAAGATGAAAATTCTTAAGGATTACTAATGAGGGTCCCCTGACTATAGAGTTCTGTTTACCTAAAATTTTAGTACCAGTGGTATAAATTATTTCATGAAATTGTTCCATAAATATAGGTCATGATGAATTGTTTCTATATATACAAAAAATATGTGTATATTTTTGTGGAGTAGGGGGAATTGAAGTAAATGACTGCTAGGGACAAAGATGAAGGCTGAGATAAATAATAACTATAGCTTATAATTTTACATATTTTATTGCATATATCACAAATTATATTTTCTAATTAAATCTTAATGATTTTATGTTATTGGTATCAAATGAAGTCTATCCTTGGAGGCCAAAATAGACAAAATGTTAGATGTTGAGAAACAGATGGCTTCTCGATAAAGGATATCAAAAAGGAATTATAACTCGCCCTTTTCCCTTGAATAAGGAATAATAATAAAGAATTTCTGGAATTAATAACCCACAAAAATATTGATAATATTGATTAGACATGTTTTTGTTAATGAGAGGATCAAGATGCCTTTAATCCAAAGCTACCTCCTTTCTTAGAAAATGTAACCCATGTCTGCAGTTCAAAATTGATAGAACATGACATTTCAAGGAAGAAATATCATCTCTATCCAGTAGGACGTAAAAACTGTCAAGAACACAGGCTAGAAAGTAGACTAGGAAGTTATGACTTGACTGCATGTAGTAGGCCAACTTCAACGTTCTACTCTTCTGAATTCTTCCTCTTAACCTCTTTCTTTTCACTCTTTATTCTCTCTTGATCGTACCTGAAGAATGGGAGAAGCAGGCTTTGTTTTTGGGTCTCTTTGCTTCTCTTTTTTTTCTCCAGGATAGATCTATAAGAAATAGCAAGATTCTTCATTTTTTTGGTGGGGAGGGAGAAGTGAGATTTTGAAAAGCCCCAAGTTTGTTTAGGCTTTAATAAAAACCAAAGTTATCATCAAAGCTAATGATTAAGTTATGAGATATTCCAATATCCTTATAATCCATATAAATATCATGTCAAATAACTGAAAACTTATGAATAATGCAAGCATTGTACACAAAAATATCTCATTGTTCCTGAAAATGCCTTGTTCTTACTGCAATGGCATAGTTTCATGGGAGAATAAGCAAGAAGAAAGATAAATATTGGGACTGTGTAGAAAGGAAAATGATATTTTGTATGATTTGAGGATAGTTTGAACTTGTGCAGAAGGAAAATTTAAAGTAGAAGATTCTCTAGGTCTATATTTTATTTATAGATTCTATGAAAGATATTTAATAAAAATAAATAAAATGTTAGATAATATGGAACAGAATGAAAAGAGGTTAAGGAATAATGACCTAAAGAATAGTCAAGAGAAAGATGAGAAAGATGAGAGGACAAGAAGAAAGAAAATTCCTTTCTTAGCAGACAACAACTAATGATAATTAGCTAGCAACAATTAACACGTAGTAAGGAAAGAAACGTAAAAAAAAAGGTAAATAAATATGTTTTCAGAAAAAAATAAATTTGTTAAGTGGACTGAAGAATGGAGAACTTTGGTGGAACAATGTGAAAATTAGGACAAGTGAAGAAAGCAGGTCTATATGGCCCGGAATCCTTGAGACTTAGGGATTGAAGGTAACCATAGTATTTGAGTTTACTATTGGATTATTAAATCTTAAAGCTTTACTTAGGTTTCAACTAAAAATAATCATAATTAGGTAATAATAAAGGTTGAAAATGTGAATTTTTGCAAAAAGGAGTACTGATTTTTCAATGACTTGCATTGAAAATTCAGTGTTTGAATTTCTATTATCAATGATTGTCATTATATCCCACCTCAAAAGCAATTGGGGGCAACAAGGTGGCTCAGTGGATTGAGATCCAGACCCAGAGATGGGAGGTCCTGGGTTCAAATATGGCCTCAGCCACTTCCTACCTATGTGACCTTGGGCAAGTCACTTAACCCATATTGCCTAGCCCTTACCACTTTTCTACCTTGGAATCAATAGACAGTGTTGATTCTGAAATGGAAGGTAAGAGTTTAAAAAGAAAACAAACAAACAAAAAAAAGCAATTGTAAAGTAAGGGTGGGGTAAGGTACACATTTTCATGTCAATAATTCAGGAACAATAAAATAGATAAAAAGAACAAAAACCCAAATGAACAATTTTTAAAATAACTAGAAGTGGGGTTTTATGAGGGAGGAAATGATTTGAAGTGGAGGGGGTGAAGTGATTCCTGACAGGGGCTTGTGAAGTGGAACCATACCGCACAACAGAAGGGAAAAATACATTTGGGCACAAGAGAGCTTTAACTAAAGGATCAGCTCATAATTTTCATTATGATACTGATATAATCCTGAATATACTTTATCTTTGAAAGCATCTTTTTGTTTTTTTGCATTAATAGGATTTTCCCCAAATCATTCTTCCTTTTCCTCTCTGAGGGATTTGATATATATATATATATATATATATATATATATATATATATATATATATATACATGTAAATTTATATGAATATTTTTGCTTCATCTTTAAAGATAATCAATAATAGTACAAATATTAAATGTAAATATTAAGTAATTATTCCAGATGCTGTAAAATTTCTACTAATAACTAGATATTATCTATTTTTCCTTGCCTTCTTATTTCACTCTGCATCTTTTCAAGTAGGTGTCCCTTTACTTTTCTGTATTCATTTAATCTATTATTTTATGCGAAGTAATGATAGTTTATGATATTTATGCAACACTGTTTAGCCATTTCCAATAAGAAATTACTTTCTTATTTTTTTAATCACAGAAAGTTCTACTATAAATAGCTTATTATATTTGGGGACTTTCCTCTTATCAGTGACTTCTTTGGAACAGAAATGTAATAATAAAACCAATATGCCAGAGAATGAATAATTTAGTAACTTTAATTGCATAATTCTAAATTGGTATTTAAGATTGTGTATTAATGAAATTTTTACCAATGGCCATAAAGTATTCTTTGATAACTTAATTGGTACCATATTAGAATTATAAATTCTAATTTATTATTATTATAAATATTTAATTATTAAGGTGGTATTACCCTTTCTAAACATTTACAATAGTTTATATAAGAGCATTTAATATTCCTCCAGGTATTTAGATTTTCTTTATTTCTCCAAGTAATATTTTATCATATGGTCTACATGTCTTGTATTTTGTAGTTGATTATCATATGCCGGGTACATTTTTTACTCATTTGGAATGAGATTTCCCTTAATTTTGTTGCCTCTTATAATTTGCTATTATTGTATTGAAATGCAACTGATTTTGAAGATTTATTGTGTAGCCTGAAACTTTTTTGAATCTGTTCTCTTAATTACTATCTTTGATATTTTTATAGGCTTTTCCTAGTAAGCCAAGATGTCATCACAAATAGGAATCATTTTATTTTCTTTATTTATATGCCTTTAATTTTTTTCCCATGTGGTTGGGTTTTTTTTTTAAATTTTGTTGTTGCTAGTTTTTACAGAAACAACAAATGATAGTGTTGGAAGTGGGCATTTTGCTTTTGTACTATATTTACCAGAAAATGTTTTCATGTTTCTGCACTGTACAAGATGCTTGATTTGGAAGTTAGATTGATAATTTTAGTGACATTTTACATTGTTAACTCTATTTTTGAACTTTGAAGGATTTTTGACTCAATTGAGTTTTATACTTTGACAAAGGTTTTTCCTGTATCTTTTGAGATAGACATGGGTTTATATAAAATTTTCACCTTTCAAGATGGTTAATTATGCTTCTTTTTAATTTTGTTCTTTTCTTTCATCTCTGGTATAGATACAACTTGATCTTACTGACTGAAAAATGTTTTCAATAAGTCACTGGTCTGAAAAAATGTTATTTAACTTTCATGAATTGATTTTTAAAAATATGTTGTTCTATATTTCTCTGTTTTAGTATTTTCCTAGTTTATGTTTCAGGAAAAGATTTTTCCTATTTAAGATTTTATTCAGGTAATTTTTTCACTTTTTTGAGAATAATTTTGTTAGCATACATATGAATTGTCCTTTGAAAGTTTAATAGAGTTCTGAGTTCTTCAGGACAAGGGTTATTTCTTTTCATATTTTACAACTTCTACTTAACTTCATAAGATTATTCTATCCAAAGTTTAATTTTATACTTTTGAAGAAATTTTAGTCCCTTCCCTCTCTCTCCTCCATTTTACAGCTTTGTAAGAGTATTTTGTTTCAGTAAAGTTATCCTCAAGACTGTTGAACAGTGTTAATTATCAAGCATGGGACAACATGCTATAGGACAAGATCCCCTCTGACCTCATATTTTCCTATTTTTTTTACAGGGATGACCCCAAGCTCATTTCCATTGCCAGGTATCACATCTGGAAATTAGACCTCCACCTCATTGTTCTGGATCACTCTGTGTGTTTCATTAAATATTCCCCAATTACATATAAAATTAATATTTTTATTAAATTAAATCATTAAAATAAAATTTATATTTAAATGTTGTGGTTCATTTTTTCATCCTCTTTCTTGTCCCTCAACTTCCCTTGGAAGACAAATTAATACTGATTATATCATGAATTCATGAAAAGAAAGTTTCTGTATTATCTATGCTGCAAAAGGAAACAGACAAGATTAAAAAATTAACATTAAAATATTTGACTATGCATCCAGAATTCTTTAGTTTTTTCTCTCAAGGTGTATAATATTTTTTTTATCATGAGCCTTTAGGATGTTTTAGATCATTGTTTTGATCAGAGAATCTAAGTCTTTCACAGTTGATCATTTTAAAATATTGTTGCTATTGCATACAATATGTTCCTGATTTTGTTTACTTCATTTATATGTTCATATAATCTTTCCAAGTTTTTTTCTGAAAGCATTCTGTAAATTATCTCTTATTTTACATGAGAATGAGTGGTCTAATTCCATCCAGGCCTTCAATAAAACAGCTCTCAGGTATCCCAGACACTACCACTTTTACAATTTTGACACACATTAACTTACTCTTCTCATTTTAGAGGGTATAATAAAGTTCCTTTTCCAGTTGAGCATTGGTGATACTTTGAACAATGTAGCTAATCAACAATTATTATTGATAGAATGTTTTACCTGAGGCAAAAGTTTACTTTTTCTATAGACGTATACCAAACCCATTGCAAAAAATATATTTTCTAGATGAGATATAAAATTCAAAATATTTTTTCTGCATGTGACATAAAATTCATATTTCTAATGGGAGGAGAATGCAAGATGAACTCAGATGAATATAATTTCAGGCCTGGGTACCCCCAGCATATATATAATTACTAATTCATGAAGCTCTGCATCTGCCCTATTTTCCAATTTTCCAAGCAATTTTTGCTAAATTTCAAGTACTTAACCCCAAGAATTGGATCTATAATTCCTGCAAAGTGTCTTTGATTTTTGCACATACACCTTCCCCAGTATTTATCATTTGCTACTTTCATGGTAACTGATTTTATAGGTGTGATGTGCATTTTTGTAATCAAATATATGGAACATATTTTGTCTAATTATTGGCTGCTTTAATTGTTTTTATTAAACCTGCCTTTTTATAAACTCTGAGCATTTATGAATTGGAGAATAGATCTTATTTTTATAATTTTAGGTTACCTCAAAATATATACATATATATTAAGTGAGACCTTCATCAGAGTAACAATGTAAATTATTTTCCTACTTTCATGCTTTCCTTCTAACTTTGGTTGCATTAGTTTTGTTTGTACAAAAGCTTTTCAAGTTCATGTAATCAAACTTATCAATTTTACTTCCCAGGATCTTCTGTATCTCTTTATTTGGTCATAAATTCTCCCATCATCCATTGTTCGCATGAGTAAAATTTCTATACTCCACTAATATCTTTATTATATCATTTTTGCATGTAAATTATATTTTATTATAACGTATCTTCATATACAGTGTGAAATGTTGGTCTATGCCTAGTTTCTTATAAGAAGCATTTATAATGCTTTCCTTCTCCCCCCAATAATTTTTGCCAAATTGTGAGTTCTTGCCTCCAAATATTTTGGGGGTTTATCAAACACTGGATTACTAAGATGATTTACTACTTTGCCTTATGTCTATTGAATATACAATATTTGGCCTTTATCACTGATCAACCAGTTTCTTAGTACAAGATTCATTTTATGATCAAAATTTTGTGATAGCCAAAATGACAGCATAGTAGCAGGAAAATCCTGAAACTGCTCTGAACTTCCTTTCAAATCAGTCTCTAAAATACAGCTCAACTTCCGGTCAAGATGGCGGCTTAGAGAAAGCTAAAGTTCAGATTTCTGAAAACCCTTCCTTACCGATCTCAAACTATATGCTCCTAGGGCACCAAAATTAAAAAAGAACAACAGCATAGACCCCGGGAACCCTCCTCCTGGACCTGGATCAAAATGTACGGCCCCCCAAAAGCCAGGACCTGAGATCACTCGGACCTAAGGGGTAGACAGAAGGAAGGTCCGAGGACCCATCCCCCCCAACCCAGAGCGCTGAGTCTGAGGCAGCAGTGGGAAACTCAGAGCCTGCAAAAGGACCTCAGGGCCGGCTATTCTGAAGGCCACATCCTGAAAACAACCTGACTCAGTCGCTGGGAAACCCAACACAGACAGCAGGCAGCAGGGAAACAGAGAGAGATGGGAGCCTGTAGCCCCCTGGCTGGATCCTTCCATCTGAGTCTCATGGAAGGTCCCTGCATCAGGGCATACTCAGTCCAACCCAGCTGAGGTTAATCCTATCAGGAGCCCTCAGAGCTCTGGGAAGCCACGACCCCTCCACCCTCAGAGTGCAGGCTCTTCTGAAACAACAGTAACCCTCAGGGTTGGCAAAAGAACCTCAGGGCCGGCTGTACTGCAGGCCACATCCTGAAAACAACCAGACCCAGTCACGGGGGCACCCAGTCAGCAGGGAAACAGGGAGAGATGGAGGCGAGCCTGTAGCCCCCTGGCTAGATCCTTCCATCTGAGTCTCACGGAAGGTCCCTGCTTCAGGGCATAATCAGTCCAACCCAACTGAATTTCTAATGGAGAAACTGGGAGAATTGAAGGAAGAAATAGACAGTAAAACCATATGAGTGGGAGACTTGGACCAACCATGATCAAATTTAGATAAATCAAATCAAAAAATAAATAAGAAAGAGGTAAAAGAAGTGAATGAAATCTTAGAAAAATTAGAATTAATAGACATATGGAGAAAAATAAATAGGGACAAAAAGGAATACACCTTCTTCTCAGCACCACATGGCACATTCACAAAGATTGACTATACACTAAGTCACAGAAACATGGCATACAAATGCAGAAAAGCAGAAATAATAAATGCAGCCTTTTCAGATCACAAGGCAATAAAAATAATGATCAGTAATGGTACATGGAAAACCAAATCAAAAACTAATCAAAAATTAAACAATGATACTCCAAAATCATTTAGTTAGAGAAGAAATCATAGAAACAATTAATAATTTCTTCAAGGAAAAATGATAAAGGCGAGACATCCTTTCAAACATTTTGGGATACAGCCAAAGCAGTAATCAGAGGTAAATTCATATCCCTAAGTGCATATATTAACAAACTAGGGAGATCAGAGACCAATCAATTGGAAATGCACATTAAAAAACTCAAAAGCTATCAAATTAAAGACCCCCAGCAGAAAACCAAACTTGAAATCCTAAAAATTAAGGGAGAAATTAATAAAATTGAAAATGATAGAACTATTGATTTAATAAATAAGACAAGAAGCTGGTATTTTGAAAAAACAACAAAAATAGACAAAGTACTGGTCAATCTAATTAAAAAAAGGAAAGAAGAAAAGCAAATTAAGAGCATCAAAGACGAAAAGGGGGACATCACCTCCAATGATGAGGAAATTAAGTCAATCATTAAAAATTACTTTGCCCAATTATATGGCAATAAATATACCAATCTAGGTGACATGGATGAATACATACAAAAATACAAACTGCCTAGAATAACAGAAGAAGAAGAAATATAATTCTTAAATAATCCCATATGAGAAAAGGAAATCCAACAGCCCATCAAAGAACTCCCTAAGAAAAAATCCCCATGGCCAGATAGATTCACAAGTGAATTCTATCAAACATTCAGAGAACAGTTAATCCCAATACTATACAAACTGTTTGACATAATAAGCAAAGAGGGAGTTCTACCAAACTCCTTTTATGACACAAACATGGTACTGATTCCAAAACCAGGCAAGTCAAAACCAGAGAAAGAAAATTATAGACCAATCTCCCTAATTAATATAGATGCAAAAATCTTAAATAGGATACTAGCAAAAAGACTCCAGCAAGTGATCAGAAGGGTCATCCACCATGATCAAGTAGGATTAATACCAGTTATGCAGGGCTGGTTCAATATTAGGAAAACCATCCACATAATTGACCACATCAACAAGCAAACCAACAAAAATCACATGATTCTTTCAGAAAAAGCCTTTGATAAAATACAACATCCATTCCTATTAAAAACACTAGAAGCATAGGAATAGGAGGGTAGTTACTAAAAAATAATAAACAGTATATATCCAAAACCATCAGTTAATATCATCTGCAATGGGGATAAACTAGATGCATTCCCAATAAGATCAGGAGTGAAACAAGGATGCCCATTATCACCTCTACTATTTGACATTGTACTAGAAACACTAGCAGTAGCAATTAGAGAAGAAAAAGAAATTGAAGGCATCAAAATAGGCAAGGAGGAGACCAAGTTATCTCTCTTTGCAGATGACATGATGGTCTACTTAAAGAATCCTAGAGATTCAACCAAAAAGCTAATTGAAATAACAACAGCATTAGCAAAGTTGCAAGATACAAAATAAACCCATATATAATGCATCTCAAAAGGACAAAACTCAAAGCAGGACAAGAGAGGGGATTATTCCACTAAAAATAGCATGAAAGTTAGGTGCAGAGAGAGGACTTCCAAGATATAAGGTGGGAAAACTACACTAGGAAAAGTAGAGACCAGCTCTCCCTCCCTGTCCCCTACCTATCACACTAGACACAGAGCCAAGACCTAGGAAACCACAGGATTAGAGGATGTGGGTTACCCTAAGAGAAAAACACTGAACACCTGTTCCACCAGGCTCCATTTCTTGATAATGAGATTCAGAGATAAATAGCACTGGACCAACCTAGAGATGGGAGGTCCTAGGTTCAAATCTGGCCTCAGACACTTCCTACCTGTGTGACCCTGGGCAAGTCACTTAACCAGCATTGCCTCGCCTTTACCATTCTTCTACACAGTATTGATTCCAATACAGAAGGTAAGGGTTTTCTAAAAAGATAAGTAAATAAATAGCAGTGGGCCCACTGGGATCTCTTCTGCCTCAGAAGAACAAAATACCAAGAATATCAAGGAACTAATAAAAAAAGATGGTGCTTGAATGATTTTTTGGCTACTTAGGAGTTCTGGAATTTGGCAATAATATCCTATGTTTCAATTTGGTATGACTATCAGGAAGTGATTGATTCATTGTTTATATTTCTATTTTCATTTTCTCAATATCTTCCCTCTATATCAAAAAATATATTCATATCTTTTTTTAACATTATTTTATTTGGTCATTTCCAAACATTATTCATTGGAAACAAAAATCATTTTCTTTTCTCCCCCCCCCTCACCACCTCTCCTATAGCTGACACATGATTCTACTGGGTATCACATGTGTTCTTGACTTGAACTCATTTCTGTGTTGTTGGTATTTGCTCTAGAGAGTTCATTTAGATTCTCTCCTCAGTCATATCCCCTCCATCCTTGTAGTCAAGCAGTTGCTTTTCCTCGGTGTTTTTACTTTAAATTCATATCTAAGTGGCTATACATGGCTTTGTGGGGAAAGAACTGATTCTGGAGTCAAGAATATCTGAATTCAAATCTGGCTTAGGACACTTAATAGCTGTATGACACTGGGTAGGTCATTTCACTCCTTTTTGCCTTAATCTATTGGAGAATAAAAAGCCAAACCACTCTAGCATGTTGCCAAGGAATCTCCATGGACAGTATGATCCACAGAGTCATAAAAAGTTGGACATAACTGAACAACTGAATAACCACCACAACAAATTATATCTATTTCTCTTCTACAAATTCTACTTTAACTTGTGCTAAACCTGTATTTTTCTTTAACACTAGGTAGATGTATTGGCGTCATCCTCTTCTTCTGTGTTCATGTCTTCATGACATGATTCATTTGGTTCTTTAGTCATGAATTTAATGTTTGGGGCTAGGTAATGTACTCTTCATGAGATGGTAGTGTTTAGGCTAACTTTCTGTTCTTTTGTATCCTGGTGCTACTTTTGAAGAACATTGACTGTTGTGTTCCTCCAGGGTGTCTGAGAAAGTTCAGACTAGGAACCTACAACTTTTAGGGCTCACAAAAGCATGTGATGTAGGGGAAAAGTCTGATCATATCCCTTCTGGTCTAAGCTCATTAATTTTTTGTAATAATCATTTTTTGAAAATTTTATTTAATTAGTCAATTTAGAATATTTTTTCTTGGTTACAAGAATCATGTTCTTTCCCTCCCTTCCCCAACCCTTCCTATAGCCAACACTCAATTCCCCTGGGTTTTACATGTGTTTTTGATCAAAACCCATTTCCATATTGTTGATGTTTGCAAAGGGTGATCATTTAATGTCTACATCCCGAATTATATCCCTGTCTGCCCATGTGATCAAGCAGTTGTTCTTCTTCTTTTCTAATACCAGAGTTTTTTCTCTAAATGTCAATTGAATTCTTTCTCAAAAATTCCTCTGTATTGTTCTGGATGATCACTGCATTGCTACTAATAGAGAAGTCCTTTACATTTGACTGTACCACAGTGTATCAGTCTCTGTATATAATGTTATTTTTGCTCTTTTTAAAAACAAATTATTTATTTATTTAACCAATTTAGAACATTATTCCTTTGTTACAAGAATCATATTCTTTCCCTCCCTTCCCTACCACATCCTTCCTGTAGCTGATGCAAAATTCCACCGGATATTGCATGTGTCCTTGACCAAAACCTATTTCTATGTTGTTGTTGTTTGTACTAGGATGATCATTTATAGTCAATATCGCCAATCATATCCCCTTGACCCATGGAATCAAGTAATTGTTTTTCTTCATTGTTTCTACTTCCACAGTTTTTCCTCTGAATGTGGATAGTGTTATTTCTCAGAAATCCCTCTGAGTTGTTCTGGATCACTGCATTGCCAATCATGGAGAAGTTCATTAGTTTTGATTGTATCACAGTGTATCATTATCTTTGTACAATGTTAGCCTTGTTCTACTCCTTTCACTCTGCATCAATTCTTGGAGGTCATTGCAGTTCACATGGAATTCCTCCGATTCATTATTCCTTTCAGCACAATAGTATTCCATCAATAACATATACCATAGTTGTTTCAGCCATTCACCAATTGATGGGCATCCCCTTGTTTTCCAATGTTTGGGTACCACAAAGAGCAAGGCTATGAATATTCTTGAAGAAGTCTTTTTCCTTATTCTCTCTTTGGGGTATAAACCCCAGAGTGCTATGCCTGGATCAAAGGGAAGATAGTCTTTTAGTATCCTTTGGGCATAGTTCCAATTTGCCCCCCAGAATGGTTGGATAAATTCACAACTCCACCAGTAATGAATTCATGTCCCAATTTTGTAAGGTTATTAATTTTTGACTGGTTTTTAAAGAGATCTGTTGAGAGTATTTTATAATGTATTGCAATCAACTGCTATTGTAACCAGCCAGTATCAACTAGCTGAATTGCTCTTTAGGTTCAGAGCAACAGAACATCTGACTCCACTTTGGTCTGAGTTTTCTGCCTTGGTTATTTCTAGCTGTGAACTGAAATCAGTCCTATAATGGAGATTCTGCTTAGATCATAGGATTAGAGCTATGGAGATA